>NW_025721116.1:0-310902 GCF_922984935.1 Meles meles | reverse complement strand
CTAAGACTGAGGCAGGATAATTAATTCTTCCTTGAAGACTATGCAAAAAGTTAGTAGACTAGATAGATCAGGGTACTCATTTGGGGATATGCAAACTCTAGGAGCTTATAGTCAAGCAGTTCCAGGTTTCTCAATTAGGGCATATGGTTCAGGATGTAGTTGATAGATGTGCTCAATGCCAGGCAGTTCATGTGGGAAGAACCAAAACGGTAAGAGGGAAAAGAGAAAGAGGTAAGGAACCAGGCATCTATTGGAAGTAGATTTTACAGAAATGAAACCTGGAAAATATGGGATCAAGTACATGTTAGTTTTTGTAGATACCTTTTCAGGCTGGGTAGAGGCTTTTCCCACCAAACATGAGATGGCATGAGTGGTAGCCAAAAACTACTAGAAGAAATAATTCCTAGATTTGGGCTGCCTCTCGCAATTAGGTCAGATAATGGCCCTGCATTTGTGATGTCAGTCTCACAGGCATTGGCCAAGGCCGTGGGTATTAATTGGAAACTACATTGTGCCTACTGGCCCTAGAGTTCTGGGCAAGTAGAGAGAATGAACCGTACTCTTAAAGAGACCTTGACAAAACTAATTTTGGAGACTGGCGATGTATGTGTGGATCTCATTCCCTTTGAACGCACAAGCGCCGGTTCACCCTATTAAAGCAAGTTGACCCCATTTGAAATAATGTTTGGAGACCCCCACATCCTCGAATACAAGAGGTTGCCCTAGAAGAAATGACTGATCAATCTGTACTCCAGTCACTGCAGGCATTACAGTCTGTCTTAAAAATGTCCACTCAGGGATCCGGACTGCCCACACTGGGATGGAGACCGAGGTGGAACTACATCCTTACCAACCTGGGGACTTGTTTTGGATACGTCGCTATCAAGGGGGAAACTTGGAGCCTCTCTGGAAGGGACCATTTACTGTAAAAGTAGAGGGCATTAGGGCCCGGATTCAGGCGGGTCACTTCAAACGTGCCAAGGACGAGGTCGCCCCCAAGAGATGGAAGCTGCAGTTGACAGACTTCGCTGACCATGGACTAAAGCTAAAACTAAAAACCTGTGAGTTTATTGTTGCTCCTATTGTTACCTGTTCATATAAAGTATAGGTGGGGAAATAGATGAACGGGATTAGGAAAAAATGGAAAAGGTTATGCAAAACGTTGAATGGCTAACTCATCAGCCAACTGTGCACTACTGTTACTTTTTGGCCCCTGTATTATAAACTCCCTAATGTCATTTGTACCAAAGAAAATTGGAGGGATAAAAATGTTAGTCTTACATGCTCAATATAACCGACTTACAACAAGAAAACATAGACCTGGCTGAAAAGTCAAGGATTTGACTAATTTCCAAAGAAAATGGGGGAATATAGGGGCCTGGTTAGCCAGAGGAACTTACTTGTAAACCCCGGATTTATGGGCGGTCGAGGCCAGATAGCCGTATCCAATCATTGGAGTGCGCATATATTAACTGTGGTGAGTTGAAACCTCATTGGCCCCTGTGTGTGGGCCAGGCCCAATCACCTCTATAAAGGTTTGTTGTGAGGCTGGGGATGGGGGAGAAGTGGGAGGAGTTAGAATAGTCGTTAGAGAAATAGCATGAGTTAGAATAGCCATTAGAGAATTAGGAGGAGTTAGAATAGCCGTTAGAGTAGTAGGAGGATTTAGAGTAGCCATTAGAGTAGCTGTTGGGAGCCGTTAGGGTAGTCGGTAGGTGTGAAAGCGTCGGGGTCATTGGGAGCGTCAGAGCTTCAGGATCATTGGGAGCATCGGGAGCGGCATTGCTGGGAGCTGCCCCACTCGAGCAGCAGCGCCACCACAAGCGGCTTCACCTCCCTGAGCAGCAGCGCAGCCCACAACCCACCTCACTGTGGCCCCGCTGAAACTGGCCTCGCTGCCCCAAAATGCAGCCTCGCCAGAGTGCTGTCATTCCGGGGAACCGCATCATTGGCATGTGGCCTCATCGGAGAGTGGTTGAGTCCAGAGCATCTCCTTCATCATCAGGTCCGGACTTCGTCCAGTGTGTAGACTAGTCTAGAGCAGCCTCATCTGGAGAGCAGCTTCATCTGGAATGGCCATGGCCAGAGCGGCCTCATCCACAGTGGCCTCGTCTGCAGAGTGGCATTGTCAGAGTGGCATCACAGGGAGCAGAGTCTGTGTCATCAGGGTTGTTGTCCTCGTCATCACGCTTCTTTGTCATCAGGAGTGGCATCCTCATCGTCATCATTGCTAGACTTAAGAAATGGCCCCGAACTGACAGGGTTTTTTTTCGATGCTTGGCTTGAAATAAAGCTTTGCTTGATTTTCACTTTGTGTAATCTCGTAACATTAATAATGGACCCTTACACTCCGAAAATTTCCTCTGGGAACAGATGCCTGCAAACCTCAGCTAGGGTTCCATTGAGGTCCTAGTCGCATGTCATTTTCCATCTTCTGACTCAGGGCCTTTGATCTGGGTGTCTGCCTGGAGGTAGGTGTCTGACATGTATCAGACTGTGCATTTCTGTCCAGAGCAGCCAAAGAAATTGGGTGGGATCAGGGGCCTTGCAGGTGTCTCCCAATCTGGAGGGTTTGTGCAAATGTGATGGGCAGAGTTTCCTTTGGGAGGGCAGGCAGAGTACTGTGCTGTGGCTCCCAAGGCCCCATCATGGAGATCCTGTTGACCAGGGCTTTGGGGACAAAAGTCTGCAAACACAAACTGGGGTTAGAGTGAGGGGCGAGGTGATGGCAGGCCCAATCTGCGGACCGTGAGGGCAAAGCCTCAGCATCTGAAATTAGGGCAATGGGGAGGCAGGAGTGCAGGCTTTTCTTTATGCGATGTGGGTTTCGTTAGGCCATGGAATGGAGGGATGGCCTCATGGGCCAAAGGGAATTTTACATGGATCCCAAGGTTTCGGTGTCTTTCTGGATGAATGGAAGGGAGATGTTTTCCATCTCAGGGATCCCTCCATAGCAGGAATTCCAGAGTCGGCTTCTGGATCTGGGTGACTGGAGAACCCAACCAAGGGTGAGCATTGGGTTTAGGGGCATCGCAGACCCAATATGAGGGCTCCTGGTCCAGCTAGCGAGGGGCCTTGTTTGAAAGCATGCTCAGACTTATCGTCACTATGCCTGTTTGTGCCCAGGGCGGCACGCCTGGGTGGGCGTGGCCTCAGGTGCCATCAGTTGGCAGCCACACTGAGGTTTGGACCCCCACACCCACAGCAAGCTCCTCTGGCCATGGGGTAGGAGGAGTGCTCTTTTCTGCTTGAGGTTCCCCCATAGGCAGGATTTCAGTTATGGTCTATGCACAGATGCCTGAACACCCAGGTTGAGTAAAGATCACAGCCTTGGGCCATGCCAGTTCCATCTGTAGGATATGGTGCCCACTACCTGGGGGCTGACTGGAGGTCAGGGCTCAGGCTGTGTAACACAGAACATGAGTGCACAGTGCAGTCTGGATATTAGGGTTCCATCTAGTGCTGTGCAGGTTGATCCTCACATGCGGATTCTAGGCAGCTCATATGGCCCTTCTTCTTTCTGGAGGACAGGAAGAAGGCTGCGTTGTGACTCCAGAATTCCTAATCTGGAGATCTTTCGGGCCAGGAGGGTGAGGAAGGATGTCTGAACACACAAATGCCGGTTCAGTACAGTGCCGATTACATGGCAGTTCCAATGTAGAGCGTCTGACTCGAGATCTCAAGCACCTGAGTCAGGGCGAGTATTGGATGGTCGCTCACACTGGAGTTTGTGTCCATGATGCCTGATTAATGGAGAGGTGGCCTCATGAGGCCATGGAAGATTTCCCAGGCTAGGACTTGTGAGCTGCTCCAAACAGCAAGATTTCCTTCTGCAGTACAGGAGGGATCCGTTTTGGTCTGCAGAGTCCCCCGTATGGAAAGACATGGTAGCAGAGCTCACCAAATAGATTCTGGAAATCCCAGCTCAGCTTATCATTTTAGACCAGGAACAAGACATTTTGTATATGGTGACTCTAGGGCAATTGGCCAGGGGGCTGAGTTGAAAAGGAGCCTCATGCTGATGGATCAAAATGATGGCTTGTGTCCAGGAAGAATTTAGAATGTGGTGGGGGCTCAGGCTCCATGCAGGATTCTCCTCCCCTGAGGGTTGGTCACAGCTCCCAAAAGCCAGGAATCCTTCGGGGGTCAGGAGTTCTATTTTGTGGCTCAGGGGTCAGGTGTTGGACCATATGTAGGTATTCCAGAATCTTGCTCTGGGAACAGATGCCTTCAAACCTCAGGTAGTGTTCCATTGAGGTCCTAAGGAATGTCAGTTTCCATCTTCTGACTCAGCGCCATTGACCTGGGTGTCTGCCTCGAGGTAGGTGTCTAGCATGTGCACAAACTGTGCACAGTTTGTGCAAATGTGACGGGCAGAGTTTCCTTTGGGAGGGTAGGCAGAGTCCTGCACTGTGGCTCCAGAGACCCCATCCTGGACAGCCTGTCGGCCAGGGCTCTGGGGACAAAAGTCTGCAACACATACTCGGATTATGGTGTCGAGCGACGTGATGGCAGGCCCAATATGCATACCATGAAGGCAGTGCCTCAGGATCTGAAATTAGGGCGATAGGGAGTGGGAGCACAGGCTATTCTGTCTGGGTTGTGTGTCTAGGTATACATGGAATGGATGGGTGGACTCATTGGTCCCTGGGAGATTCTGCCTCAGTGGGTTTTTTCACGGATCCCAAGGTTTTGGTGTCTTTCTGGATGAAGGGAAGAGAGCTATTTTCCTTCTCAGGGGTCCCGCCATAGCAGGGATTCCAGAGTCGGCTTCTGGGTCCAGGCGCCTGGAGAACTGGACAGAGAGTGAGGATTTGGGCCTAGGGTCTTGGCAGGACCAATATGCAGGCTCCTGCTCCAGCTACTGAGGGGGCTTCTCTGTAAGCAGGCTTAGGTTGATGTTCACCATGCATTTTTTTTTTTTTTTTTTTTGCCCATGGCGGACCTCCTGTGTGGGCGTGGTCTCAGTGACAGCTGGCTGCCACTCTGATGGTTTGACCCCCATCTCCACAGCAAACATTTCTGGCCATGGGGAAGGAGGAATGATCTTTTGTGCTTGAGGTTCCACAATAGGCTGTGATTTGAGCTAAGCTCAGGGCACAGATACCTGAACACCGATTTTGGGTAGAGATGACAGCCTGTGGCCATGGCCGGTCCCACCTGCACATGATGGCGCCCGCTACCTGGGGGGATGACTGCAAGTCAGGGCTCAGACTGTGTCCCACAGAGCATTAGTGCACCGTATGGCCTGGATATTGTGGTTCTGACTAGGACAGTGAAGGCTGAACCTCAAATGTGATTCTCGGCAGATCCGTAGGGCCCTCCTT
This sequence comes from Meles meles, assembly GCF_922984935.1. Classification (NCBI taxonomy): domain Eukaryota; kingdom Metazoa; phylum Chordata; class Mammalia; order Carnivora; family Mustelidae; genus Meles; species Meles meles. The sequence goes on along the minus strand of NW_025721116.1, from coordinate 305,575 downwards.
CTTTTTGAAGGGCAGGGAGTAGGATGCGTTGTGGCTCCACAATTCCCAATCTGTTGGGCTTTCGTTCCCGATGGGTGAGGATGGAAGTCTGAATGCAGAAGCGCCGGTTCAGTTCAGTGCCGAGCACATGGCAGTTCCTATGTACAGTGTGTGACTCAATATCTCCAGCACCTGAGTCAGGGCAAGTGTTGGATTGTCACTCACGCTGGAGTTTATGTCCATGATGCCAGATGAATGGAGGGATGGCCTCATGAAGCTAGGGAGGTTTTCCCAGGCTGGGACTTTTGAGCTGCTCCGAACAGCAAGCTTTCCTTCTGTGGGACAGGTGGAGTCCGTTTTAATGACTCCATGATCCCCCATATGGAAAGACATGGTAGCAGAGCTCACCACATAGATTTCTGGAAAGCCAAGCTCAGCTTATCCTTTCAGGCCAGGCACAAGACAGTATCGATCTGGTGGCTCTGGGGCAAGTGCCCAGGGGGCTGCGTTGATAAGGAGCCTCATGCTGATGGGTCAAAATGCTGGCTTGAGTCCAGGGAGACATTAGATTGTGGCAGGGACTCAGGCGACTTGCAGGATTCTCCTCCTGTGAGGGCAGGACTCAGCTCCAATGAGCCAGGTGGTATTCTCTGGACAGGAGGTGCTCTGTTTTGGGCTCAGGGACCAAGCATTAGACCATATGTAGGTATTCCAGAACCCGCCTCTGGGGACAGATGTCTGCAGATCCATTGTGGTCCTAGGGGCATGTCAGTTTAAATCTTCTGACTCAGGTCCATTGACCATGGTGTCTTCCTGGAGGTAGGTGTCTGGCATGCGTCAGACTGTGCATTTCTGTCCAGAGCGGCCAAGGAAATTGGGTGGGCTCAGGAGCCTTGCAGGTGTCTCCCAATCTGGAGGGCTTGTGCAAATGTGAACAGGAAGAATTTTCTTCGGGAGGGCAGGCAAAGTCCTGTGTCATGGCTCCCGAGGCCCCATCGTGGAGGGCCTGTCAACCAGGGCTTTGGGGACAAAATTCTTCAAATACAAACTCGGGTTAGGGTGTGTGCAAGGTGATGGCAGGCCCGATCTGGAGACCGTAAGGGCAGTGATCAGGATCGGATATTAGGGCGACGGTGAAGCGGGAGTGCAGGCTTTTCTGTCTGGGTTGTGTATCTCGGTTGGCCTTGGAATGGAGGGATGGACTCATGGGTACATGGGAGATTCTGCCTCTGAGGGGATTTGGCACATCTCCCAAGGCTTTGCTGTCTTTCTGGATGAAGGGAAGAGAGTTGTTTTCCTTCTCAGGGGTCCCACCATAGCAGGGATTCCAGAGTCAGCTTCGGGGTCCGGGCGCCTGGAGAAGATGACCTAAGGTGAGGATTTGGGCCTAGGAGTATGTCACGCCCAATATGCGGGCTCCTGGTCCAGCAAGCAAAGGGCCTGGTTTTAAAGCGGGCTCAGGCTGAGAGTCACAATGCCTGTTTCTTGCCAGGGAAGCCCTCGTGGGTGGGCCTGGTCTCATGGGACATGCAGCTGGCTCCCACTCTTACCGTAATACCCCCATCCCCACAGCAAGTTTTTCCTGTCACGGGGAAGGAGTAGTGCTCTTTGATGCTTGAGGTTCCCCAATAAGGCCGGGATTTCACCTATGGTCTGGACACAGATGACTGAATAGCCAGGTTGCATAGAGGTGACAGACACAGGCCAGGCAGAACCCATCTGCAGGATATGGGGGCCACTACCTGGGGGCCTGATGGCAGGTCAGGGCTCAGGCTGTGTCCGACAGAGATTAGTGCACAAGGTGGCCTAGGAAATTGGTGTGTTGTCAAGGTCCGTGCAGGTTGATCCTCACGTGGAGATACTGGGCAGACCTTTAGGGCCCTTCTCCTTTCTGGAGGGCAGGCAGAATCCTGCGTTTTCGCTCCTGAATGAACAATCTGAACAACTTGCAGGCCAGGAATGTGAGGACAGAATTCTGAACGCACAAGTGCCAGTTCAGTTCAGTGCATGGCATTTCCAATGTACAGAATCTGACTCGAGATCTCCAGCACCTGAGTCAGGGCTTGTTTCAGATGGTCACTCACGATGCAGTTTGTGTCCATGATGGCCAACGAATGGAGGGGTTGCCTCATGAGGCCATGGAGGTCTTCCCAGGCTGGGCTTGTGAGCTGCTCCGAACAGCAAGCTTTCCTTCTGCGGTATAGGAGGACTCCGTTTGGATGGAATCAGGGTCCCCCACATGACAAAGACGTCATAGCAGACGTCACTGCATGGATGGCTGGGAAGCACAGTTCCGCTTACACTTCTAGCCCAGGTACAAGGCCGTTTGGATCTGGTGGTTCTGGGGCAAAGTGCCCAGGATGCTGTGGTGACAGGGAGCTTCATTCTGTTGGGTCACCATTCTGGCTAGTGTCCAGGGAGACATTAGAATGTGGCGGGCGCTCAGGCGCCATTGAGGATTCTCCTCCCCTGAGGGTTGGACATAACCCCCAAGAGCCAGGTTGCCTTCTGGTGACAGGAAGTCTTCTGTTTTGTGGCTCATGAATCAAGTGTTGGAACATATGTAGGTATACCAGAGTTTTCCTCTGGAGACAGATGCTGGCAATCCTAAGCAAGTGTTTCCTTGAGATCCTAGGGTTATGTCAGGTCTCATCTTCTGACTAGGGTCATTGACCGAGGTGTCTGCCTGGACATAGGTGTCGGGCCTGTTACCGAATGCACATTTTATCCAAGGCGGCCAACGAATTTATGGTTGGCTCAGTGGCATTGCATATGTCTCCCAACCTGGAGAGTTTGTGCAAATGCATGGGCAGTTCGTCCTTTGTGGGCAGTCAGAGTCCTGCACTGTGGCTCCAGAGGCCCCATTCTGGAAGGCCTGTGAGCCAGGGTTTTGGGGACAAAAATCTGCAAACACAAACTTGGGATAGGGTTAGGGGCAAGGTGATCGCAGTCCCGAACTTCAGACCGTGAGGGCAGTGCTGTGGGATCTGAAATGAGGGTGACGGGGAGGTAAGATTGCAGGTTTTTCTGTCTGGGTTGTGTGTCTCAGTTGGCCACGGAATGCAGGGGTAACCTCATGGGGCCATGGGAGATTCTGTCTCTGTGAGGATTCTGCCCAGCTCCAAAGGTTTTGTTGTCTTTTGTGGGGGGTGGGGGGTAGGGAGAGTGCTGTGTTCCTTCTCAGGGGTCCTGCCATAACAGGGATTCCAGAGTCAACTTCTGAGTCTTGGCACCTAGAGAACCTGACAGAGGTTGAGGACAAGGGCCTAGGTGCATGTCAGGCTCAATATGCGGGCTCCTGGTCCAGGTAGCCAGGGGGTGGTTTGAAATTGGGCTATGGCTGACAGTCAAAATGCCTGTTTGTGGCCAGGGCAGCCCTCCTTGGTGGGCGTGGTCTTATGGGCCATGCAGCTGGCTCCCACTCTGAAGGTTAGACACCCATCTCCACAGCTAGCTTTTCCCGTCGTGGGGAAGGTGGAGTGCTCTTTTATGTTTGAGGTTCCACCGTAGGCCGTGATTTGATCTGTGGTCTGGGCACAGATGCCTGAATACCCAATTTGTGTAGAAATGAGAGTCTCTGGCCATGGCAGTTCCCACCTGCAGGGTATGGGGCCCACTACCCGGCGGGCTGATGGGAGGTCTTGGCTCAGGCTGTGTCAGACAGAGCATTATTGGACAGGGTGGACTAGGATATTGGGGTGCCATCGAGGTCAGTGCAGGTTCATCCTCATGTGCGGATTCTGGGCAGACCCCTAGGGATGTTCTTCTTTCTGGAGGGCAGGCAGAAGACTGCTTTGGGGTTCCTGAATGAACTTTGTGGAGGTCTTGCGGCCCAGGAGGGTGAGGACCGAATTCTGAATGCAGGAGCACTGGTTCATTTCAGTGCCGAGCACATGGCATTTCCAATGTGCAGCATCTGACTCGAGATCTCCAGCACCTAGTCAGGGCACGTGTCAGATGGTCGCTCATGCTGGAGTTTGTGTCCATGATGGCCGACGAATGGAGGGGTGGCCTCATGAGGCCATGGAGGTGATCCCAGGCTGGGGATTGTGAGCTGATCCGAACAGTAAGCTTTCTTTCTGCGGGACAGGGAGGGTCCGTTTGGATGGCACCAGGGTCTCCTGTATGGATTGACATTGTAGTAGAAGTCACCGCATGGATGCCTGGAAAGCCCAGCTCCACTTACACTTCCAGCTCAGTAACAAGGCGGTTTTGATCTGGTGGCTCTGTGGCAAGGTGGCCAGAGGGCTGAGGTGATAGTGAGCCTCCTGCTGATGGGTCACAATGCTTGCTTGAGTCCAAGGAGACCTTAGGTGTGGCACGGGATCAGGAGCCATGCAGAATTCTCCTCCCCTTGGGCGCAGTTCCCAAGAGCCAGGTTGCCTTCTCTGGAAAGGAAGTCTTCTGTTTTGTGGCTCAGGGATCAAGTGTTGGACCATATGTAGGTATTCCAGAGTTTGCCTCTGGGGGCAGATGCTTGCAAACCTAAGCTAGTTTCTGTTGAGGTCCTAGGGGGTTATCAGGTTGCATCTTCTAACTCAGGGCCATTGACCTGGGTGTCTGCCTGGAGGTAGGTTTCAGGCCTGTGTCTGAATGCGCATTTTTTCCAAGGTGGCCAAAGAATTTGTGGTTTGTTCAGTGGCATTGCAGGATTCTCCCAATCCAGAGTGTTGTGCAAATGTGACGGGCAGAGTTTCCTTCTGGTGGGCTGGCAGAGACCTGCTCTGTGGCTCCAGAGGCCCCATTCTGGAGGACCTGTTGGCCAGGGCTTTGGGGACAAAATCTGCAAACACAAGCTTGGGATACTGTTAGACTCGAGGTGATGGCAGGCCAGATCTGCACACTGTGAGGGCAGTGCCACGGGATCTGAATTTAGGGCAATGAGGAGGCAGGAGTGCAAGCTTTTCTGTCTGGGATATGTGTCTCTGTTGGCCACGAAATGTAGTGGTGGGGCCATGGGATATTCCGCCACTGTGAGGATTCTGCCTGGCTCTCTAGGGTTTGGTGTCTTTTGGGGGGAAGGGAAGATAGCTGTTTTCCGTCTCAGGGGTCCTGAAAGAGCAGGGATTCCAGAGTCAGCTTCTGGATCTGGACACCTGGAGAACGCAACCAAGGTGAGGATTTGGGTCTAGGGGCATGTCAGGCCCCATATGCTGGCTCTTGTGTCAGCTGGCGAGAGGATGGCTTGAAATCAGTATCAGGCTGAAGGTCCCAATGCCTGTTTGTTGCCAGGGCTGCCCGCCTGGGTGGACGTGGACTCATTGGCCATGCAGTTCGCTCCCACTCTGAGGGTTAGAGCCCCATCCCCACAACAAGCTTTTCCCATCATGGGGAAGGATTGTTGTTTTATGCTTGAGGTTCCCCCCATAGGCTGAGATTTGAAGTATGATCTGGGCAATGCACCTGAATATACAGGTTGGGTAGAGTTTATAGTCTCTGACCATGGCAGGTCCCACCTGCAGGATATGGGGTACGCTACCTGGGCGGCTGATGGGAAGACAGGAATCAGGTTGTGTCAGACAGAGCATTAATGCACAGGGTGGCCAAGGATATTGGGGTGCGTACAGAAGTCTGAAAGCACAAGCCCCGGTTCAGTTCAGTGCCAAACACATAGCAGTTCCAATGTGCAGCATGGGACTCTAGGTCTCCAGCACCTGAATCAGGGCCAGTGTCGGATGGTTGTTCATGCCGAAGTTTGTGTCCCTGATGTCCGATGAATGGAGGGGTGGCCTCATGAGGCCATGGAGGTTTTCCCAGTCTGGGGCTTGTGAGCTGCTCCGAACAGCAAGCTTTCCTTCTTAGGGACAGTGGGAGTCCATTTTGATGGCTCCAGTGTACCCCATATGGAAAGTCATGGTAGCAGAGCTCACCGCATAGATATCTGGAAAGCCCTGTTCAGCTTATCCTTTCATCCCAGGAACAAGGCTGTTTTGATCTGGTGGTTCTGAGGAAAGTGCCCAGTGGGCTGGTTGACAGGGAGTCTCCTGCTGATGGATCACAATGCTGGCTTTTGTCCAGGGATACCTTAGAATGTGTCGTGGGCTCAGGCACCATGTATGATTCTCCTATGAGGGTTGGACGAAGTTCCCAAGAGCCAGGTTGCCTTCTGGGGACAGGAGGTGTTGTTTTGTGGCTCAGGAACCAAGAGTTGGACCATATGCCGGTATTCCAGAACCTGCCTCTGGGGACATATGCCTGCTAAACTCAGTTAGGGTTCCGTTGTTCTCCTACGGGCATGTCAGTTTCCTTCTCACTCAAGGCCATTGACCTCGGTGTTTGCCTGGAGGTAGGTGTCTGGCCTGTGTCCGAATGCACATTTCTTTTCAGAGTGGCCAACAAAATTGGGTGGGCTCAGGGGATTTGCAGATGTCTGCCAATCTGTACAGTTTGTGCTACTGTGACAGGCAGAGTTTCCTTTGGGAGGCCAGGCAGAGTCCTGTCCTGTGGCTCCAGATGCCCCATCCTGGACGACCTGTCGGCTAGGGCTTTGGGAATAAAAGTCTGCAAACCAAAACTCAGGATAGGGTTAGAGGCTAGGTGATGGCAGGCCCAATCTGCAGACTGTGAGGGCAGTGCCTCAGGATCAGAAATGTGGGTGACGGGGAGGCGGGAGTGCAGGCTTTTCTGTTTGTATTGTGATTCTCGGTTGGCCACAGAATGGAGGGATGGCCTCATGGGTCCATGGGAGATTCTTCCTCTGTGGGCATTTTGCATGGCTCCCAAGGTTTTGGTGTCTTTCTGGATGAAGGGAAGAGAGCTGTTTGCTCTCAGGGGTCCCGCCATAGCAGGGATTGCAGAGTCGGCTTCTGGGTCCAGGCGCCTGGAGAACACAACCGAGGGTGAGATTTTGGGCCTAGGGTCATGGCAGGCATGATATTAGGGCTCCTAGTCCAGCGAGCTTGGAGACATGTTTGAAAGCAGGCTCAGGCTGATGGTCACAATGCCTGGTTATGCCCACGGTCCCCCCAAATGGAAAGACATTGTCGCAGAGCTCACCACATAGATATCTGGCAAGCCAAGCTCAGCTTCTCCTTTCAGCCCAGGAACAAGGCAGTTTTGATCTTGTGTCTCGGGGGCAAGTGCCCAGGGACCTTAGTTGACAGGAAGCCTCATGCTGATGGGTCACAGTGCTGTCTTGTGTCCAGGGAGACCTTAGAATGTGTTCTGTTTTGTGGTCAGGGACCAAGCGTTGGACCATATGTAGGTATTCCAGAACTGGCCTCTGGAGACAGATGCCTGCAAACCTCAGCTAGGGTCCCATTGAGGTGCTAGGGGCATGTCAGTTTCCATCTTCTGACTCAGGGCCATTGACCTGGGTGTCTGCCTGGAGGTAGGTGTCTGGCATGTGTCATACTGCGCATTTCTATCCAGAGCAGCCAATGAAATTGGGTGGCCTCAGGGGCCTTGCAGGTGTCTCCCAATCTGGAGGGTTTGTGTAACTGAGACTGGCAGTGTTTACTTCGTGAAGACAGGCAGTGTCCTACACTCTGGCTCCAAGGGCCCCATCCTGAAGGGCATGCTGACCAGGGCTTTGGGGTAAAATATCTGAAAACACCAACAAGATTTAGGGTGAGGGGTGAGGTGTTGGCTGGCCCGATTTGCAGACTGTGAGGGCAGTGCCTTTGTATCTGAAATGAGGGCGACGGGGAGGCTGGAGTGCAGGCTTTTATGTCTGGGTTGTTTGTCCTGGTTGTCCACGGAATGAAGGGGTGGCCTCATGGGTCCATGGCAGATTCTTCCTCTGTGGGGATTTTGCATGGCTCCCAAGGTTTTGATGTCTTTCTGGATGAATGGAAGATAACTGTTTTCCGTCCCAGGGATCCCCCCATAGCTGGGATTCCAGAGTCGGCTTCTGCATCCGGGCGCCTAGAAAACCGACTGAGGATGCGATTTTGGGCCTAGTGTCATGGCAGGCACAAATGCGGTCTCCTATTCCAGCTAGCAAGGGGGCTTGTTTTTAAGTAGGCTCAGTCTGATGGTCACAATACCTAGTTGTGCCCAAGGCGGAGCTCCTGGTTAGGCGTGGTCTCATGATCGATGCAGCTGGCTCCCACTCTGAGGATTTGACCCCCATCCCCAAAGCAAACTTCTCTGGCCATGGGAAAGAGGAACGCTATATTGTGTTTGAGGTTCCCCCATAGAACAGGATTTGAGCTATGACCGGGGCACAGACGTCTGAACCCCCAGGTTGGGTAGAGCTGACAGCATAGGGCCATGGCCAGTCCCACCTGCAGAAAATGGCACCCGCTACCTGGGTGGCTGACTGGAGGTCGGAGCTCAGGCCGTGTCAGAGAGAGCAATTGTGCACAGTGCATCATGGATATTTGTGTTCCATGTAGGGCTGTGCAAGTTGATCCTCATATGGGGATTCTGGGCAGACCCATAGGGCCCTTCTTCTTTTGGGAGGGCAGGCAGAAGGCTGCGTTGTGGCTCCAGAATTTCGAATTTGGAGGTATTGCCATCCAAGGGGTTGAAACGGAAGTCTGAACACCCAAGCCCCGGTTCATTACAGTGCTGAGCACATGGTAGTTCCAATATGTCAGCATCTGACACGAGATCTCCAGCACCTGCATCAGGGCAAGTGCCGGATGGTTGCTCATGCTGGAGTTTGTGTCCATGATGCCCGATAAAGGGAGGGGTGGACTCATGAGGCCATGGAGGTTTTCCCATGCTGGGGCTTCTGAGCTGCTCCGAACAGCAAGCTTTCCTTCTGCGGGACAGGGGGTGTCCATTTTTATGGCTCCAGTGTCCCCGAATTGATAGACATAGTAGCAGAGCTCACTGCATAGATATTTGGAAAGCCCAGCTCAGCTTCTCCTTTCAGCCCAGGAACAAGGCAGTTTCAATCTGTTGTCTCTGGGGCAAGTGTCCAGGGGGCCGAGTTGACAAGGAGCCTCATGCTGATGGGTCACAATACTGGATTGTGACCAGGGAGACCCTAGAATGTGGTGGGGGCTCAGGCGCCATGCAGGATATCCTCCCCTGAGGGGTGGACGCAGCTCCCAAGAGGCAGGTTGCCTTCTGGTTACAGGAGGTGTTCTGGTTTGTGGTGCAGCGATCAAGTTTTGGACCATATGTAGGTATTCCAGAGTTTGCCTCTGGAGACAGATGCCTGCCAACCTAAGCTAGGTTTATGTTGAGGTCCAAGGGTATGTCAGTTTCCATCTTCTGATTCAGGGCCATTGACCTGGGTCTCTGCCTGGAGGTAGGTGTCTGGCATATGTCAGACTGCACATATCTGTCCAAAGCAACCAACTAAATTGGGTGGACTCAGCGGCCTTGCAGGTGTTCCCCCAATCTGAAGGGGTTAATCAACAGTGACAGGCAGAGTTTCCTTTGGGAGGCCAGGCAGAGTCCTGCACTGTGGCACCAGTTGCCAGATCCTGGAGGACTTTTTAGACAGGGCTTTGGGGACAAAAGTCTGCAAACACATACTCGGGTTAGGGTGTTGGGCGACGTGATGGCAGGCCCGATATGCAGACCGTGAGGGCAGCTCTTTTGTGCTTCAGGTTCCCCCCTAGGCAGATTTGAGCTGTGGCCTGGGCACAAATGCCTGAACACACGGGTTGGGTAGAGATGACAGACTTGGGCCATAGCTGGTCCCACCTGAAGGATATGGGGCTCGCTACCATGGTGGCTGACTGGAGGTCGGGGCTCAGGCTGTGTCAGACAGAGCATTAGTGCACAGTGAGGCCTGGATAATGGGTTTCCATCTAGGGTGGTGCAGGGTCATCCTCACATGGGGATTCTGGCAAACACATAGGACATTTCTTCTTTCTGGACAGCAGGCAGATTTCCCAATCTGGAGGGCTTGCCATCCAGGAGGTTGAAGACAGTAGTCCAAATGCTCAAGCGCTGGTTCAGTTCAGTGCCATGCACATGGCAATCCCAATATGTCGTGTCTGAAGAGATCTCCAGCACCTGAGTCAGGGCGAGTGTCGGATGGTTGCTCATGCTGGAGTTTGTGTCCATGATGGCCAACGAATGGAGGGGTGGCTTCATGAGGCCATGGGAGTTTTCCCAGTCTGGGGCTTCTGAGCTGCTCTGAACAGCAAGCTTTCCTTCTGTGGGACAGGGGTAGTCTTTTTGATGGCTCCAGTGTACCCCATATGGAAAGACTTGGTAGCAGAGCTCACCACATAGATGTCTGGATAGCCCAGCTCAGCTTACCCTTTCAGCCCAGGAACAAGGCAGTTTGGATCTGGTTGTTGTGGGTGAAGTGCCCAGGGGGCTGAGTTGACAGAGAGCCCAAAGTTGATGGGTCACAATGCTGGCTTGTGTCCAGGGAGACTTTCGGATATGGTAGGGGCTCAGGCGCCATGCAAGATTATCCTCACCTGAGGGTTGGACCAGCTCCCAAGAGCCAAGTTGCCTTCTGGGGACAGGATGTTTTCTGTTTTGTGGCTCAGGGACCAAGCGTTGGAAAATTTGTAGGTATTCCAGAACCTACCTCTGGGGACAGATGCCTGCAAACCTTAGCAAGGATTCCATTGTTGTCCTAGGGGCATGTCAGTTTCCATCTTCTAACACAGGCCATTGACCTGGGTGTCTGCCTGGAGGTAGGTGTCTGGCTGTGCCAGACTGTCATATATGTACAGAGAGGCCAACAAAATTGGGTGGGCTCAGGAGCCTTGCATGTGTCTCGCAATCTGAAGATTTTGTGTAACAATGTCGGGCAGAGTTTCCATTGGGAGGGCAGGCAAAGTCCTGTGCCATGGCTCCAGAGGCTCATCCTGGATGGCCTGTGGGCCAGGGCTTTGGGTCAAAAGTCTGCAAACACAAACTCGGGTTAGGCTGTGGGGCGAGGTGATGGCAGGCATGATATGCAGACCGTTTGGGCACTGCCTCAGGATCTGAAATTAGGGCAATGGGCAGGCGGGAGCACAGACTTTTCTGTCTCAGTTGTGTGTCTTGGTAGGCCATGGTATGCTCTTGGTAGGCCTCGGAATGGAGGGGTGGCCTCATGGGTCCATGGAAGATTCTGCGTCTGTGGGGATTTTGCATGGCTGCAAAGGTTTTGGTGTCTTTCTGGATAAAGGGAAGAGAGCTGTTTTCTGTCTCAGGTGTGCCGCCATCGCAGGGATTCCAGAGTTGGCTTCTGGGTCCGGATACCTGGAGAACTCAACCGAGGGTGAGGATTTGGGCCTAGGGGCATGTCAGGTCTGCTAGGCAGGATCCTGGGAAAGCTAGCGAGGGGGCTTGCTGGAAAGCAGGCTCAAGATGAGGATCACAATGCCTTTTTATGACCAGGGTGGCCCTCATGTTTGGGCGTGGTCTCATGGGTCATGCAGCTGGCGCCCACACTGGTGTTTGACACCGCCCCCCCAGCAAGCTTTTCCTGCCTTAAGGAAGCAGGAGTGCTCTTTTGTGGTTGAGGTTCCCCCATAGACTGGGATTTGAGCTAAGGTTTGGGCACAAATTCCTGAATACCCAGGTTGGGTAGATATGACAGCCATGGCCACTCCCACCTGTAGGAGATGGGGTCTGCTACCTGTGGGGCTGACTAGAGGTCGGGACTCAGGCAGTGGCAGACAGAGCATTAGTGCACAGGGTGACCGAGGATATTGGGGTGCCGCCTAGGGCCATGCAGGTTGATCCTCACGTGGGGATTCTGGGCAGACCCAAAGGGCCCTTTTTCTTTCTGGGAGGAATGTCAAAGTCTGCGTTGTGGCTCCATAATTCCCAGTCTGGGGGCCTTGCAGGCCAGAAGGTTGATGACAGAAATCTGAATGCATAAGGGCTGGTTCAGTTCAGTTCTGAGCCCATGGCAGTTCCAATATGCAGCGTCTGATGTAGATCTCCAGCACCCAAGTCAGGGCAAGTGTCAGATGGTTGCTCATGCTGTTGTCCATGATGGCTGACAAATGGAGGGGTGGCCTCAAGAGGCCATGGAGGTTTTCCTAGGCTGGTGCTTGTGAACAGCTCCGAACAGCAAGCTTTCCTTCTGCGGGACAGGGAGAGTACATTTTGATGGCTCCAATGTCCTCCAAATGGAAAGACTTTTTGGCAGAGCTCACCACAGGGATATATGGAACGCTGAGCTCAGCTTACACTTGCAATCCAAGAACAAGGCAGTTTTGCTCTGGAGGCTCTGGAATGAAGTGCACAGGACGCTGAGTTGACAGGGAGCTTCCTGCTGATGGGTCACAAACCTGGCTTGTGTCCAGGGAGACCTTAGAATGTGGAGGGGCTTCAGGCGCAATGGAGGATTCTACTCCGCTGAGGTTTGGACCCAGTTCCCAAGAACCAGGTTGCCTCTGGGGACAGGATGTGTTCTATTTTGTGGCTCAGGGACCAAGTGCTGTACCATATGTTTGTATTCCAGAACTTGCCTCTGTGGACAGAGGCCTGCAAACCTAAGCTAGGGTTCCGTTGAAGTCCTAGGGTCATGTCAGGTTCCATCTTCTGAGTCAGGGACATTGACCTGGGTGTCTGCCTACATGTAGGTGTCTGGCATGTGTCAGACTGCACATTTTCGCCTGGATCATCCAACGAAATTGGTGTGGGCTCAGGGGCCTTGCAGGTGTCTCCCAATATGGAGGGTTTGTGCAACTGTGTCGGGAAGATTTTCTGTTGGGCCAGCAGTCAAAGTCCTGTGGTGTGGCTCCAGGGGCCCCATATTGGAGGGTCTGTTGGCCATGGCTTTGGGCAAAAAAATTCTGCAAACAGAAACTCGGGTTAGGGTGAGGGCGAGGTGATGGCAGGCCCGATCTGCAGACCATGAGGTCAGTGCCTCAGGATCTGAAATTAGGGTGACTGAGAGTTGGAAATGCACCCTTTTCTCTCTGGGTTGTGTGTCTCCCTTGGACACAGAATGGATGGGTGGCCTCATGGAGCCATGGGAGAATCTGCCTCACTTGCGATTCTGCCCAGCTCCCAAGGGTTTGGTGTCTTTCGGGGGGAAGGGTAGAGTGATGTTTTCCGTCTCAGGGATCGGGCCATAGCAGGGAATCCAGAGTTGGCTTCTGAGTCCAAACGCCTGGAGCACCCGACTGAGAGTGAGGATTTGGTCAATGGGCAGGGAAGGCCCGATATGCGGTCTCCTAATCCAGCTAGTGAGGGGGCTTGTTTTAATGCGGGGTCAGTCTGTGTGTCACAATGCCTGTTTTTGCCCAGGGCAGCCATCCTGTGTTGGCCTGGTCTAAAGGGCAATGCAGCTGGCTCCCACACTGAGGGTTTTATCCCCATCCCCACACAAGCTTTTCCTGCCTTAGGGATGGTGTAGTGTTCTTTTGTGCTGGAGGTTTCCTCATTGGCTGGGATTTGAGCTAAGGTCTGGGCACAGATGCCTGAATACCCAGGTTGGGTAGATATGAAAGCCTCGGGCCATAACTGGTCCCACCTGCAGGATATAGAACACGCTACCTGGACGCTGATATGAATTCATGGATCAGGTTGTGTCAGACAGAGCATTAGTGCTCAGGGAGGCCTAGCATATTAGTGTGCCATCGAGGGCCATGCATGTTGACCTCACGTGGGGATTCTGTGCAAACTCATAGGTTCCTTCTATCTCAATGGCAGGCAGGAGACTGCATTATGGCTCCAGAATTACCAACGTGGAGAGCTTGTGGCCCAGAAGGGAGAGGACGGAAGGCAGAAGACACAAACGCCGGTTCAGTTCAGTGCCAAGCGCATGGCAGTTCCAGTGTTCAACATCTGTCTCGAGATCTGCAGCTTCTGAGTCTGGCCAACTGTAAGATGGTAACTCATGCTAGAGTTTTGGTCCATCATGACCGAAGAATGGAAGAGTGGCCTCAGGAGGCCATGCAAGATTTCCCAGGCTGGAGCTTGTGAGCTGCTCCAAACAGCAAACTTTCCTTCTTGAGATAGGAGGAGTCCGTTCTGATGGCTTCTGGCTCCCCCATATGGAAAGACTTGGTAGCAAAGCTCCCCACATAGATGCCTGGAAATCTCAGCTCAGCTTATCTTTTCATCCCAAGAACAAGACTCTTTTGATCTGGTGGTTCTTAGGAAAGTGCCTGGGGACAGAAGGTGTTCTTTTTTTTTTTTTTTTTTTTTTTTTTTTTTTTTTTTGGAGCAGGGACCTAGCGTTGAAACCTATGTATGTCCTAATGTAGGGACCTGGTTAGCCAGAGGAACTTACTTGGAAACCCCGCATATGTGGCAGGTTTGGCCAGATTGTCTTATCCAATCAGTGGAGTGTACATATATTAACTGTGGTGAGTTGAAATCTCTTTGGCCACCTGTGTGTGGGCCTAGCTCAACCACCTCTATAAAGTTTAGTCTGTGAGGCTGGGGGGGGGTGAAGTAGGAGGAGTTAGAATAGCCTTAGAGAATTAGGAGGAGTTAGAATAGCCATTAGAGAAGTAGGAGGAGTTAGAATAGTCATTAGAGTAGTAGGAGGAGTTAGAGTAGCTGTTAGAGTAGCTCTTTGGAGTCGTTAGGGTAGTTGTAGGAGTGATAGTGTTGGGGTCTTCTGGAGCGTCAGAGCTTCAGGATTATCCAGAGCATCGGGAGCAGCATTGCTGGGAATGGCCCCGCACCTAGCAGCAGCACCACCTTGAGCCGCCTTGCCTTCCAGAGCAGCAGAGCAGCACGTGACCCACCTCACCGTGGCCCCGCCGAGACTGGCCTCACTTCACCGAGATGCAGTCTCGCCAGAGCGGCGTCATTCCGGGGAGCCGCATCGTCGGCATGCGGCCTCATTGGAGAGTGGCTTGGTCCGGAGTTGCCTCTTTATCATAGAGCGCAGACTTCATCCAGCCTGTAGCCTCCTCCACAGCGGCCTCATCTGGGGAGCGGCCTTGTCAGAGTGGCGTCATGGAGAGGAGAGTCTGTGTCATCAGGGTTGTCATCCTCGTCATCCACGCTTCTTTGTCATCGGGAGCCACGTCCTCGTTGTCGCTAGATGTAAGAAATGGCCCTGAACTTGTGGTTTGATTTTCGATGCTTGGCCTGGAATAAAGCTTTGCTTGATTTTCGCTTTGTGTAGTCTCATACCACTGATCATGGACCCTTACACTCCAAAATTTCCTCTGGGGACAGATGTCTGCAAACCTCAACAAGGGTTCCGTTGAGGTCCTGGCACATGTCATTTTCCATCTTCTGACTCAGGACCATTGACGTGGGTGTCTGCCTGGAGGTAGGTGTCTGGCATTTGTCAGACTGTGCATTTCTGTCCAGAGCGGCCAACGAAATTGGGTGGGATCAGGGGCCTTGCAGGTGTCTTCAAATCTGGAGGGCTTTTGCAATATGACAGGCAGAGTTTCCTTTGGGAAGGCAGGCAGAATCCTGTACTGAGGCTCCAGAGGTCCCATCCTGGAGAGGCTGTCGACCAGGGCTTTAGGGACAAAAGTCTGCAAACACAAACTGGGGTTAGGGTGAGGGGCGAGGTGATGGCAGACCCAATCTGCAGACCGTGAGGGCAGAGCCTCGGGATCTGAAATTAGGGCGACGGGGAGGCGGGAGCACAGGCTTTTCTTTATGGGATGTGTGTCTCGCTTGGGCATGGAATGGAATGGTGGCCTCATGGGCCCATGGGATATTCTGCCTCTGGGGGGGATTTTCACGGTTCCCAGGTTTTCAGTGTCTTTCTGGATGAAGGGAAGAGAGATGTTTTCCATCGCAGGTGTCCCTCCATAGCAGGGATTCCAGAGTCGGCTTCGGGGTCCTGGCACCTGGAGAACCCGACCTAGGGTGAGCATTGGTCTTAGTGGCATGGCAGGTCCGATATGCGGGCTCCTGGTCCAGCTAGGGAGGGGGATTGTTTGAAAGCAGGCTCAGGCTGATCCTCAAAATTCCTGTTAGCCCAGGAACGAAGCATTTTGGATCTGGTGACTTTAGGGCATTTGGCGAGGGGGCTGAGTTGACAGGGAGCTGCATGCTTATGGTTCAAAATGCTGGCTTGTGTCTAGGAAGAGTTTAGAATGTGGCAGGGGCTCAGGCACCATGCAGGAATATCCTCCCCTGAGAGGTGGACGCAGCTCCCAAGAGCCAGGTTGCCTTCTGGGGAAGGAGTTGTTCTGTTTTGTGGCTCAGGGATCAAGTGTTGGGCCATATGTATGTATTCCAGAGTTTGCCTCTGGAGACAGATGCCTACAAACATAAAGTAGGGTTCTGTTGAGGTCCTAGGATTATGTCATTTTCCTTCTTCTGACTCAGGGCCATTGACCTGGGTTTCTGCCTGGAGGTTGGTGTCTTGCATGTGTCAGACTGTGCATTTCTGTCCAGTGCGGCCAACGATATTGGATGGGCTCAGGGACCTTGCAGGTGTCATCCAATCTGAAGGATTTTTGCAAATGTGATGGCCAGAGTTTCCTATGGGAGGGCAGGCAGAATCCTGTGCAGAGGCTCCAGAGGCCCCATCCTGGAGAGCCTGTTGGCCAGGGCTTTGGGGACAAAATTCTGCAAACATAAACTCGGGTTAGAGTGAGGGGCGAGGCAATGGCAGGCCTGTTCTGCAGACCGTGAGGGCAGTGCCTCAGTATCAGAAATTAGGGCGATGGTGAGGCGGGAGCTCAGGCTTTTCTGTCTGTGTTGTTTGTCTGGGTTGGCCACGGAATGCATGGTTTGCCTCCTGTGGCCATGAGATATTCTGCTTCTGTGAGGATTCTGCCCGGCTCTGAAGTTTGTGGTGTCTTTCAGGTGAAGGGAAGACTGCGGTTTTCCATCTCAGGGGTCCCGCCATAGCATGGATTCCAGAGTCAGCTTCTGGATCAGGGGGCCTGGAGAACCCAAATGAGGGTGAGGATTTGGGCCTAGGGTCATGTCAGGCCTGATATGTGGGCTCCTGCTCCAGCTAGTGAGGGTCAGATTTGAAAGCGGTCTCAGGCTAAGGGTCTCATTGCCTGTTTGTGGCCAGGGCAGTCATCCTGGGTGGGCATGGTCTCTTGGGTCATGCAGCTGGCTCCCACCCTGAGGGTTAGACCCCCATCCCCACAGCAAGCTTTTCCCTTCTTGGGGAAGGAGGAGTTCTCATTGATGCTTGAGATTCCCCCATAGTTCAGGATTTGATCTATGGTCTGAACACAGAAGCCTGAATGCCCAGGTTGGGTAGAGATGACAGTCTCTGACCTTGGCAAGTCCCACCTGCAGCATGTGTCCCTGGGGGCTATTGGGAGGTCAGGGCTCAGTCTGTTTCAGACAGTGCATTAGTGCACAGGGTAGTCTAGGAAATTGGGGTGCCGTCGAGTTCTGTGCAGGTTGATTCTCACGTGGGGATTCACGGCAGACGCCTACGGTTCTTCTCCTTTCTGGAGAGCAGGCAAAAGACTGCGTTGGGGCTCCTGAATGAACAATCTGGAAGGCTTCAGGACCAGGATGCTGAGGACAGAATTCTGAACACACAAGTGCCGGTTCCATTCAGTGCAGAGCATCTTGCATTTCCAATGCGCAGCATCTGACTTTAGATCTCTAGCACCTGAGTCAGGGCATGGGCCAGATGATCGCTCACAGTGTAGTTTGTGTCCATGATGGCTGAAGAGTGGACGGGGCCGCCCCTTGAGGTCATGGAGGTCTTCCCAGGGTGGGACTTGTGAGCTGCTCTGAACAGCAAGCTTTCCTACTGCAGGACAGTGAGAGTCCGTTTAGATGGAACCAGGGTAACCCATACGGAAAGAACTCTTAGCAGAAGTCACCGCATGGATGCCTTGAAAGCCCATTTCTGCCTCGCCTTCCAGCCCAGGAACAAGGCCGTTTGGATCTGGTGACTCTGTTGCAAAGTACCCAAGGGGCTGAGGTGACAAGGAGCCTCATTCTGATGGGTCACAATACTGGCTTGTGTCCACGGAGACCTCAGAATGTGGCTAGGTCTCAGGCGTCATGCAGTATTCTCCTCCCCTGAGATTTGGACACAGCTCCCAGGAGCCAGGTTGCCTTTTGGGGACAGGGAGGGGAGTGTTCTGTTTTGTGGCTCAGGGATTGTGTTGGACTATATGTAGGCATTCTAGATTTTGCCTCTGGAGACCGATGCCTGAATACCTAACCTATTGTTCCTAGGGGTATGTCAGTTTCCATCTTCTGACTCAGGGCCATTGACCTGGGCGTCTGCCTGGAGGTAGGTGTCTGGACTCTGTCCGGAGGCACATTTTTTCCAAGGCAGCAAACGAATTTGGTGTGGGCTCAGGGGAATTGCTGGTGTCTCCAAATCTGGAGGGTTTGTGCATATGTGACAGGCAGAGTTGCCTTTGGGTGGGCAGGCAGAGTCCTTCGCTGCCACTCCAGGTGCCCCATCCTGGAGGGCCTGTCAGCCAGTGCTTTGGGGACAAAAGTATGCAAACTCGGGATAGGGTTAGGGGCAAAGTAATGGTAAGCCTGATCTGTGGACTGTGAGGGCAGTGCCGCGGGATTTGAAATGAGGGGAATGGGGAGGCGAGAGTGAATGCTTTTCTATCTGGGTTGTGTGTCTCTGCTGGCCACAGAATGTAGGGTAGCCTCATGGGGCCATGGGAGATTCTGCCTCTGTGAGGATTCTTTCTGCCTGGCTCCAAGGGGTTTGGTGTCTTTTGGGGGGAAGGGAAGAGTGCTGATTTCTGTCTCAGGGGTCTGACATATCAGGGATTCAAGAGTTGGATTCTGTGTCTGGGAGCCTGGAGAACCCAAATGAGGGTGAGGATTTGGGACTAGGGGCATGTCGCGCCCGGTATGCAGGCTCCTGGTCCAGCTAGCAAGGGGGCTGTTTTGAAAACGGGCTCAGGCTAAGGCTCACAATGCCTGTTTGTGGCCAGGGCAGCCCTCCTGGGTGGGCATGGTCTCATGGGCCATGCAACTGGCTCCCACTCTGAGGGTTATACCCCATTCCCACAGAAAGTTTTTCCTGTCGTGGAAAGAGGAGTGCTCTTTGATGCTTGAGGTTCCCCCTTAGCTGGGATTTGAGTTGTGGTCTGGGAACACATGCCTGAATACCCAGGTTGGGTAGAGATGAGAGTCTCTGGCCATGGCAGGTCCCACCTGCAGGATATGGGGCCCGCTACCTGGAGGGTTGATTGAGGTCAGGGCTCAGGCTGTGTCAGACAGAGCATTAGTGCACAGGGTGGTCTAGGACATTGGGGTGCCATTGAGGTCCGTGCAGGTTGATCCTCACATGGGGATTCTAGGCAGACCCCTGGGGACCCTCTTCCTTCTGGAGGGCAGACAGAATACTGCGTTGTGGCTGTGGAATGAACAATCTGGAGGGCTGGTGGGCCAGGAGGGTGTGGACGGAATTCTGAATGCACAAGTGTAATTTCCGTTCACTGCTGAGCACATGGCATTACCAATGTGCAGCATATGAATTGAGACTCCAGCACCTGAGTCAGGGCATGTGTCAGATGGTTGCTCACCCTGGAGTTTGTGTCCATGATGGCCGACGAATGTAGGTGTGGTCTTATGATGCCATGGAGGTCTTCCCAGGCTGGGGCTTGTGAGCTGCTCTGAACAGCAAGCTTTCCTTCTGCGGGACCGTGGAGTCAGTTTGGATGGCACCTGGGTTCCTCGGATGAAAATACGTCATATAACAAGTCACTGTATGGATGCCTGGAAAGCCCAGTTACCTTACCCTTCCAGCCCAGGAACAAGGCCATTTTGATCTGGTGGGTCTGGGGCAAAATGCCCAGGGGCACTGAGGTGAAAGGGAGCGTCCTTCTGATGGGTCACAATGCTGGCTTGTGTCCAGGGAGACCTTTGAATGTGGCGGGGGCTCAGGCGCCATGCAGGATTCTCCTCCCCTGAGGGTTAGACGCTGCTCCCAAAGAGCCATGTTGCCTTCTGGAGACAGGAGTTGTTCTGTTTTATGGCTCAGTGATCAAGTGTTGGACCATATGTAGGTATTCCAGAGTTTGCCTCTGGAGGCAGATGGCTGCAAACCTAAGCTTGGGTTCCGTTGAGGTCCTATGGGTATGTCAGGTTCCATCTTCTGACTCAGGGTCATTGACCTGGGTGTCTGCCTGGAGGTAGGTTTTGGCATGTTTCAGAATGCACCTTTTTTTCCAAGGTGGCCGATGAATTTGTGGTGGGCTCAGGGGCATTGCAGGTGTCTCCCAATCTGAAGGGTTTGTGCAACTATGACAGGCAGAGTTTCCTTCGGGTGGGCAGGTAGATTCCTGCACTGTGGCTCTAGAGGCCCCATGCTGGAGAACATTTCATCCAGGGCTTTTGGGACAAAATCTCCAAACAAACACTCGGTATAGTGTTCTGGGCAATGTGATGGGAGGCCTGATCTGTGGACCGTGAGGGCAGTGCTGTGGGATCTGAATTTTATTCGACAGGGAGGCAGTTAGCACAGGCCTTTCTGTCTGGGTTCTGTGTCTCGGTTGTCCACGGAATGGAGAGATAGCCTCATGGGGCCTTGGGAAATTCTAACACTGTATAGATCCTGCCGGGCTCCCAAGGTTTTGGTGTATTTCAGGGGGAAGGAACAGTGCTGTTTTCTGTCTCAGGGGTCCCGCCATAGCATGGATTCCAGAGTCAGTATCTGGGTCCGGGCCCCTGGAGAACCCTAACAAGGGTGAGGATTTGGGCCTTGGGGCATGTCAGGCCCGCTATGCGGGCTCCTGTTCCATCTAGTGAGGGGGCCGTTTTGAAAGTGTGCTCAGGCTGAGGGTCACAATGCCTGTGTGTGGGCAGGGCATCCCTCCTGATTGGGTGTGGTCTCATGGGCAATGCAGCTGGCTCCCATTCTGAGGGTTAGACCCACATCCCCACAGCAAGCTTTTCCCGTTGTGGGGAAGACGGAGTGCTCTTTGATGCTTGAGGTTCCCCCATTTGCTGGGATTTGAGCTATGGTCTGGGTACAGACGCCTAAATACAAAGGTTGGGTAGAGATGACAGTCTCAGGCCTTGGCACGAGCCATCTGCAGGATATGTCTCCCTCTACCTGGGAGACTGATGGGAGGTCAGGGCTCAGGCTGTGTCAGACAGAGCGGTAGTGCACAGGGTGGCCTAAGATATTGGGGTGCCGTCAAGGTCCGTGCAGATTGATTCACACGTGTGGATTCTGGGCAGAGCGTTAGGGCCATACTTCTTTCTGGAGGGCAGACAGAAGATTGTCGTGGGGCTCACGAATGAACAATCTGGAGGGCTTGTGGGGCAGGAGAGTGAGGGCAGAATTCTGAATGCACAAGCGCTGGTTCAGTTCAGTGCTGACCACCTGGCATTTCAAATGTGTGGCATCTGACTCGAGACCTTCATCACCTGAGTCAGGGCACTTGTCAGATCACAAACACAGAGTTTGTGTCCATGAAAGCGGACGAATGGAGGGAAGAAATCATGAGGCCATGGAAGTTTTCCCAGACTGGGGCTTATGAGCTGCTACAAACAGCAAGCTTTCCTTCTGCAGGACAGCAGGAGTCCATTTTGATGGCACCATTGTCCCCCATTTGGAAAAACGTCGTAGCAGATATCAACACATGGATGCCTGGAAAGCCCAGCTGAGCTTCGCCTTCCAGCCCAGGAACAAGGCCGTTTAGATCTGCTGGCTCTGGAGCAATGTGCTCAGGGGGCTGTGGTGAACAGGGAGCCTCATTCTGATGGGTCACCATGCTGGCTTGCGTCTATGGAGTTCTTAGAATGTGGCGGGGACTCTGGCGCCATGCACATTCCCCTCCCCTGAGTGTTTGATGGAGATCTCAAGAGCCAGATTGCCTTCTGTGGAGAGAAGTTGTTCTGTTCTGTGGCTCAGGAATCAAGTGTTGGACAATATGTAGGTATTCCAGAGTTTGCCTCTGGACGCAGATGACTGCAAACCTAAGCTAGGGTTCCTTTGAGGTCCTAGTGGTATATCAAGTTCCATCCTCTGACTCAGGGCCATTGACGAGGGTGTCTGCCTGGAGGAAGGTGTCTGGCATGTTTCTGAATGTGCCTTTTTTCCAAGGCGGCCTACGAATTTGGGGTGGGCTCAGGGGCATTTCAGGGTCTCCCAATCTGGAGGGTTTGTGCCAATGTGGCGGGCATAGTTTCCTTCGGGTGGGCAGGCAGAGTCCTGCGCTGTGGCTCCATAGGCCCCATCTGTCAGGGCGGGCCAGGCCATCTAGATGGAGACGGCCAATCAGAGTGGCATGCATATATTTACTGAGGTGAGTTGCAATCCCATTGGCCACCTGTGTGTGGGCCAGGCTCAACCACCTATTTAAAGGCTGGTCTCTCAGGGGGCGCCTGGGTGGCTCAGTGGATTAAGCCGCTGCCTTCGGCTCAGGTCATGATCTCAGGGTCCTGGGATCGAGCCCCGCATCGGGCTCTCTGCTCCGCAGGGAGCCTGCTTCCTCCTCTCTCTCTGCCTGCCTCTCTGCCTGCCTCTCTGCCTACTTGTGACCTCTCTCTCTGTCAAATAAATAAATAAAAAATCTTTAAAAAAAATAAAAAAAAATAAAGGCTGGTCTCTGAGGCTACAGGGGGTGGGTAGCAGGATGAGTTAGAGTAGCCAGAAGCAGGAGCCATTAGAGTAACCATTAGGGGAGCCATTGTGATCCATTAGGGTTTTGGTAGGAGTGGTAGTGTTGTGGTTGTGGAGAGTGACAGCGCCCTTTTTGTCATCAGGAGCATCGTGAGCAGCATTGCTGGGAGCCTCGCCACCCTGAGCAGCGGTGCCGCCGGGAGTGGCCCTGTCAGGAGTGGAATTGCTAGGAGCCTCATCCCGGGGAGTAGCCTCATCTGCAGCGGTATCGCCGCCCCAAGCAGTGGCGCCGCCACAAGTGGCCTCATCACCCAAGAAGCGGCACTGTCACTAGACGGTCGGGGAGCAGCCTCATCAGAAGTGGCCTCGTTCCAGGGAGCACCCTTATCTGGAGAGGCTTCACCGCCAGAGCAGCGGTGCTGTCACTAGACGGTCAGAGAGTGGCCTCATCAGGAGCAGACTTATACCGGGGAGCAGCCCTATCCCGGGGAGAAGCCCCGTTGGCAGCGGCCTCGTCGTGAGCGGCCTCGTCGGGTGAGGCCTTGTCCCAGGGAGTGGCTTGTGGTACAGTGAGGGTGAGGCAGGGAGCCTCCAGAAGGGACCCCAGGGCAACGAGTCAGTGGCCCCCAGCAAGGCTCGGGCACCTACTGGTCAGTTTGATTTCTGATGCATGGCACGAAATAAAGCTTTGCTTGATTTTCCCTTTGTGTCAGTCACATTCCTTTGATCACGGACCGCAACATTGGGGGCTCAATCCAGGATCAGAGGATCAAACGATGAGAACTTAGCCAACATCGGAATTTCTGGGAAAAGCCTCTATTGAGATCTTGTCTGTCTGTCTGGTTGCAAACTTCCATGGTATAGCCTACTGGGGAGAAGCTGGACGCGACCATGCTCCCCAAGGCTGGAGTGGATGCAGAGACGCCCCATCCCTCTGCTGGTAGATCGAGAGGGGGCTAGAGTCCCCCTAGGTGTATGGGGGGTCTGAGTCCCCCTAGGCATATGGGGGATTCGAGTCCCCCTAGATGTATGGGGTTCAAATCCCCCTAGACATACGGGGGGTTTGATTTCCCCTAGACGGTAGGGGAGTTCGAGTCCCCCTAGACAGTTGGGGGGTAAAGAAAGCCCCCACCAGTGGCTGGTTCTGGGTAAGTGTCATTGGGTCTACAGGTGTCTTTGCCGTGATCTTTTGTTTGTTGTGTTTACAGGGGACCAAGGAAGTCCGCACCAGCAGCAGGCTCCGGATGAGGATCGCTGGGCCTGTGGTTGTGTCTGCCTTGTTTTTTAATCGTCTGTTGTATTGTTTGTTGTATTTGGAGAAATGGGACAAGCAGGGAGTAAAGGACCTGTGACACCTCTAGGTCTTGTTCTCGAACATTTCAAGGATTTCTAAGGTAAAGCCACTCAGTCAGGTAACAAGGTTTACCCAGGAATACTAAAAACACTCTGTCAATTAGAGTGGCCCACATTCTCCACAGGGTGGCTGCTGGAAGGAATATTTGCCTTGGCTCAGATCTGCTCTACAATGAGTGAGGTCTTCGATCTACATCGAGACCAAATATCATACATTGTAGCCTGGCGATACCTGATAGAAGAGCCACCATCTTGGCTCAAATCCCACCTTCCCACTGCTAATGAAACCATCTCTCTCCCTCTAAGGTAGGTCAGAGCACAAAAACCAGAACAGAGATATAAGGGGGAGCCAGGGAAGAAGGCCATCCTACCTCTCTTGGATGTGGAGGATGTGGAATTCCCCCCCCCCCACTTTATCTGTCCCCTAAATCTGACTCTCGGTCCCAGGATGTCTTTACCAGTCTATCTCATATGCAGTCGGGATCTACCTATGGGACCACCAAGCAGAGAGACCGCCGTTATACTTCCCCTTTCCTCGATCCCCCTCATCCTCCCTTTACTTCACCAGTACTGACTGTGCCAATGCTGCCTCTCCATGAGAATTGCTCTACCGGATGGGATAGAGCGCCCCCACCTAAGCTATATCCCTTTCTCCCCTTATGACATCTATAACTGGAAGAACCAACACAAAACCTTTTCTTTCTACACTCAGGATTTAATTAGTTTCTTGGAGACTGTTTTTCTTACCCACCAACCTACCTGGATGGATTTTCAACAGCTCCTTTTGGCTCTCTTTAACAGAAAAGAGAGGGATCGCATCATGCGAGAAACCCATAAGTGGATAAGTGAGAGACTTGGCAGGGACCTCGATCCTCGCCGAATGGAAGTCTACTGCCCAAGGGAACCCCCTGACTAGGATCCAAATTGCAATGAAGGTAAGTAGAGCTTACTTTTCTACCACCAGGCTTTACTGGTAGGCCTCCGTGCAGCTGCAAGGAGACCCATAAATTAATCTAAAATTGTATGGTGACTCAAGGTAAGGATGAGTCTCCAGGAGCTTTCCTAGAAAGGCAAATTGAAGCCTATAAAATGTATAGCCCAATCGACACTGAGGCACCTGAAAATCAGAGAGCAATGAATCTTGCATTTGTTAGTCAGTCATTCCCATATATAAGGAGGAAACTTCAGAAAATCATTGAGTTTGAAGGGAAAAATCTGACTGAGTTAGTGGAAATTGTAGAAAAGGTGTTTAACAAGAGGGATGCACAAGAGGATGAAAAACAGACAAAAAAAAACTGATTAAGGTTTTGGCATTACATGATGCGGAGAGGAAACAGGTTGGGGATAGTAAATGGAAGGAAAAGCGTAAGCACAGAGAAGGCAGTCAGGAAGACTTAGATTCAGATCAGTGCGCTTACTGTAAATGAAAAGGAATTGGCCAGGGTGTGCCCCAAAAGGAAGACAGCAATGCTCACCACCAGAGACTGAAAGGGCCATGGTTCGAAGACCCTACCTGAACCTCAGGTAAAAATTGAAGTGGAGAGGAAATCAGTTGATTTTTGGTGGACATGGGAGCCCAATATTCATCATTCATTAAGCCTATGGGAAAACTATCTGGAGAAGAAGTCTGGGTACCAGGAGCAAATGGCACAGAGAGACATAAATGGACAACAGAAAGTACTTTAAATTTGGCCTTGGGATTAGTTAAACATTGATTTTTGGTCCTCCATAATATACTGAAAAGAAAGAAAAACAGGTCGTTCCACATGTAGATGAAAAGAAAGAGGAAAGAAATGATGTATAGTTTTAAAATGGTATGCAATTGGTTTCCTATGCGGTCTTTGTCTGAATTGGGTCTTTGGACATTTCAAATTAGATTCTTCCCTCTTCCTACATTTTGGGAATAGACGAGAAGAACTGGCATTACCTTCATTAAATGTCTCAGAGTGTTGACCAGCAAATTTGTTTGACTGGGCTTGTTGGGTGTTGGGAGGTGTTTGAAGAAATGCTTAAAACATTTTCATCATTTTCTGAGACGTCAGATGTGTAAGTTCATGACCTAGTCTTGGTAGTAGCTATGTGTCTTGGAATTTATCCTTTTCTCTCAGGTCTTGGATTTGCGGGCATACTTGTGTGTAGGGGAATTTTAGTTTAGGTTGTTTAGGAGAGTTTAGTCATGAATGCTTTAATTAATTCTTGATAGGTAAGAAGTTATCTTTTCCAGTTTCAGTTTCTGAATTTGATACTATTTTTTCTTAAGGTATTTTTCTGAGGTCTGTTTCCATGAGTACGTCTCCTCACTTGGTCCCTAAATTCTGTTAGACACGTTTAAGTGTGTGTGGGGGGAGGTGGGAGGGAGGGTGTGTTTCACATAGTGCTTAGAATGATATTTTAAGAGATATGAAGCCACTCTTCTTTGGATCACAATTCACCTTCAAACATATTGAAACTCATGCTCCATCTCGTTTGGCCACATTTCCTGCAATGAATGTCCCATTTAATTTTCTTTTAGAAAGACAGACTCTCCCTAATCTGCCATGGAACAAACACCAAATTTTGTGTGCCCGGTTTGAGAGTCTTATTTTTTTTTGTTTGTTTTTACACATGTTCCTTTACTTCCACGACTGAGTGAAATCGTATGTGATTTGTCTTTCTGTGACTGACAGATGTGCTGTAGTCAAATGCTCGCCCCCTTTCAGGCACAGGTGGCCAGTTTCAAGATTCCTACTGGCTTATGGCTGGGTAAGAGTCTGTGGTGCATTGGCCAGACAGGGAGATTGCAGAATTTTCTGGGAGCTCCAGGCTTGTCTTCAGCCATCAGCAAAACAGGAAGATGACCACATCAATGGAACCACGGTGTCAATGAACCTGAAGCCTTGAAATCAAAGTCCACAGAGAAATAGAGAAGAAGTCGCAGAGACCATGGGAGAAGGGTGTGGACATGTCTTCAGGGAGAAGTAGATGCTGGGTGCTTGAGAGGGCTGGGATCCATGGCCAAAGACAAAGTCCCAGTTGAGAGGAGCACACTGGGAACACACAAGTTGAATGCTTAACCACAGCTGTTGGCGTAGAAATGGAGACGGTCTGAATAGCACGAGTATTTGCAACCAAAGGGTCTTGAGGCCCGGGTCTCTCAGATCCGCATGCTTGACAGACATAGAATCCAGAGAACCCTGTGTTACTCCTGCAAAGCACAGCAGCAAGCAACCGGGTGCAGACAACCTGGAAAACATGATCAGAAACAATACTTGTTGACACAGTGGTATGATTATTGTTTCTTGCTGTGCATCCATGATAGGCACTGTTCTTGGAGATGCCTCAATGGGGGAAAAGAATCTTGGGGCTCTACCACTCTCAGCATAAATCCTGAGCTAGTGACCACAGACAGGTCAGTGCGGACATTAACTGCCTCATCTGCAATCACATAGTCCCAACCCGGGAAAACTGTTCGGACTGCCTTCCTCAAGCCAAGTTGCTTAGTACCAGGAAAACAGACACTCCATTGGGAACGAGAAGAAAGCCCTGCACACATCCTCTCTCCTGACCACAGCATTCAGCAGGATCTAGTACGATTGAGTTGGTTGAGCATTTCCTTTTCACAGGCACACCAGAGCCCACCAAGCTAAACCTCACCATATTCGGTCCAGACACCAAACACTCCAAATGGCAGGCCATGAGAGCCTCTGCAGAGGACTGGCCCAGAAGAGAGTGGACAGCCACAACATAACACTAGAGGGCATGCCATTTACACCAGAGACTCCATCAAGTGTCAGCCAGTGGCACTCCATGTGATCTTCATACTAAAGTAATTACCCTGATGGTAGAATACAGAAGATGATTTCGAATGCAGAGAAGAATACAGAGACCTTCACTAAGGCAAAGAAGGAAGGATAAATTCATGCTGAGGCAAAATAACATGAAATGGTTATGTCCATGCAATCGAATTGAAACCTGTACATGTCCCATGCCAGGTGGAATATTTAAACGGCAGTCGGGATACTCACAGTGGATCAGAAACACATAGAAGTAGTCAGGTAGTCTTGGAATTCAGAGATTAATGTGATTAAAAAAATGAAGAGGCCCTTATGAAAAGATTTGTTAGCAGACTGGATGCAAAGTTCAGGAAGCTGACAGAAACAGAGGTCCAATTAGTTAACTGGAAGACTAGTACTGGGGGGAAAAAGCGAAGCACAGCAGAGAAGGACGAATGATGGAACATGACAATGGACTTAGGGAAATCCTTGACTGTTATGAAAGTTAACGGGTGATTATTTTAGGAGAATAGAAGAGAGAGAAAATTTGGGACAAACATTTCTTTGAGAAATCAGAGCTGAAAACATCACTCATCTGGGGGCAGAAACAGAGATCCAGATTCTCATGCACAGAGGACTCCCAGCGCAGTCCACAGAAGCAGAGCAACACAAGACATAGTTTCATTCACCCTTCCAAAGCTAGCAATGGAGGAATTCTCTTCAGCCAATTATGCTTGGGAGAAGAGTGTTTCTAAACCCACGTGCCTTACTTTGAATGACCAGCTATGCCAGCTATAGCAGCATGTTGTATAGAGTAAGCCACAAAAGCCCAAGCCAAAATCCTGTCCCCTGCATTTCTAAACAATAACTGAGCAGGAGATCTTGTGTAGAACATGAGGTGTTAAGAAGACAAAGATTGTGTCCAGGGTATCTCCATCAGTTCAGAAAGTGGCCTTCTTCTCTGCTCCTTATCCCAGGCTCATGGAATGTCTCCCACCTCAGGTTCCCCACTCAGAGGCAAGTCTGCTTCTCCCTCTCCAGTTCCTTCACTGATTATGTTCTCTCCCTCTCTCTCTGTCACATATATGCAAGTATCGTTGCAAAACAACAACAACAACAACAAGAAACAGTAGATAAGGATTGACTGGGTGCAGAGGATGCTTTATTCAATTTGGACCTATGCCCCAATGGAACAAAGCCAGGTCCAGAGCAACTCCCACGATCTGAAAATGAAAGAACATGGCTCTGAGCTCCATTCTTTGTTCTCTTTTTTGTCGTCCTGCGTATCCCCCCAACATGGAGCATCCACTCTCTGTCCTGCTGCAATGGCCCATCCCCCCCCCATTGTCAATCTTTACCTGAGTCCTTTGAACATGCGCATGATCTGCAAAAGGCATTGTTTGTTTCTCCCGTGAAAAGCATTGGGGAATTACAATTTGAGGGTTAAGGCAGGCTGGTGCTGCAATATCTCCCTTTAGTTCCAAAGAGGAAAGCTGCACCATGCTGTGGGAATGACCAGGGATATTAGGCCTTTGACTCCTCTTCAATGCGTACATATGTAGATACACAAGTCTTATTGAAACTGGCAGAAAATCCTTTCCGATGGCTTCACATGGGCAAAGGGTCTCCTTCACCAGGTTCCATGATTGGTCCCGTTGGCTTCAAACTGATGAGTCCGTCCTGGGCCTAAGGTTCTAGGGTGTACGGTCTGCCTATGGTGCTTGGTTAGCTTGGAGGATTGGGAGGCATTCTTGGCATGGTTTCTGGAGATGTTAGAGGAAATTGTGTCCTCGCTGTGGAAGACTACAGACATGTCTTTGGCATGATTGTGGGCATTGTGGGGGTTGTGGACTCCATTCCTTGGCTGGCCCTTTTCCTGGTGACAAGTGTCCTGATTGATTTGGAGGACATGCACATGTGTGGAGCATGGAGTTCCTCACCTGAGGCTTGGTTGTAGACCTGACACTTTCTTGACCTTTCGTGGGTAGGATGGAATTGTGGATCCTTGCCATTCTCAGGATTCCAGAGTGCTGGTGCTGACAGTCAGGGCCAAGATTATAAATTCGGCCATGGAGAAGGTGACACCAACTCGCTTTGTAAACTCTCTTGGTGAAAAACCCATCAACTCCATTGGATTGGGAGGGATATGGATCCTGCTGTCAGACCCATGACTACTAAAGCCATGTGGAGTGATTAGACATGGTTTTGGGAGGAGTGGTTGCTAGGTGCTCAAAGCTTTGTGACATCAAGAAGCTGACTTCACTGAAGCAGCAATCCCACTCTCATGAGCAATGAGTCCTATGGCTTTAGGTAGGAAGCACTGGGATGGACCAAAAAAGAGCCCTGTTTGCATGCTCATGAACTCAGGTGATCTTTGCAGTTTCTTCCCCACTTCAACTTTCTATACAAAATGAAAATAACATGACATTTGGTATACCACCATTTTGGCCAACATTTCTCCAGAGACAGCAAGGTGTTACTGTTTCCACTGCAATGTCTGGAGATCTCAATCAACAAGGAGGCCTCTTGGGTATCACAATATCTCTGGTGGTTTGACATCCTATGTGTGAGAGTATCCTTTCGTAGGTTCTTTACCCAATTTTTTCTCGACAGAAGGGTCTGCCTTTGGTGCTTGGTCAGCTTAGAAGATAAGGGAAGGAAAGTCATATTTTAAGGAAAAGTGCTAGAGCCTGAATGCATTGTGCTGTCTGTGTCCTGGTCTCCTAGTATTCTGAAACATCAGTCCTAAGGGATGAGGGCGCTGTCTACCTGACTTTACCTGAAACACCTTTGCAAAGGCTTCAAGGAGAATGATATTCTGCATGATTACTCCCCCTGAAAGAAGAGCCCTGGACAGTACACCTTGTCATCATCAGTTAACGTTATATGCTGAGGTGATGCAGAGAGCCATGTTGACCCACTCTCTTAACTAAGAGGAAAAGGATCTGCCTAAATCGATGAACTTCCATGCCCACTCTAGCAGAACTGTGGAAGGAGCTGGGATGCCCTTCAATAGGCTACTGGATAAAGAAGGTGTGGTCCATCCAGGCCACAGATGATATCTCTGACATCGAGTGGGATGAAGCCCTGATACTCGCCTTGACATGAATGACACAGGGCTTTTTTTTTTCTCAATGAAAATGGAAGCAGTCCAAAGGAAATATAAATAGGAAATACTGCTTCACTCGTATGTGGCCCATGAGAAATGCCATGGACAGTAGGAGAAGCAAGGGAAAATGGAAAGAGAAGTAGTCAGACAGGGAGACAAACCAGGAAAGACTCAGGACTCTGGATACCAAGCTGACGGTTACAGAGGGATGACACGTGCCAGGCATGAGCGAACTGATTAATGGTATGGAGGTGGTGTGGCATATATGATGTTGATGAGAATAGTATATGCAACTAAAGAATCAGGGAACACTATCTCACAATAATGTGAGGGATGAAAGGCTGGCTTCCCGAACAACAACAACAAAAAGGTATTGAAAAGGAAAACGAAACAAAACAAAACAAAACAAAACAAAAAGAACAGGCTATTCCCCATGTAGATGAAGAAAGAAGTAGGAAAGAAAGGAGTATAGTTTTATTATCTTACTGATGAAAATGGTATGCAATTGGTTTCCTATAAGGTCCTTATCTGAATTGGTCTTTGGACAGTGCAAATTATATTCTTCCCTCTTTTTACATTTTGGGAATAGATGAGAAGAACCGACATTGTTTTCATTAAATTTCTCAGAGTGTGGAACAGGAAATTCATTTGCAACTGGCTTTTTGAGTGTTGGGAGGTGTTTGAGGAATGCTTCAAACACTTTCATTAATACTTGAGTCATCAGAGTGTATGTTCATGACCTAGTCTTGGTAGTGGGTATCTGTCTTGAAATTTATCCTTTTCTCTCAGGTATTGGATTTGCGGGCATACTTGTGTGTATGGGTCTTGTAGTTGAGGTTGTTTAGGAGACTTTAGTCCTGAATGCTTTAAATAATTCTTGATAGGTAAGAAGTTAACTTTTCCAGTTCTGTTGGTTTCTGACTTTGATACATTTTTTCCATTGTGGTATTTTCTCTTAGGTTGGTTCCATGAATGCTACTTCTCACTTGCTCCCTAACTTCTGTGGGACTCTTAAGCGTGTGTTTGTGGGTGGATAGGAGGGTGGGTGTGTTTCACAAAATGCTTAGTGTGATATTTTAAGAGATATGAAGCCACTCTTCTTGGATCACAATTCACCTTGAAACTTATTGGAAACTCATATTCCATGTCGTTTGGCCACATTTCCTGCAATGAATGTCCCATTTAATCCTCTTTTAGAAACACAGACTGTCACTAACCTGCCGTGGAACAGACACCAAATTTTGTGTGCCGGTTAGAGTCTCATGGTGTGTCCCCCTATTTGTTTGTTTGTTTGTTTTTTTTGGATTTTTCACACGATCCTTTACCTCCATGAGTGAGTGAAATCGTATGTTAATTGTCTTTCTGTGACTGAAAGATGGGGCGCAGCACAATCCTCGCCACATTTTGCCAAATGTGCCAGTTTTCAAGATTCCTTCTTGCTTATGGCTGTGTCAGAGTCTGTGCTGCATTGGGAGGACAGGGAGATTGCAGAAACGTCTGGGAGCTCCAGGCTTGTCTTCAGCCATCAGCGAAACAGGAAGATGACCACACCCATGGAACCATGGCGTCAATGAACCTGAAGCCGAGAAACTCTCAGATGAAACCCCAATTGTCGCCATGACATGAGTGACACAAGGTGCGGGAGGCCGCGATAACGCTTGAGACGAGGACCAAA
Source organism: Meles meles (assembly GCF_922984935.1). Classification (NCBI taxonomy): domain Eukaryota; kingdom Metazoa; phylum Chordata; class Mammalia; order Carnivora; family Mustelidae; genus Meles; species Meles meles. Next base: position 273,380 of record NW_025721116.1, on the reverse strand, counting down.
TCAGGTCCTGACTTGTGTTTTCTTAAAATCCGTGTAGCCTAACAAAAGGCTTAGGACGGAAAATTGAATAGCACTGAGAAGGGGTCTGTGCTACGTGTGTGCGCCCGCCAATGTGGCTTCCCACAAGTTTACTAGTTCGATGAGTGCTATTTGGTTGGGGTCATAAACTCTTAACTTGTCCTTGCTGTTCCAGCACAGCTCATAAATCACTCTCAGGTTTGTTGTTCCTTCTTGTATCAATACAGAACAATTGTACTAACATCAGCCATTGCCTGCAGGTGTTTCTCTGAAGTGGGCAAAACAGGCCGGGTTTGGAGGGGTTTTTGTGCATGTAGCAAATTCTTTTGTAACCAGTTAAAAAATAGTTACTTTGGCTATATAATGCCTCACTGCCCTGAATTTTGAATAAAGCCGGCTCTGTTGGACATCCTACTCAGTGCTCATCCTACTCAGTGCTCCTCCTTCCCCCATATCTTTGTGTCTCAAGACTTTTTCTTTCACCATCCTCTTACCCTCACGTTCCTGGTCATTTTGCCATGCTGGCCGTGACAAGTGGCACCCGAACAGGGACGTGAGCACATTTCAAGGGAGTGCACATACAGGTAAGTATATACCGACAGTCAGGTAAGAGGAGCCCGGGTTGATGGGTGACAGCAGGAGTAAAATATCATGGGCCATTCTCAGTCTTTAGAGCAGGATCCTTTTTCACTGCATTACGGGCCATTTTAAAGCAGAAGGGGTCCAAAGTCTCTAAAAAGGCTTTGCATCAGTTTTTTGAGGTAGTTTCAGATCTCTTTCCTTGGTTCCCTAAAGAGGGATCTATAAATCCGCAAGCTTGGCAAAGAGTGGGGCAAGAAATAAAGAACCAGATCAAATTATGTGGCTCCCCTGCTGTTCCCCCTTATACTATGCAGGTCTGGGATAATATTCGTGAGGCATTAGATCCACAACACTCTTTTGAGCTGGTTTCTATTGCTTCCCAGGAACCTCCAGATGAGACTGATGATTTGCCCAAGGAAACGGACGATATAGGGGAGCCAATGGCTGTAACTGGAGCGAACTGGGGTTAGTCTAACTCGGGACAGAGACATTAAGGAATACTCCCAAGCAGCTGCTGAAACTCTCTTTGTTTCAGGGAAATTCCCTGCTTTATCTGGCCTGACTTGGACTGCTTAACCCCAGGTTAACTTTGGTGGTTTAATTAAGATAGACATATCTTTGAAGTTACAGCAGTAAATGTGAAGCTTTTCTTTTATCAAAGTTTACTGAAGGTCAAATAAGCTCATGTTGTTGGTTAAAATTTGTTAGCAAGAAGAAGTTACTAAACTGATGGTTAATTGTCTGTCTCAGAGTTTTAATGGGTAATTGCTGAGATAGCTTTCAAAGTCTTTGGTAACCTGAAACTTTAAAGTTTTGGTTTAATGACAAATAAAATTAAATTTGTTGGACATCTAGGTCTTAACCAAAGCAGACAAAGTGCTAAAGCATCGATTACTGAACATAGGTTTGTGCTTTTGACTTCTTATAGCAAAGAAACAAAGAGTATTTAAATTTGTTGGTAAGCATGTTTTGTGCTTAACTGATTCATAATTTGCCATCTAAAGAATTCTGTTGTAAGAGCTCACAATTGGTTGATACTTAGTCTTCACTAGAGATTAAGGTGTGTCTAAGTGTACAAAATTCTGCTTAGTGTGACTAAGACTGATGGAATAAGGGAAACAACTCGATAGAAAAGTAAATGAAAGGGAAGAAAGATTTAAGGAATGGGAATACATTTTGTTAAAGGTAAAAGAAGGTAATTTTGTCCTAAATAAGATGGTTGTTTGAAAGAGAATGTCTTGGGACCAAACCTGAATGCAAAAGAAAGTTGTAAAATATTTGTGAAGGGAAATCTTCAAAAAAGGAATTTTAGATATGGTCAGGACGGACTAAGAAAGAAAACAGCCTGCAAAGTGACTTAACACTCTCCTGGCATACCTCCATATAGATTCTACTTCCAAGTGAAAGGATCATTTGACCTGGAGAGATTGGGAAAGCGGTCCAACCTTGCGGAGCTGCAAAAACACCGTGTTATCATCCCCCATTGTCCTGTAACCATAGAAACTCACTCATATTCTTAAAGAATGGAAGGGGAGACTGATCACCTCCCATTAGCCAGGGATACCCAAAGGAGAGGGTGCCCAACCTGTTTGAATCTGAAGAGTGCCTGACTGTGTGAATGTGTCCGTATGGCTCCACCGCTTCAGCTATGGAGTCTGAGTGGGCTGCACCCTGAGTCTCGTGGGCCGTCATATGGCATGATGGTCATCTACTCCAAGGAGTAGCCTGGTCCGGGGCTGATACGGACAGACCTTAGCTAAGATGCTCCTAAGTTCCCACGAGGGACGCGAGCAGGACAGCATCTGAAAGAGCCCCCTCCCTTTGTCTGCGACATCATTCCCGATGGGAGGAAAATCTAATAAACCCACTATCTTAAGACTGCATGCTTAAAAATAAAGACAATGGTACAAAAAAGCTGGTTTTCTCTCTGTTTCAAGGGCAAAGTTTTCTTAGTTTAATTAATCTGTTATGGTTTTCTTGGCCTGCCCAGAAAATTCAGTTTCTATGTTTTGTTTTATCAGGTGTTTAACATCCCTAATTATACTTAGGCATGTGCTTTAAAATTTTCTAAAGTTTTAACAATTGTCGACAAGATTTAAATTGTAAATGGGATCACTTTGACTCATAAGACTTTTCCTTGGTATACTAAGTTACTTCGTAAGTACTGCTAAACCAATAATAAACCTTGGGTTGCACTTGCGTAAGTGCTGTAACTACTCTAAGGGTTCTATACATTTCCTAAAGTTTTAATGTTTGGATAAGGTCATCACCTGGCAATTTAACCATACCTATTCTGAGTTTTTGTCACTTGTAATTGTTTTAATTATTTTGTAAGATGAATTCTGTCTTAAAGAAGATTCATATAAAGGACTTTCAGGACAAATACAGATATTTGATATACTTGAAAATCCTGAAACTGAAATGGGTAAGAATTTCCAGAAGTAGAGCTGTATTCGGACTAAACCAGATTTAGTAACATGGGACTAAATAAACTGAAAGATTATAGTGTTGTGTCTCTTAATGTTTTGTCTTATTTTAAACATTGCTGGTTCTCTAATGTTTGCTCTTCCATACTAGGGATACTTTTATTCTTAAGATGTCTGTGACTTACAGAAATGTAAAGTTTTATTGGCAAACAAATCAAAGGATTCAACTTTTCTCTCTATCAGAACCCTCCAAAAATCAAAAGGTCTCAGTATGACATGGCAATCAGTCATTTGCATAAATTCAATAAAAATCTATTCTTCCTTGTAACAGGACACTATTAGAAACATGGGTTATTTTACCAAGACTTTTCAAAGATTTTGCCAAACTCTTCAAATTAAACATTCAATGAGTATTCCTTATAATTCTCAAGGACAAGCCACTACAAAAAGAGCTAATGGAGTCTTAAAATCCTATCTCAAAAAATTAAAAGGGGGGGGGTACTACAGGGAACAGTGAAACATTCACCTCATATGCATTTAGTTTTAACTATGTTTTAAGTTTTTTGATATATGTCGCACAGCATTTGAATGGCCAGAACAGGCGGAGAAGAAGAAGACGTCTCCCCCCTTACAGTCGGAGCTTAATAAGAGATCTCCTGAATCAAGCCCTAGAGATAGTGAATCAGATCCAACCCAATGAAGTGTTGATCACTGTATTATTAACATTATTAACTGTGGTTGGCCTCCCCCATAGTGAGGCCACAGCCTATTGGGCATATCTTCCTGACCCACCTACTATAAGGCCTGTTACTTGAGATGATCCCACTCACCGAGTACACACTAATATTATAGATTATTTCAGGGGAAGCAGCTCTGATGGCATGGAGTGCGTGGAGCATTACATTATTTGGACTAGTCTAGCAGCTCCAGTACCTATAAGTTTCCAGTTACCCTCCTCTGGCCATGATTTTATCAATGGGTGTATGGTGGTCCAATTGAGACCTCATATAGTTACCTATATTTTAGGATATGCAAGAGGTAGAATCATTTGGTCTGATTCTGAGATAGGGCTGGAAAGATGGACAGTCTTTGAGGTTATCGGTGACAAAACTCCTAACACTCCCCAGAGAGATATGCGTCCTCCTGGTTACCCTAATTGTCCCCCAAAATTAAACTATTCTAACCCATGCTTCCATTCTAATCCAGGCCCCATTTGGACAGAATGTCTCCAAGAAAAGCCCTTGATCATCTCTCCTCATGGCATCCCTGATTTCTCCCATCACCGATTGGTCAAGAATGAATAGAGAAGAACCTCTGCGGTATGTTGCTTACCCTCCCGGCCTGCCAATGCATAATGTGACTATCGCTGGAGGGGCCTGTGTTCCTAGACCTTTTGTACTGGTAGTGGGCTCGGGAACAATAGTTCTCACCTCCTTTCTGGGGGGACGCCTGCTGTATAACATCCATTGTAACAACTGTGGGTTAACTAACTGTTTATCGTACTAATGTTAGTCTTGATTTAGTGGATCTGCAAAAAGATATATCAAGCATCAGTCAGTCTCAATTGGATGTAGTTAACCTTGCTGAAGTGGTTGCACATATCCTAGATAGTCTCCACAGGTTTAACCCTGGTAACTTGTTACAACATTCATTCTGGTTGTTCACCGGACTTCCCATTATATTATCTACTCTTCTGTTAATATGGTGCATTGTACAGTTTCGTGTGGGATAGCAATGACTACATGCCCAAGCACAAATACATTTGCTTGACTTATTTAAAAAGGAAGGGGGAGATGTGGGAAGCCGCAATAAGGCTTAAGAAGAGGACCAAACCAGAACCTGACTTGTGTCTCCTTTAAAGTCTGAATAGCCTAACAAAAGGCGTAGCACAGAAAAGTTGAGGAGCACTGAGAAATGGTCTGTGCTATGTGTTGTGCGCATATTCAATGAATTTAGAAGCAGTCCAAGGGAAATATCATATGGCTTCACTCATATGTGTCCCATGAGGAATACCATGGGCATTAGGAGAAGCAAGGGAAAAGGGAAAGAGAAGTAATCAGACAGGAAGACAAATCAGGAAAGACTCAGGACTCTGGGAACCAAGCAGAAGGCTACAGAAGGATGAGACATGTCAGGAATTAGGGAACTGGTTAATGGTATGGAGGTGGTGTGGCATATATGATGTTGATGAGCACTCTGTGGTATATGCAACTAAAGAATCAGGGAACACTGTCTCACAAACGTATGAGGGATGAGAGGCTGGCTCGCCGAACATAAGAAAAAGTATTGAAAAGAAAGAAAAACAGGACATTTCACATATAGATGAAAAAAGAAAGAGGAAAGAAATAAATGTATGGTTTTATTATCTTACTGATTAAAATGGTATGCAATTGGTTTCCTATAAGACCCTTATCTGAATTGGGTCTTTGGACATTGCAAATTAGAATCTACCCTCTTCCTACTTTTCGGGAATAGATGAGAAGAACTGACATTGCCTTCATTAAATGTCTCGGGGTGTGTACCAGGAAATTGATTTGAACCTGGCCTTTTGGGTGTTGGGAGGTGTTTGAGGAATGCTTCGAACACATTCGTCATTACCTGAGACATCAGATGTGTATGTTCATGACCTAGCCTTGGTAGTGTGTATGTCTCAGAATTTATCCTTTTCTCTCAGGTCTTGGAATTGCGGGCATACTTGTGTGTAGAGGTCTTTTAGGTGAGGTTGTTAAGGAGAGTTTAGTCCTGAATGTTTTAATTAATTCTTGATAGGTAAGAAGTTAACTTTTCCAGTTTTGTTGGTCTGTGACTTTGATAATTTTTCCCTTTATGGTATTTTCTCTAAGGTTGTTTCCATGAGTGCTACTCATTACTTCCTCCCTAAGTTCTGTGGGACACTTTTAAGTGTGTGTGTGAGGGTGGGTATGAGGGTGGGTGTGTTTCACAAAACGTTTAGAATGATATTTTAAGAGATATGAAGACGCTCTCCTTTGGATCACAATTCACCTTCAAACATATTGGAAACTCATGTTCCATCTCGTTTGGCCACATTTCCTGCAATGAATGTCCCATTTAATCCTCCTTTAGAAACAGAGACTCTCCCTAACCTGCCGTGGAACAAACACCAAATTATGTGTGCCAGTTAGAGTCTCATTGTCTGTCCCTTTTTTCTTGCGTTTTCACCTAAAATTTATTCCCATGAGTGAGAGAAATTGTATGATATTTTCTTTCTGTGACTGACAGATGGGACGCAGCCCAGTGCTCTCCACCATTCTGCCACATGTGGCAAGTTTCAAGATTCCTTCTTGCTTATGGCTGGCTAAGAGTCTGTGGTGCATTGGGAGGACAGGGAGATTGCAGAAATATCTGGGAGCTCCCGGCTTGTCTTCAGCCATCAGCACAACAGGAAAATGACCACATCAATGGAACCAGGCATCAATGAACCTGAAGCCTAGAAATCAAACTCCACAGCAAAGGAGAGAAGAAGTCGCATAGACCATGGGAGAAGGGTGTAGACCTGTCAGAGGGTAGAAGTGGATGATTGGTGCTTCAGAGTGCAGGGAGCCATGGCCAAAGACAAAGGCCCAGGAGAGAGGAGCACAATGGGAACCCACAAGTTGGACGTTGACCCATAGCTATTGGCGGAGAAATGGAGAGGGTCTGAATGGCACGAGAACTTGTACCCATAATGTATTGAGGCCCAGGTATCTCAGATCAGCATCCTTGAGAGACATAGACCCAGAGAGCACTGTGGGTGTTTCTCCTGTGTTTCTCCTGCAGAGGAAACCAGCAAGCAGCCGGGCGCAGACAACTTGGAAACAACGATCAGAAACAATTCCTGTTGAAACAGTGGTATGATTATTGTTTCTTTTTTTTTTCTTTTTTTTTTTTTTTTAAAGATTTTATTTATTTATTTATTTGACAGAGAGAGAGATCACAAGCAGGCAGAGAGGCAGGCAGAGAGAGAGGAGGAAGCAGGCTCCCTGTGGAGCAGAGAGCCTGATGCGGGGCTCGATCCCAGGACCCTGAGATCATGACCTGAGCCGAAGGCAGCGGCTTAATCCACTGAGCCACCCAGGCGCCCCTGATTATTGTTTCTTGTTGTGCATCAGAGACAGGCACTCTTCGTCGAGAGGACTCGATGGGGGAAAAGAATCTTGGGACTCGACCACCATCAGCAAAAAGGCTGAGCTAGTGCCCACAGACAGGATGGTGCGGACATTAGCTGCCTAACCTGCATCACGTAGTCCCAACCCTGGAAAATTGTTTGGACTGACTTTCTCAGGCCATTGTGCTCATTACCAGGAGAACAGACACTCCATTGGGGACTAGAGGAAAGCCCTGCCCACATCCTCTCTCCTGACCACAGCATTCAGCAGGCCTTAGGAACGTTGATGTGTTGAACGTCTCATTTCACAGGCACACAAGAGTCCACCAAGCTAAGCCTCACCATATTCGGTCCAGACACCAAACACTCTGAACAGCAGGCAACAAGTGCCTCTGCAGAGGACTGGCAAAGGAGAGAATGGATAGCCACAACTCAACCCAGGGTGCATTCCATATATAACCGAGACACCATCAAGGCTCAGCCAGTGGCACTCCATGGCATCTTCATCCTGAAGAAATTACCCTCAGTGTAGAAAACAGAAGGCATTTTCGAATACAGAGAAGAACACAGAGATCTGACTAAGACAACAATGGAAGAATCAATTGATGCCGAGGAAAAAGAACAAGAAATGGTCATGGCCATGCCAATCGAAGTAAAACCTGTACATGTCCCTTGCCAGGTGGAGGATTTAAACAGCAGCCAGGATACTCACACTGGATCTAAAAACAAAGAAGGAATCAGGGAGTCTCAGACTACAGAGATAAAGGTGATGAAAAAAAAAATAAAATGAAGAGACTCTAAAAAAGTTTTGTTAGCAGACTGGATGCAAATTCAGGAAGCTGGCAGAACCAGAGCATCCAACGAGTCACCTGGAAAACAAATACTGCAAAAAAAAAAAAAAAAAAAAAAAAAAAAAAAAGAAGAAGAAGCAAAGCAAAGGAGAGAAGGAAGAATGATTGCACAGGACATTGGACTTAGGGAAATCCATGTCTGCAAAGAATGTGTATGGGGGCTTATTGTAGGAGACCTAGAAGAGAGAGAAAATAGTGGGCCCAACATTTCTTTGAGAAATCAGAGCTGCAAACATCCCTCATCTGGGGGTAGAAACAGAGATCCAGATGCTGAGGCACAGAGGACTACCAGCACCATCCACAGAAGCAGAGCAACAGAACACATAATTTCATTCATCCTTCAAAAGCTAGAAGTGGAGGAATTCTCTTCACCCAAATATGCTTGGGAGAAGAGTCTTTCTAAAGCCAAGTGCCTTACTTTGAGGCTACCAGCTATGCCAGCTCTAGCAGCACGTTGTATAGAGCAAGCCACAACAGCCCAAGCCAAAACCCTACCCCTGCATTTCTAAACAATAACAGAGCAGGAGGTCTTGTCTAGAACAATGAGGGGTTAAGAAGACAAAGATTGTGTCCAGGTGTGTCTCCATCAGTTCAGAAGCGGGCTTAAGCTCTGTTCCTTATTCCAGGCTCATAGCAATGTCCTTTTTTTAGGACAGACTGTAATGCCTGCAGTGACTGGAGTGCAGATTGATCCCTGGGAGACGAAAGTCAGAGTCCCCTTACTCTCTGCCTGCCCCATTCCCCCAAACACAACAAACAAGACAGGAGACGAGGAAAAGACAAGACAAAAACAACTGCAGGACCAGCGGTACTGCCACTGTTGGGGATTTTCTAGGGGGACTCAAACCCCTTGACCGCCTCGGGGAACACGAACACCCGATGACTACCTAGGATGACACGAACCCCCTGACTGCCTAGGGGGACTCAGACCCCCTGGTGACTGCATGGGGGGATTCAAAACCCCTGGTGACCATCTTGGGAGACTAGAACCCCCTAACCATCTAGGGGGACTCAACCACCCCCGACCGCCAAGGGGGACTCAAACCCCATATCGATCTACAAACAGAGGAATGGGGCATCCCCGCATCCACTCCAGCCCTGGGGAGCATATCTGCGTCCAGCTTGTCCCCAGTGGGCCATACCCTGGCGCTCCAACCAGACAGACAAACAAGATGCCAACACATCTGGAGGCTTTTCCATAAATTCTAATTCTGGCTCAGATCTCGTTGTTTGATCCTGGGTGAGCCCCCAGTGTTAGATTCCGTGATCAAAGGAACGAGACTGACACAAAGTGAAAATCAAGCGAAGCTTTATTTCACGCCAAGCATCGCAAATGAAACCGACTGGTCGGGGTCATTTCTTCCGTAGAGGCGAAGACGATGAGGACGCCGCTTCCGATGACAAAGAGGGCGAGGATGACGAGGACGACAACTCTGACGACACAGACTCTGCACTTCTAGGTCTCCTCCAATAAGCACTCATAGATATTCCTTGCAGACACGGATTTCCCGAAGTCCATTGCCATGTTCCATCATTCTTCCTTCTCTCCTTTGCTTCTCTTCTTTGTTTCCCAGTATTTGTATTCCAGGTACCTCGTTAGATCCACTGGTTCGGCCAGCATCCTGAACTTTGCATCCATCCTGCCAATAAACATTTTCATAAGGGCCTCTTCATTTTATTTATTTTTTTATTACCTTTATCTCTGGTCCGAGACTCCCTGATTCCTTCTAGGTTTTTCTGATCCAGAGTGAGTACCCTGGGTGCTGCTTAAATGCTTAAATCCTCCACCTGGCACGTGACATGTACAGGTTTCACTTCGATTTCTTAGCCATGACCAGTTCCTGTTCTTTTGCCTTAGCATCAATTGATTCTTCCATCCTTGCCTTAGTTCAGGTCTCTGTATTCTTTTTCTGTATTAGAAAAGCGCCTTCTATTTTCTAACCTGAGAGTAATTTCTTTAGGATGAAGATGTCATAGAGTGCCACTGGCTAAACCTTGATGGAGACTCGGGTATATGTGCCATGCACACTGCATTGGGATGTGGCTGTCCTCTCTCTTCTGAGCCAATCCTCTGCAGAGGCACTCGATGCCTGCCCTTCGGAGTGTTTGGTGTCTGGACCGAATATGGTGAGGTTTAGCTTGGTTGACTCTGGTGTGCCTATGAAAGGAGACTTTCAACCCACTCAACCTTACTAATGCCTGCTGAATGCTGTGGTCAAGAGAGAGGATGTGGTCAGGGATTTCTTCTAGTCCTCAAAGGAGGGTCTGTTCTCCTGGTACTAAGCAACGTGGCTTGTGGAAGGTAGTCCCAACAGGTTTCCAGTGTTGGAACTACGTGATTTCAGGTGAGGCACCTAATGTCCACACTGTCCTGTCTGTGGCCACTAGCTCGGGTTTATGCTGACAGTGGTAGAGCCCCAAGATTCTTTTGCCCCCATCAAGGCATCTCCAGGAGCAATGCCTCTTACAGGTGCACAGCAAGAAACAATAATCATACCACTGTGTCAACAAGTATTGTTTCTGATCATGGTTTCCAGGCTGTTTACACCCGGTTGCTTGCTGGAGTGCTCTGCAGGAGAAACATAGTGTTCTCTGGAGTCTATGTCTGTCAAGCATGCTGATCTGAGATACCCGGGCCTCAAGACCCTTTGGTTGCAAGTACTCCTGCCATTCAGAACGTCTCCATTTCTACGCCAACAGCTATAGGTCAGCATCAAACTTGTGTGTTCCCAGTGTGCTCCTCTCTCCTGGAACTTTGTCTTTGGCCATGACTCCCTGCCCTCTGAGGCACCAACCGTCCACTTCTCTCCGAATACATGTCTATACCCTTCTCCTATGGACTCTGCAACTACTTCTCTCTTTCGCCGTGGAGTTTGGTTTCAAGGCTTCAGGTTCATTGACACCATAGTTCCACTGATGTGGTCATCTTCCTGTTGTGCTGATGGCTGAAGACAAGCCTGGAGCTCCCAGAAAATTCTGCAATCTCCCTGTCTGGCCAATGCACCACAGACTCTTACCCAGCCATAAGCCAGTAGGAATCTTGAAATGGGCCACCTGTGGCAGAAAGGGGGCGAGCATTGTGCTACAGCACATCTGTCAGTCACAGAAAGACAAATAACATACGATTTCACTCACTCATGGAAGGAAAGGAACATGTGAAAAAGAAAGAAAAAAGGGACACACAATGAGACTCTAACCGGGCACACAAAATTTGGTGTTTGTTCCACGGCAGGTTAGGGAGAGTCTGTGTTTCTAAAAGAGGATTACATGGGACATTCATTGCAGGAAATGTGGCCAAACGAGATGGAACATGAGTTTCAATATGTTTGAAGGTAAATTGTGATCCAAAGGATAGCAGTTTCATATCTCTCAAAATATCATTCTAAGCGTTTTGTGAAACACACCCAACCTCCCATCTTCCCCCCACACACACTTAAAAGAGTCCCACAGAATTTAGGGAGCAAGTGAGGAGTAGCATTTATGGAACCAACCTCAGAGAAAACACCTAATGGAAAAAAAGTATCGATGTCAGAAACCGACAAAACTGGAAAAGTTAACTTCTTACCTATCAAGAATTAATTAAAGCATTCATGACTAAACTCTCCTAAACAAACTAACCTAAAAGTCCCCTCCACACAAGTATGCCCACAAATCCAATACCTGAGAGAAAAGGATAAATTCCAAGACACATACCCACTACCAAGACTAGGTCATGAACATACACATCTGACGTCTCACGTAATGATGAAAGTGTTTGAAGCATTCCTCAAACACCTCCCTCCAGGAAAAATGCCAGGTCAAACCAATTTGCTGGTCAACACTCTGAGACATTTAATGAAGGCAATACCGGTTCTGCTCATCTATTCCCGAAATGTAGGAAGTGGGAAGAATCTATTTTGCAATGTCCAAAGACCCAATTAATATAAGGACCTCATAGGAAACCAATTGCATAAAATTTTAATCAGTAAGATAATAAAACTTTACTTCATTTCTTCCCTATTTCTTTCTTCATCTACATGGGAAATGGCCTCTTTTTCTTTCTTTTCAATACTTTTTCTTTTGTTCGGGAAGCCAGCATTTCATCCCTCATACTTTTGTGAGATTGTGTTCCCTGATACTTTAGTTGCATATACCACCGAGTGATCACCAACAGCATATATCCCACACCACCTCCATACCATGTACCAGTAACCCCATTTCTGGCAATTCTCATCCTTCTGTAACCCTCAACTTGGTTCCCAGAGTCCTGAGTCTCTCCTGGTTTGTCTCCCTGTCTGACTTCTACTCTTTCCGTTTTCCCTTGCTTTTACTCATGTCCATGGTTCTCCTCATGGGCCACATATGACTGAGGTCATATGATATATCTCTTGGACTCCTTTTGATTTCATTGAGAATAACCTAGCCCTGTGTCACTCATGTCAAGGCGAGTATCGGAGCTTCATCCCTCTCAATGTCGGAGGTATCATCTGTGGTCTGGATGGACAACACATTCTTTATCCGGTAGCCTATCGAAGGCCATCTTGGCTCCTTCCACAGTTCTGCTAGAGTGGGCATGGCAGGCCATCCGTTTAGGCAGTTCCTTCTCCTCTGAATTAAGAGAGTTGGTCAACATGGCTATCCCCATGACCTCGGCATGTAACATTAAATGATGATGACAGGTGTGATGTCCAGGGCTCTTCTTTCGGGGTAGCGATCATGCAAAATGTCACTCTCCTTGAAGCCTTTGCAAAGGTATTTCAGGTAAAGTCAGCTAGACAGAGCCCTCCTCCCATAGGACTGGTGCTTCAGAATACTAGGAGTTCCGGATGCGGACTGCACAATGCATCCATGCCCTAGCACGTTTCCTTGAAATGTGTCTTTACTTCCCTTATTCCTTCTCTTACCTTCCAAGCCAACCAAGCACCAAGGGCAGACCCTACTCCCTAGAACAAATTGGGAAAAGAACCTATGGAAGGACGCTCTCACCCATAGGATGTCAAACCTCCCAGAGATCTCATGATACCCAAGAGGCCTCCCTGTTGATTGAGATCTCTGGACGTTGCAGTGGAAATAGGAACACCTGGCTCCTTCTGGAGATATGCTGGCCGAAAGGATGGCACACCGAATTCATGTGCTTTTCTCTTTGTATTGAAAGATGAAGTGGGAGAGATACCGCAAAGACCACCTGAGTTCATGAGCAGGCAATCAGGGCTCTTTTTTAGTCCTTCCCAAGGCTTCCTACCTAAAACCACAGGACTCATAGCCCATGAGAGAGGGATGGCTGCTTCAGTGAATTCAGCTTCTGTGACGTCACAAAGTTTTGAGCTCCTAGCCACCACTCCTCCCCAAACCTTGTCTAATCACTCCACATTGCTTTCGTAGTCATGGGTCAGCCAGGAGGTGCCAAAGCCCTCCTGAACCATGGGAGCCACCTGGGCATTTCACCAAGACAGTTTGCGAAGCGAGTCAGTGTCACCTTCTCCATGGACGAATTTATAGTCTTGGGCCGGGATTGTCACCACCAGCCCTCTGCACTCCTGAGAAGGGCAATGATCTACAATTCCGTCTTACTCCAGAAAGGTCAAGAAATGGTCAGGACTACAACCAAGCCTCAGGCCAGGAACTTCATGCTCCGCACATGTGCATGGTCCCCCAACACAGTCAGGAACCCTGCCCACATCGTCTCTCCTGACAACAGCATTCAGGAGGCCTTACTAATGTTGTGTGTGTTGAAAGTCTCCTTTCACAGGCACACCAGAGCCCACCAAGCTAAGCCTCAGCTTATTCGGTCCAGACACCAAACACTCTGAAAGGCAGGCATCGAGTGCCTCTGCAGAGGACTGGCAAAGAAGAGAATGGATAACCACAATTCAAACCAGGAGGCATTCCACATACATCTAGGACTCCATCAAGGCTCAGTCAGTGGTACTCAATGACATTTTCATCCTAAAGAAATTACCCTAAGTATAGAAAACAGAAGGCATTTTTGAATATAGAGAAGAATACAGAGATCTGACTAAGGCAAAGATGGAAGAATCAATTGATGCCGAGGCAAAAGAAGAAGAAATGGTCATGGCCATGCAATCGAAGTGAAACCTGTACATGTCTCATGCCAGGTGGAGGATTTAAGCAGCAGCCAGGATACTCACTCTGGATCATAAAAACCTAGAAGGAATCAGGGAGTCTCAGACCACAGTGATAAAATTGATAAATGAAATTAAGTAAAATGAAGAGGCCCTTATGAAAGGATTTGTTAGAAGGCCTGATGCAAAATACTGGAAGCTGGCAGAACCAGAGGATCCAATGAGGTTCCTGGAATACAAGTACTGGGAAACAAAGAAGCAAAGCAAAGGAGAGAAGGAAGAACGATGTAACATGACAATTGACTTAGGGAAATCCGTGACTGAAATGAATGTCTATGGGTGCTTCTTTTAGGAGACCTAGAAGAGAGAGAAAATAGTGCGCCCAACATTTCTTTGAGAAATCAGAGCTGCAAACATCCCTCATCTGGGGGAAGAAACAGAGATCCAGATTCCGAGGCACAGAGGACTCCCAGCACCATCCAGATGCAGAGCAACAAAAGACATAGTGTCATTCACCCTTCCAAAGCTAGCAATGGAGGAATTCTCTTCGCCCAAATATGCTTGGGAGAAGAGTGTTTCTAATGCCAAGTGCCTTACTTCGAGGCGACCAGCAATGCCAGCTCTAACAGCAAGTTGTATAGAGCCAGCCACACCAGCCCAAGCCAAAACCCTATCCCCAGCATTTCTAAACAATAACAGAGCTGGAGTTCTTCTCTAGAACAATGAGGTGTTAAGAAGACAAAGATTGTGTCCAGGGGTGTCTCCATCAGTTCAGAAGCATCCTTCAGCTCTGCTCCTTATCCCAGGCTCATTGGAATGGTTCCCACCTCAGGTCCCCTCTCAGAGGGATGTCTGCTTCTCCCTCTCCTGCTCCCTCACTGATTATGTTCTCGCTGTCTCTCTCTGTCCCATACATGCAAGCACGTCGTTGAACAATGACAACAACCACCACAACAACAAACAGTAGGTAAGGATTGATTGGGGCCAAATGATGCTTTATTCAATTTTTACGTATGACCCTATGGAAAGCAGCCAGATCCAAAGCACCTCCCACCATTGTTAAATGCCAGACCTTGGCTCTGAGCTCCCTAGTTTGTTCTCCTCTTCTTCATCTTCCTGCATCTCCCCACCAGCATGGAGCATCCGCTCTCTGTCCCGCTGCCATGGCCCCTTGTTCTCCCATTGTACATCCTCACCTGGCTCCTTTAGAACATGCCCAATATCTGCAATAGGCACCGCTTGTTTATCGCATGAAAACCATTGAGGAATGAAAATGGGAGGCTTAAGGCACCCTTGTGCTGCAACATCTCCGTTTAGTTCCACAGAAGGAAGCTGCACCACCCTACAGGAATGCACAGGGATCTTAAGCCATTGAATCCTCTTCAAGACGTCCTTACGGAGATACACGTTGTCTTCCTGAAACTGGCATGGAAGTCTTTCCAATGGCTTCATATGGGCAATGAGTCTCTTCCATCAGGCTTCCTGCTTGCTCATGTGGGCTCCAAACCAATGAGTCTGTCCTGGGCCTAAGTTTCTAAAGTGTAGGTTCTGCCTTTGGTGTTTGGTCAGCTTGGAAGATGGGGAGGCCTTCTTGGTATGGTTTAGGAGATGCTAGAGGAACTAGTGTCCTCGCTGTTGAAGACTACAGGCATGTCTTTGGCATTGTTGTGACTGTTCACTGGGAGCTTTCCTAGGGTGGTCTTTTTCCTGGTCACAAGGTTCCTGATTGTGTGGGGGGACCATGCACATGTGCGGAGCGTGAAGTTCCTGGCCTGAGGCTTGGTTGTAGTCCTGACCATTTCTTGACCTTTCTGGAGTAAGACGGAATTGTAGATCATTGCCCTTCTCAGGAGTGCAGAGGGCTGGTGGTGACAATCCCGGCCCAAGACTATAAATTCGTCCATGGAGAAGGTGACACTGACTCGCTTCGCAAACTGTCTTGGTGAAATGCCCAGGTGGCTCCCATGGTTCAGGAGGGCTTTGGCACCTCCTGGCTGACCCATGACTACGAAAGCAATGTGGAGTGATTAGACAAGGTTTGGGGAGGAGTGGTGGCTAGGAGCTCAAAACTTTGTGACGTCACAGAAGCTGAATTCACTGAAGCAGCCATCCCTCTCTCATGGGCTATGAGTCCTGTGGTTTTAGGTAGGAAGCCTTGGGAAGGACTAAAAAAGAGCCCTGATTGCCTGCTCATGAACTCAGGTGGTCTTTGCGGTATCTCTCCCACTTCATCTTTCAATACAAAGAGAAAAGCACATGAATTCGGTGTGCCATCCTTTCGGCCAGCATATCTCCAGAAGGAGCCAGGTGTTCCTATTTCCACTGCAACGTCCAGAGATCTCAATCAACAGGGAGGCCTCTTGGGTATCATGAGATCTCTGGGAGGTTTGACATCCTATGGGTGAGAGCGTCCTTCCATAGGTTCTTTTCCCAATTTGTTCTAGGGAGTAGGGTCTGCCCTTGGTGCTTGGTTGGCTTGGAAGGTAAGAGAAGGAATAAGGGAAGTAAAGACACATTTCAAGGAAACGTGCTAGGGCATGGATGCATTGTGCAGTCCGCATCCGGAACTCCTAGTATTCTGAAGCACCAGTCCTATGGGAGGAGGGCTCTGTCTAGCTGACTTTACCTGAAATACCTTTGCAAAGGCTTCAAGGAGAGTGACATTTTGCATGATCGCTACCCCGAAAGAAGAGCCCTGGACATCACACCTGTCATCATCATTTAATGTTACATGCCGAGGTCATGGGGATAGCCATGTTGACCAACTCTCTTAATTCAGAGGAGAAGGAACTGCCTAAACGGATGGCCTGCCATGCCCACTCTAGCAGAACTGTGGAAGGAGCCAAGATGGCCTTCGATAGGCTACCGGATAAAGAATGTGTTGTCCATCCAGACCACAGATGATACCTCCGACATTGAGAGGGATGAAGCTCCGATACTCGCCTTGACATGAGTGACACAGGGCTAGGTTATTCTCAATGAAATCAAAAGGAGTCCAAGAGATATATCATATGACCTCAGTCATATGTGGCCCATGAGGAGAACCATGGACATGAGTAAAAGCAAGGGAAAACGGAAAGAGTAGAAGTCAGACAGGGAGACAAACCAGGAGAGACTCAGGACTCTGGGAACCAAGTTGAGGGTTACAGAAGGATGAGAATTGCCAGAAATGGGGTTACTGGTACATGGTATGGAGGTGGTGTGGGATATATGCTGTTGGTGATCACTCGGTGGTATATGCAACTAAAGTATCAGGGAACACAATCTCACAAAAGTATGAGGGATGAAATGCTGGCTTCCCGAACAAAAGAAAAAGTATTGAAAAGAAAGAAAAAGAGGCCATTTCCCATGTAGATGAAGAAAGAAATAGGGAAGAAATGAAGTAAAGTTTTATTATCTTACTGATTAAAATTTTATGCAATTGGTTTCCTATGAGGTCCTTATATTAATTGGGTCTTTGGACATTGCAAAATAGATTCTTCCCACTTCCTACATTTCGGGAATAGATGAGCAGAACCGGTATTGCCTTCATTAAATGTCTCAGAGTGTTGACCAGCAAATTGGTTTGACCTGGCATTTTTCCTGGAGGGAGGTGTTTGAGGAATGCTTCAAACACTTTCATCATTACGTGAGACGTCAGATGTGTATGTTCATGACCTAGTCTTGGTAGTGGGTATGTGTCTTGGAATTTATCCTTTTCTCTCAGGTATTGGATTTGTGGGCATACTTGTGTGGAGGGGACTTTTAGGTTAGTTTGTTTAGGAGAGTTTAGTCATGAATGCTTTAATTAATTCTTGATAGGTAAGAAGTTAACTTTTCCAGTTTTGTCGGTTTCTGACATCGATACTTTTTTTCCATTAGGTGTTTTCTCTGAGGTTGGTTCCATAAATGCTACTCCTCACTTGCTCCCTAAATTCTGTGGGACTCTTTTAAGTGTGTGTGGGGGGAAGATGGGAGGTTGGGTGTGTTTCACAAAACGCTTAGAATGATATTTTAAGAGATATGAAACTGCTATCCTTTGGATCACAATTTACCTTCAAACATATTGAAACTCATGTTCCATCTCGTTTGGCCACATTTCCTGCAATGAATGTCCCATGTAATCCTCTTTTAGAAACACAGACTCTCCCTAACCTGCCGTGGAACAAACACCAAATTTTGTGTGCCCGGTTAGAGTCTCATTGTGTGTCCCTTTTTTCTTTCTTTTTCACATGTTCCTTTCCTTCCATGAGTGAGTGAAATCGTATGTTATTTGTCTTTCTGTGACTGACAGATGTGCTGTAGCACAATGCTCGCCCCCTTTCTGCCACAGGTGGCCCATTTCAAGATTCCTACTGGCTTATGGCTGGGTAAGAGTCTGTGGTGCATTGGCCAGACAGGGAGATTGCAGAATTTTCTGGGAGCTCCAGGCTTGTCTTCAGCCATCAGCACAACAGGAAGATGACCACATCAGTGGAACTATGGTGTCAATGAACCTGAAGCCTTGAAACCAAACTCCACGGCGAAAGAGAGAAGTAGTTGCAGAGTCCATAGGAGAAGGGTATAGACATGTATTCGGAGAGAAGTGGACGGTTGGTGCCTCAGAGGGCAGGGAGTCATGGCCAAAGACAAAGTTCCAGGAGAGAGGAGCACACTGGGAACACACAAGTTTGATGCTGACCTATAGCTGTTGGCGTAGAAATGGAGACGTTCTGAATGGCAGGAGTACTTGCAACCAAAGGGTCTTGAGGCCCGGGTATCTCAGATCAGCATGCTTGACAGACATAGACTCCAGAGAACACTATGTTTCTCCTGCAGAGCACTCCAGCAAGCAACCGGGTGTAAACAGCCTGGAAACCATGATCAGAAACAATACTTGTTGACACAGTGGTATGATTATTGTTTCTTGCTGTGCACCTGTAAGAGGCATTGCTCCTGGAGATGCCTTGATGGGGGCAAAAGAATCTTGGGGCTCTACCACTGTCAGCATAAACCCGAGCTAGTGGCCACAGACAGGACAGTGTGGACATTAGGTGCCTCACCTGAAATCACGTAGTTCCAACACTGGAAACCTGTTGGGACTACCTTCCACAAGCCACGTTGCTTAGTACCAGGAGAACAGACCCTCCTTTGAGGACTAGAAGAAATCCCTGACCACATCCTCTCTCTTGACCACAGCATTCAGCAGGCATTAGTAAGGTTGAGTGGGTTGAAAGTCTCCTTTCATAGGCACACCAGAGTCAACCAAGCTAAACCTCACCATATTCGGTCCAGACACCAAACACTCCGAAGGGCAGGCATCGAGTGCCTCTGCAGAGGATTGGCTCAGAAGAGAGAGGACAGCCACATCCCAATGCAGTGTGCATGGCACATATACCCGAGTCTCCATCAAGGTTTAGCCAGTGGCACTCTATGACATCTTCATCCTAAAGAAATTACTCTCAGGTTAGAAAATAGAAGGCGCTTTTCTAATACAGAAAAAGAATACAGAGACCTGAACTAAGGCAAGGATGGAAGAATCAATTGATGCTAAGGCAAAAGAACAGGAACTGGTCATGGCTAAGAAATCGAAGTGAAACCTGTACATGTCACGTGCCAGGTGGAGGATTTAAGCATTTAAGCAGCACCCAGGGTACTCACTCTGGATCAGAAAAACCTAGAAGGAATCAGGGAGTCTCGGACCAGAGATAAAGGTAATAAAAAAATAAATAAAATGAAGAGGCCCTTATGAAAATGTTTATTGGCAGGATGGATGCAAAGTTCAGGATGCTGGCCGAACCAGTGGATCTAACGAGGTACCTGGAATACAAATACTGGGAAACAAAGAAGAGAAGCAAAGGAGAGAAGGAAGAATGATGGAACATGGCAATGGACTTCGGGAAATCCGTGTCTGCAAGGAATATCTATGAGTGCTTATTGGAGGAGACCTAGAAGTGCAGAGTCTGTGTCGTCAGAGTTGTCGTCCTCGTCATCCTCGCCCTCTTTGTCATCGGAAGCGGCGTCCTCATCGTCTTCGCCTCTACGGAAGAAATGACCCCGACCAGTCGGTTTCATTTGCGATGCTTGGCGTGAAATAAAGCTTCGCTTGATTTTCACTTTGTGTCAGTCTCGTTCCTTTGATCACGGAATCTAACACTGGGGGCTCACCCAGGATCAAACAACGAGATCTGAGCCAGAATTAGAATTTATGGAAAAGCCTCCAGATGTGTTGGCATCTTGTTTGTCTGTCTGGTTGGAGCGCCAGGGTATGGCCCACTGGGGACAAGCTGGACGCAGATATGCTCCCCAGGGCTGGAGTGGATGCGGGGATGCCCCATTCCTCTGTTTGTAGATCGATATGGGGTTTGAGTCCCCCTTGGCGGTCGGGGGTGGTTGAGTCCCCCTAGATGGTTAGGGGGTTCTAGTCTCCCAAGATGGTCACCAGGGGTTTTGAATCCCCCCATGCAGTCACCAGGGGGTCTGAGTCCCCCTAGGCAGTCAGGGGGTTCGTGTCATCCTAGGTAGTCATCGGGTGTTCGTGTTCCCCGAGGCGGTCAAGGGGTTTGAGTCCCCCTAGAAAATCCCCAACAGTGGCAGTACCGCTGGTCCTGCAGTTGTTTTTGTCTTGTCTTTTCCTCGTCTCCTGTCTTGTTTGTTGTGTTTGGGGGAATGGGGCAGGCAGAGAGTAAGGGGACTCTGACTTTCGTCTCCCAGGGATCAATCTGCACTCCAGTCACTGCAGGCATTACAGTCTGTCCTAAAAAAAGGACATTGCTATGAGCCTGGAATAAGGAACAGAGCTTAAGCCCGCTTCTGAACTGATGGAGACACACCTGGACACAATCTTTGTCTTCTTAACCCCTCATTGTTCTAGACAAGACCTCCTGCTCTGTTATTGTTTAGAAATGCAGGGGTAGGGTTTTGGCTTGGGCTGTTGTGGCTTGCTCTATACAACGTGCTGCTAGAGCTGGCATAGCTGGTAGCCTCAAAGTAAGGCACTTGGCTTTAGAAAGACTCTTCTCCCAAGCATATTTGGGTGAAGAGAATTCCTCCACTTCTAGCTTTTGAAGGATGAATGAAATTATGTGTTCTGTTGCTCTGCTTCTGTGGATGGTGCTGGTAGTCCTCTGTGCCTCAGCATCTGGATCTCTGTTTCTACCCCCAGATGAGGGATGTTTGCAGCTCTGATTTCTCAAAGAAATGTTGGGCCCACTATTTTCTCTCTCTTCTAGGTCTCCTACAATAAGCCCCCATACACATTCTTTGCAGACATGGATTTCCCTAAGTCCAATGTCCTGTGCAATCATTCTTCCTTCTCTCCTTTGCTTTGCTTCTTCTTCTTTTTTTTTTTTTTTTTTTTTTTTTTTTTTTTGCAGTATTTGTTTTCCAGGTGACTCGTTGGATGCTCTGGTTCTGCCAGCTTCCTGAATTTGCATCCAGTCTGCTAACAAAACTTTTTTAGAGTCTCTTCATTTTATTTTTTTTTTCATCACCTTTATCTCTGTAGTCTGAGACTCCCTGATTCCTTCTTTGTTTTTAGATCCAGTGTGAGTATCCTGGCTGCTGTTTAAATCCTCCACCTGGCAAGGGACATGTACAGGTTTTACTTCGATTGGCATGGCCATGACCATTTCTTGTTCTTTTTCCTCGGCATCAATTGATTCTTCCATTGTTGTCTTAGTCAGATCTCTGTGTTCTTCTCTGTATTCGAAAATGCCTTCTGTTTTCTACACTGAGGGTAATTTCTTCAGGATGAAGATGCCATGGAGTGCCACTGGCTGAGCCTTGATGGTGTCTCGGTTATATATGGAATGCACCCTGGGTTGAGTTGTGGCTATCCATTCTCTCCTTTGCCAGTCCTCTGCAGAGGCACTTGTTGCCTGCTGTTCAGAGTGTTTGGTGTCTGGACCGAATATGGTGAGGCTTAGCTTGGTGGACTCTTGTGTGCCTGTGAAATGAGACGTTCAACACATCAACGTTCCTAAGGCCTGCTGAATGCTGTGGTCAGGAGAGAGGATGTGGGCAGGGCTTTCCTCTAGTCCCCAATGGAGTGTCTGTTCTCCTGGTAATGAGCACAATGGCCTGAGAAAGTCAGTCCAAACAATTTTCCAGGGTTGGGACTACGTGATGCAGGTTAGGCAGCTAATGTCCGCACCATCCTGTCTGTGGGCACTAGCTCAGCCTTTTTGCTGATGGTGGTCGAGTCCCAAGATTCTTTTCCCCCATCGAGTCCTCTCGACGAAGAGTGCCTGTCTCTGATGCACAACAAGAAACAATAATCAGGGGCGCCTGGGTGGCTCAGTGGATTAAGCCGCTGCCTTCGGCTCAGGTCATGATCTCAGGGTCCTGGGATCGAGCCCCGCATCAGGCTCTCTGCTCCACAGGGAGCCTGCTTCCTCCTCTCTCTCTGCCTGCCTCTCTGCCTGCTTGTGATCTCTCTCTCTGTCAAATAAATAAATAAATAAAATCTTTAAAAAAAAAAAAAAAAGAAAAAAAAAAGAAACAATAATCATACCACTGTTTCAACAGGAATTGTTTCTGATCGTTGTTTCCAAGTTGTCTGCGCCCGGCTGCTTGCTGGTTTCCTCTGCAGGAGAAACACAGGAGAAACACCCACAGTGCTCTCTGGGTCTATGTCTCTCAAGGATGCTGATCTGAGATACCTGGGCCTCAATACATTATGGGTACAAGTTCTCGTGCCATTCAGACCCTCTCCATTTCTCCGCCAATAGCTATGGGTCAACGTCCAACTTGTGGGTTCCCATTGTGCTCCTCTCTCCTGGGCCTTTGTCTTTGGCCATGGCTCCCTGCACTCTGAAGCACCAATCATCCACTTCTACCCTCTGACAGGTCTACACCCTTCTCCCATGGTCTATGCGACTTCTTCTCTCCTTTGCTGTGGAGTTTGATTTCTAGGCTTCAGGTTCATTGATGCCTGGTTCCATTGATGTGGTCATTTTCCTGTTGTGCTGATGGCTGAAGACAAGCCGGGAGCTCCCAGATATTTCTGCAATCTCCCTGTCCTCCCAATGCACCACAGACTCTTAGCCAGCCATAAGCAAGAAGGAATCTTGAAACTTGCCACATGTGGCAGAATGGTGGAGAGCACTGGGCTGCGTCCCATCTGTCAGTCACAGAAAGAAAATATCATACAATTTCTCTCACTCATGGGAATAAATTTTAGGTGAAAACGCAAGAAAAAAGGGACAGACAATGAGACTCTAACTGGCACACATAATTTGGTGTTTGTTCCACGGCAGGTTAGGGAGAGTCTCTGTTTCTAAAGGAGGATTAAATGGGACATTCATTGCAGGAAATGTGGCCAAACGAGATGGAACATGAGTTTCCAATATGTTTGAAGGTGAATTGTGATCCAAAGGAGAGCGTCTTCATATCTCTTAAAATATCATTCTAAACGTTTTGTGAAACACACCCACCCTCATACCCACCCTCACACACACACTTAAAAGTGTCCCACAGAACTTAGGGAGGAAGTAATGAGTAGCACTCATGGAAACAACCTTAGAGAAAATACCATAAAGGGAAAAATTATCAAAGTCACAGACCAACAAAACTGGAAAAGTTAACTTCTTACCTATCAAGAATTAATTAAAA
This sequence comes from Meles meles, assembly GCF_922984935.1. Taxonomy (NCBI): domain Eukaryota; kingdom Metazoa; phylum Chordata; class Mammalia; order Carnivora; family Mustelidae; genus Meles; species Meles meles. The sequence goes on along the minus strand of NW_025721116.1, from coordinate 249,763 downwards.
CATTCAGGACTAAACTCTCCTTAACAACCTCACCTAAAAGACCTCTACACACAAGTATGCCCGCAATTCCAAGACCTGAGAGAAAAGGATAAATTCTGAGACATACACACTACCAAGGCTAGGTCATGAACATACACATCTGATGTCTCAGGTAATGACGAATGTGTTCGAAGCATTCCTCAAACACCTCCCAACACCCAAAAGGCCAGGTTCAAATCAATTTCCTGGTACACACCCCGAGACATTTAATGAAGGCAATGTCAGTTCTTCTCATCTATTCCCGAAAAGTAGGAAGAGGGTAGATTCTAATTTGCAATGTCCAAAGACCCAATTCAGATAAGGGTCTTATAGGAAACCAATTGCATACCATTTTAATCAGTAAGATAATAAAACCATACATTTATTTCTTTCCTCTTTCTTTTTTCATCTATATGTGAAATGTCCTGTTTTTCTTTCTTTTCAATACTTTTTCTTATGTTCGGCGAGCCAGCCTCTCATCCCTCATACGTTTGTGAGACAGTGTTCCCTGATTCTTTAGTTGCATATACCACAGAGTGCTCATCAACATCATATATGCCACACCACCTCCATACCATTAACCAGTTCCCTAATTCCTGACATGTCTCATCCTTCTGTAGCCTTCTGCTTGGTTCCCAGAGTCCTGAGTCTTTCCTGATTTGTCTTCCTGTCTGATTACTTCTCTTTCCCTTTTCCCTTGCTTCTCCTAATGCCCATGGTATTCCTCATGGGACACATATGAGTGAAGCCATATGATATTTCCCTTGGACTGCTTCTAAATTCATTGAATATGCGCACAACACATAGCACAGACCATTTCTCAGTGCTCCTCAACTTTTCTGTGCTACGCCTTTTGTTAGGCTATTCAGACTTTAAAGGAGACACAAGTCAGGTTCTGGTTTGGTCCTCTTCTTAAGCCTTATTGCGGCTTCCCACATCTCCCCCTTCCTTTTTAAATAAGTCAAGCAAATGTATTTGTGCTTGGGCATGTAGTCATTGCTATCCCACACGAAACTGTACAATGCACCATATTAACAGAAGAGTAGATAATATAATGGGAAGTCCGGTGAACAACCAGAATGAATGTTGTAACAAGTTACCAGGGTTAAACCTGTGGAGACTATCTAGGATATGTGCAACCACTTCAGCAAGGTTAACTACATCCAATTGAGACTGACTGATGCTTGATATATCTTTTTGCAGATCCACTAAATCAAGACTAACATTAGTACGATAAACAGTTAGTTAACCCACAGTTGTTACAATGGATGTTATACAGCAGGCGTCCCCCCAGAAAGGAGGTGAGAACTATTGTTCCCGAGCCCACTACCAGTACAAAAGGTCTAGGAACACAGGCCCCTCCAGCGATAGTCACATTATGCATTGGCAGGCCGGGAGGGTAAGCAACATACCGCAGAGGTTCTTCTCTATTCATTCTTGACCAATCGGTGATGGGAGAAATCAGGGATGCCATGAGGAGAGATGATCAAGGGCTTTTCTTGGAGACATTCTGTCCAAATGGGGCCTGGATTAGAATGGAAGCATGGGTTAGAATAGTTTAATTTTGGGGGACAATTAGGGTAACCAGGAGGACGCATATCTCTCTGGGGAGTGTTAGGAGTTTTGTCACCGATAACCTCAAAGACTGTCCATCTTTCCAGCCCTATCTCAGAATCAGACCAAATGATTCTACCTCTTGCATATCCTAAAATATAGGTAACTATATGAGGTCTCAATTGGACCACCATACACCCATTGATAAAATCATGGCCAGAGGAGGGTAACTGGAAACTTATAGGTACTGGAGCTGCTAGACTAGTCCAAATAATGTAATGCTCCACGCACTCCATGCCATCAGAGCTGCTTCCCCTGAAATAATCTATAATATTAGTGTGTACTCGGTGAGTGGGATCATCTCAAGTAACAGGCCTTATAGTAGGTGGGTCAGGAAGATATGCCCAATAGGCTGTGGCCTCACTATGGGGGAGGCCAACCACAGTTAATAATGTTAATAATACAGTGATCAACACTTCATTGGGTTGGATCTGATTCACTATCTCTAGGGCTTGATTCAGGAGATCTCTTATTAAGCTCCGACTGTAAGGGGGGAGACGTCTTCTTCTTCTCCGCCTGTTCTGGCCATTCAAATGCTGTGCGACATATATCAAAAAACTTAAAACATAGTTAAAACTAAATGCATATGAGGTGAATGTTTCACTGTTCCCTGTAGTACCCCCCCCTTTTAATTTTTTGAGATAGGATTTTAAGACTCCATTAGCTCTTTTTGTAGTGGCTTGTCCTTGAGAATTATAAGGAATACTCATTGAATGTTTAATTTGAAGAGTTTGGCAAAATCTTTGAAAAGTCTTGGTAAAATAACCCATGTTTCTAATAGTGTCCTGTTACAAGGAAGAATAGATTTTTATTGAATTTATGCAAATGACTGATTGCCATGTCATACTGAGACCTTTTGATTTTTGGAGGGTTCTGATAGAGAGAAAAGTTGAATCCTTTGATTTGTTTGCCAATAAAACTTTACATTTCTGTAAGTCACAGACATCTTAAGAATAAAAGTATCCCTAGTATGGAAGAGCAAACATTAGAGAACCAGCAATGTTTAAAATAAGACAAAACATTAAGAGACACAACACTATAATCTTTCAGTTTATTTAGTCCCATGTTACTAAATCTGGTTTAGTCCGAATACAGCTCTACTTCTGGAAATTCTTACCCATTTCAGTTTCAGGATTTTCAAGTATATCAAATATCTGTATTTGTCCTGAAAGTCCTTTATATGAATCTTCTTTAAGACAGAATTCATCTTACAAAATAATTAAAACAATTACAAGTGACAAAAACTCAGAATAGGTATGGTTAAATTGCCAGGTGATGACCTTATCCAAACATTAAAACTTTAGGAAATGTATAGAACCCTTAGAGTAGTTACAGCACTTACGCAAGTGCAACCCAAGGTTTATTATTGGTTTAGCAGTACTTACGAAGTAACTTAGTATACCAAGGAAAAGTCTTATGAGTCAAAGTGATCCCATTTACAATTTAAATCTTGTCGACAATTGTTAAAACTTTAGAAAATTTTAAAGCACATGCCTAAGTATAATTAGGGATGTTAAACACCTGATAAAACAAAACATAGAAACTGAATTTTCTGGGCAGGCCAAGAAAACCATAACAGATTAATTAAACTAAGAAAACTTTGCCCTTGAAACAGAGAGAAAACCAGCTTTTTTGTACCATTGTCTTTATTTTTAAGCATGCAGTCTTAAGATAGTGGGTTTATTAGATTTTCCTCCCATCGGGAATGATGTCGCAGACAAAGGGAGGGGGCTCTTTCAGATGCTGTCCTGCTCGCGTCCCTCGTGGGAACTTAGGAGCATCTTAGCTAAGGTCTGTCCGTATCAGCCCCGGACCAGGCTACTCCTTGGAGTAGATGACCATCATGCCATATGACGGCCCACGAGACTCAGGGTGCAGCCCACTCAGACTCCATAGCTGAAGCGGTGGAGCCATACGGACACATTCACACAGTCAGGCACTCTTCAGATTCAAACAGGTTGGGCACCCTCTCCTTTGGGTATCCCTGGCTAATGGGAGGTGATCAGTCTCCCCTTCCATTCTTTAAGAATATGAGTGAGTTTCTATGGTTACAGGACAATGGGGGATGATAACACGGTGTTTTTGCAGCTCCGCAAGGTTGGACCGCTTTCCCAATCTCTCCAGGTCAAATGATCCTTTCACTTGGAAGTAGAATCTATATGGAGGTATGCCAGGAGAGTGTTAAGTCACTTTGCAGGCTGTTTTCTTTCTTAGTCCGTCCTGACCATATCTAAAATTCCTTTTTTGAAGATTTCCCTTCACAAATATTTTACAACTTTCTTTTGCATTCAGGTTTGGTCCCAAGACATTCTCTTTCAAACAACCATCTTATTTAGGACAAAATTACCTTCTTTTACCTTTAACAAAATGTATTCCCATTCCTTAAATCTTTCTTCCCTTTCATTTACTTTTCTATCGAGTTGTTTCCCTTATTCCATCAGTCTTAGTCACACTAAGCAGAATTTTGTACACTTAGACACACCTTAATCTCTAGTGAAGACTAAGTATCAACCAATTGTGAGCTCTTACAACAGAATTCTTTAGATGGCAAATTATGAATCAGTTAAGCACAAAACATGCTTACCAACAAATTTAAATACTCTTTGTTTCTTTGCTATAAGAAGTCAAAAGCACAAACCTATGTTCAGTAATCGATGCTTTAGCACTTTGTCTGCTTTGGTTAAGACCTAGATGTCCAACAAATTTAATTTTATTTGTCATTAAACCAAAACTTTAAAGTTTCAGGTTACCAAAGACTTTGAAAGCTATCTCAGCAATTACCCATTAAAACTCTGAGACAGACAATTAACCATCAGTTTAGTAACTTCTTCTTGCTAACAAATTTTAACCAACAACATGAGCTTATTTGACCTTCAGTAAACTTTGATAAAAGAAAAGCTTCACATTTACTGCTGTAACTTCAAAGATATGTCTATCTTAATTAAACCACCAAAGTTAACCTGGGGTTAAGCAGTCCAAGTCAGGCCAGATAAAGCAGGGAATTTCCCTGAAACAAAGAGAGTTTCAGCAGCTGCTTGGGAGTATTCCTTAATGTCTCTGTCCCGAGTTAGACTAACCCCAGTTCGCTCCAGTTACAGCCATTGGCTCCCCTATATCGTCCGTTTCCTTGGGCAAATCATCAGTCTCATCTGGAGGTTCCTGGGAAGCAATAGAAACCAGCTCAAAAGAGTGTTGTGGATCTAATGCCTCACGAATATTATCCCAGACCTGCATAGTATAAGGGGGAACAGCAGGGGAGCCACATAATTTGATCTGGTTCTTTATTTCTTGCCCCACTCTTTGCCAAGCTTGCGGATTTATAGATCCCTCTTTAGGGAACCAAGGAAAGAGATCTGAAACTACCTCAAAAAACTGATGCAAAGCCTTTTTAGAGACTTTGGACCCCTTCTGCTTTAAAATGGCCCGTAATGCAGTGAAAAAGGATCCTGCTCTAAAGACTGAGAATGGCCCATGATATTTTACTCCTGCTGTCACCCATCAACCCGGGCTCCTCTTACCTGACTGTCGGTATATACTTACCTGTATGTGCACTCCCTTGAAATGTGCTCACGTCCCTGTTCGGGTGCCACTTGTCACGGCCAGCATGGCAAAATGACCAGGAACGTGAGGGTAAGAGGATGGTGAAAGAAAAAGTCTTGAGACACAAAGATATGGGGGAAGGAGGAGCACTGAGTAGGATGAGCACTGAGTAGGATGTCCAACAGAGCCGGCTTTATTCAAAATTCAGGGCAGTGAGGCATTATATAGCCAAAGTAACTATTTTTTAACTGGTTACAAAAGAATTTGCTACATGCACAAAAACCCCTCCAAACCCGGCCTGTTTTGCCCACTTCAGAGAAACACCTGCAGGCAATGGCTGATGTTAGTACAATTGTTCTGTATTGATACAAGAAGGAACAACAAACCTGAGAGTGATTTATGAGCTGTGCTGGAACAGCAAGGACAAGTTAAGAGTTTATGACCCCAACCAAATAGCACTCATCGAACTAGTAAACTTGTGGGAAGCCACATTGGCGGGCGCACACACGTAGCACAGACCCCTTCTCAGTGCTATTCAATTTTCCGTCCTAAGCCTTTTGTTAGGCTACACGGATTTTAAGAAAACACAAGTCAGGACCTGATTTGGTCCTCGTCTCAAGCGTTATCGCGGCCTCCCGCACCTTGTGTCACTCATGTCATGGCGACAATTGGGGTTTCATCTGAGAGTTTCTCGGCTTCAGGTTCATTGATGCCATGGTTCCATGGGTGTGGTCATCTTCCTGTTTCGCTGATGGCTGAAGACAAGCCTGGAGCTCCCAGACGTTTCTGCAATCTCCCTGTCCTCCCAATGCAGCACAGACTCTGACACAGCCATAAGCAAGAAGGAATCTTGAAAACTGGCACATTTGGCAAAATGTGGCGAGGATTGTGCTGCGCCCCATCTTTCAGTCACAGAAAGACAATTAACATACGATTTCACTCACTCATGGAGGTAAAGGATCGTGTGAAAAATCCAAAAAAAACAAACAAACAAACAAATAGGGGGACACACCATGAGACTCTAACCGGCACACAAAATTTGGTGTCTGTTCCACGGCAGGTTAGTGACAGTCTGTGTTTCTAAAAGAGGATTAAATGGGACATTCATTGCAGGAAATGTGGCCAAACGACATGGAATATGAGTTTCCAATAAGTTTCAAGGTGAATTGTGATCCAAGAAGAGTGGCTTCATATCTCTTAAAATATCATACTAAGCATTTTGTGAAACACACCCACCCTCCTATCCACCCACAAACACACGCTTAAGAGTCCCACAGAAGTTAGGGAGCAAGTGAGAAGTAGCATTCATGGAACCAACCTAAGAGAAAATACCACAATGGAAAAAATGTATCAAAGTCAGAAACCAACAGAACTGGAAAAGTTAACTTCTTACCTATCAAGAATTATTTAAAGCATTCAGGACTAAAGTCTCCTAAACAACCTCAACTACAAGACCCATACACACAAGTATGCCCGCAAATCCAATACCTGAGAGAAAAGGATAAATTTCAAGACAGATACCCACTACCAAGACTAGGTCATGAACATACACTCTGATGACTCAAGTATTAATGAAAGTGTTTGAAGCATTCCTCAAACACCTCCCAACACTCAAAAAGCCAGTTGCAAATGAATTTCCTGTTCCACACTCTGAGAAATTTAATGAAAACAATGTCGGTTCTTCTCATCTATTCCCAAAATGTAAAAAGAGGGAAGAATATAATTTGCACTGTCCAAAGACCAATTCAGATAAGGACCTTATAGGAAACCAATTGCATACCATTTTCATCAGTAAGATAATAAAACTATACTCCTTTCTTTCCTACTTCTTTCTTCATCTACATGGGGAATAGCCTGTTCTTTTTGTTTTGTTTTGTTTTGTTTTGTTTCGTTTTCCTTTTCAATACCTTTTTGTTGTTGTTGTTCGGGAAGCCAGCCTTTCATCCCTCACATTATTGTGAGATAGTGTTCCCTGATTCTTTAGTTGCATATACTATTCTCATCAACATCATATATGCCACACCACCTCCATACCATTAATCAGTTCGCTCATGCCTGGCACGTGTCATCCCTCTGTAACCGTCAGCTTGGTATCCAGAGTCCTGAGTCTTTCCTGGTTTGTCTCCCTGTCTGACTACTTCTCTTTCCATTTTCCCTTGCTTCTCCTACTGTCCATGGCATTTCTCATGGGCCACATACGAGTGAAGCAGTATTTCCTATTTATATTTCCTTTGGACTGCTTCCATTTTCATTGAGAAAAAAAAAAGCCCTGTGTCATTCATGTCAAGGCGAGTATCAGGGCTTCATCCCACTCGATGTCAGAGATATCATCTGTGGCCTGGATGGACCACACCTTCTTTATCCAGTAGCATATTGAAGGGCATCCCAGCTCCTTCCACAGTTCTGCTAGAGTGGGCATGGAAGTTCATCGATTTAGGCAGATCCTTTTCCTCTTAGTTAAGAGAGTGGGTCAACATGGCTCTCCGCATCACCTCAGCATATAACGTTAACTGATGATGACAAGGTGTACTGTCCAGGGCTCTTCTTTCAGGGGGAGTAATCATGCAGAATATCATTCTCCTTGAAGCCTTTGCAAAGGTGTTTCAGGTAAAGTCAGGTAGACAGCGCCCTCATCCCTTAGGACTGGTGTTTCAGAATACTAGGAGACCAGGACACAGACAGCACAATGCATTCATGCCCTTGCACTTTTCCTTTAAATGTGACTTTTCTTCCCTTATTCCTTCCCTTATCTTCTAAGCTGACCAAGCACCAAAGGCAGACCCTTCTCCCTAGAACAAATTGGGTAAAGAACCTACGAAAGGACACTCTCATTCATACGATATCAAACCACCAGAGATCTCTTGATACCCAAGAGGCATCCCTGTTGGTTGAGATCTCTAGACACTGCAGTGGGAATAGTAATACCTTGCTGTCTCTGGAGAAATGTTGGCCGAAATGATGGTATGACAAATGTCATGATCTTTTCACTTTGTAAAAAAGTTGAAGTGGGAAAGAAACTGCAAAGATCACCTGAGTTCATGAGCATGCAAACAGGGCTCTTTTTTGGTCCATCCCAGTGCTTCCTACCTAAAGCCAAAGGACTCATAGCTCATGATAGAGGGATTGCTGCTTCAGTGAAGTCAGCTTCTTGATGTCACAAAGCTTGAGCACCTAGCAACCACTCCTCCAAAACCATCTCTAATCACTCCACATGCCTTTAGTAGTCATGGGTCAGCCAGGAGGATCCATATCCCTCCCAATCCTTTGGAGCTGATGGATATTTCATCAAGACAGTTTGCGAAATGAGTAGGTGTCACCTTGTCCATGGCCGAATTTATAGTCTTGGCCCTGACTGTCAGCACCAGCACTTTGGAATCCTGAGAATTGCAAGGATCCACAATTAAATCTTACCCACGAAAAGTCAAGAAAGTGTCAGGTCTACAACCAAGCCTCATATGAGGAAATCCATGCTCCGCACATGTGCATGCTCCTCCGAACCAATCAGGGCACTTCTGACCAGGAAAAGGGCAAGCCGATGAAAGATCACCTTGAACACCCACAACCATGCTAAAGACAAGTCTGGAGTCTTCCACAGCGAGGACATAATTTCCTCTAACATCTCCAGAAGCCATGCCAATAATGCCTCCCCATCCTCCAAGCTGACTAAGCAACACAGGCAGACTGTACACCCTAGAACCTTAGGCCCAGGACAGCTCATCAGTTTGGAGCCAACAGGAGCAAGCCCTCAACCTGGTGGAGGAGACCCCTTGCACATGTGAAGCCATCAGAAAGGCTTTTGTGCCAGTTTCAGGAAGACTTGTGTATCTACACCAGTACGCATTGAAGAGGAGTCAATGGCCTAAGATCCCTGATCATTCCCACAGAGTGGTGCAGCTTTCCTCTTTGGAACTAAAGGGAGATGTTTCAGCACAAGCCTGTGTTAAATTTCAGATTTTCATTCCGCAATGCTTTTCATGGGAGAAACAAACAATGCCTGTTGCGGATCATGTGCATATTCTGAAGGACTCAGGTAAAGATTAACAACGGGGGAACAATGGGCCATTGCAGCGGGACAGAGAGTGGATGTTCTATGTTGCAGGGAGATGCAGGAAGACAGAAAAGAGGAGAACAAAGAATGGAGCTCAGAGCCAAGTTCTGGCATTTTCAGATCGTGGGAGTTGCTCTGGACCTCGCTTTGTTCCATTGGGGCATAGGTCCAAATTGAATAAAGCATCCTCTGGACCCAGTCAATCCTTATCTACTGTTTCTTGTTGTTGTTGTTGTTTTTCAAAGATGTGCTTGCATGTATGGGACAGAGAGAGAAAGAGAGAACATAATCAGTAAGGGAGCTGGAAAGAGAGAAGCAGACTTGCCTCTGAGTGGGGAACCTGAGGTGGGATACATTCCATGAACCTGGGATAAGGAGCAGAGCTGAAGGCCACTTTCCGAACTGATGGAGACACCCTGGACACAATCGTTGTCTTCTTAACACCTCATTGTTCTAGACAAGAACTCCTGCTCTGTTATTGTTTAGAAATGCAGGAGATAGCGTTTGGGCTTGGGCTTATGTGGCTTAATCTATAGAACCTGCTGCTAGAGCTGGCATAGCTGGTCCTTTGAAGTAAGGCATTTGGCTTTAGAAACACTCTTCTCCCAAGCATATTTGGCCGAAGAGAATTCCTCCATTGCTAGCTTTGGAAGGGTGAATGACACTATGTCTTGTGTTGCTCTGCTTCTGTGGACTGTGCTGGGAGTCCTCTGTGCCTCAGAACCTGGATCTCTGTTTCTGCTCCCAAATGAGGGATGTTTTCAGCTCTGATTTCTCAAAGAAATGTTTGTCCCAAATTTTCTCTCTCTTCTATTCTCCTACAATAATCACCCATCGACTTTCATAGCAGTCAAGGATTTCCCTAAATCCATTGTCGTGTTCCATCATTCTTCCTTATCTCCTTTGCTTCAATTCTTTTTTTCCTAGTAGTAGTCTTACAGTTACCTAGTTGGATCCTCTGTTTCTGTCAGCTTCCTGAACTTTGCATCCAGTTTGCTAACAAATCTTTTCATAACGGCCTTTTCATTTTATTTTTTTTAACACATTAATCTCTGAAGTCTGACTACCTGATTCCTTCTATGTGTTTCTGATCCACTGTGAGTATCCTGGGTGCTGTTTAAATACTCCACCTGGCATGGGACATGTACAGATTTCAATTTGATTGCGTGGATGTAACCATTTCATGTTCTTTTGCCTCAGCATGAATTGATCATTCCTTTTTGCCTTAGTTAAGGTCTCTATATTCGTCTCTGTATTCAAAAAGCGCCTTCTGTATTCTACCCTCAGGGTAATTACTTTAGGATAAAGATCACATGGAGTGCCACTGGCTGACACTTGATGGAGTCTCCAGTGTATGTGGCATGCCTTCTAGTGTTATGTTGTGGCTGTCCACTCTCTTCTGGGCCAGCCCTCTGCAGAGGCTCTCGTTGCCTGCTGTTTGGAGTGTTTGGTGTCTGGACCGAATATGGTGAAGTTTAGCTAAGTGAGATCTGGTGTGCCTGTTGAAGGAGACGTTCAACCAACTAAACCTTACTAGGGTCTGCTGAATGATGTGGTCAGGAGAGAGGATGTGTGCAGGGCATTCTTCTCGTCCCCATTGGAGAGTCTGTTCTCCTGGTACCAAGCAACATGTCCTGAGGAAGGCAGTACGAACAGTTTTCCAGGTTTGGGACTATGTGATTGCAGATTTGGCAGCTAATGTCCTCACCGACCTGTCTGTGGTGACTAGCTCGGGCTTTATGCTGACATTGGTAGAGCCCCAAGATTCTTTTACCCATAGAGGCATCTCCACGAACAATGCCAATCAAGGACGCACAGCAAGAAACAATAATCATACCACTGTGTCAACAAATATTGTTTCTGATCATGGTTTCCAGGCTGTCTGCACCCGGTTGCTTGCTGGAGTGCTCTGCAGGAGAAACCCAGTGTTCTCTGGAGTCTATGTCTGTCAAACATGCTGATCTGAGATACAAGGGCCTCAAGACCCTTTGGTTGCAAGTGCTCATGCCATTCAGACTGTCTCCATTTCTACGCCAACAGCTATGGGTCAGCATCCAACTTGTGGGTTCCCAGTGTGCTCCTCTCTCCTGGGCCTTTGTCTTTGGCCATGGCTCTCTGCCCTCTGAAGCACCAACCATTCAATTATCCCTTAAGACAAGTCTACACCCTTCTCCCATGGTATCTGTGGCTTCTCTCTTTCACCGTGGAGTTTGATTTCAAGGCTTCAGGTTCATTGACACCATGCTTCAATTGATGTGGTCATCTTCCTGTTGTGCTGATGGCTGAAGACAAGCCTGGAACTCCAGACATTACTGAAATCTCCCTTTCCTCCCAATGCACCACAGACTCTTACCCAGCCATAAGCAAAAAGAATCTTGTAACTTGCCACATGTGGCAGGAAGGTGGCGAGCACTTGGCTGTGTCCCATCTGTCAGTCACAGAAAGACAAATAACATACGATTTCACTCACTCGTGGAAGTAAAGGAACATGCGTAAAAGCAAAATAAATAAATAAATAAATAAATAAATAAATAAATAAATATAAGGACACACAATGTGACTCTAACTGGGCACACAAAATTTGGTGATTGTTCCATGGCAGGTTAGGGAGAATCTGTGTTTCTAAAAGAGGATTAAATGAGACTTTCATTGCTGGAACTGTGGCCAAACGAGATGGAACTTGAGTTTCAATATGTTTGAAGGTGAATTGTGATCCTAAGAAGTGCGCCTTCATATCTCTTAAAATATCATTCTAAACGTTTTGTGAAACACACCCTCCCTCCCACCTCCCCCCCCACACACACTTAAAAGTGTCCCACAGAATTTAGGGAGCAAGTGAGGAGTAGCTCTCATGGATACCGACCTCAGAAAAATACCTTAAGGAAAAATAGTATCAAATTCAGAAACTGACAAAACTGGAAATGTTAACTTCTTACCTATCAAGAATTAATTAAAGCATTCAGAAATAAACTCTCCTAAACAACCCGATATAAAGTCCCCTACACACAAGTATGCCCGCAAATCCAAGACCTGAGAGAAAAGGATAAATTCTAAGACACATAACCACTACCAAGACTTGGTCATGAACTTTCATATCTAACATCTCAGATAATGACGAAAGTGTTTTATGCATTCCTTCAAAAACCTCCCAACACCCAAAAAGCCCGGTCAAACAAATTTGCTGTTCAACACTCCGAGACATTTAATGAAGGAAATGATGGTTCTTCTAATCTATTTCAGAAATGGAGGAAGAGGGAAAAATCTATTTGCAATGTCCAAAGACCCAATTCAGTTAAGGACATCATTGGAAACCAATTGCATGCCATTTTAATCAGTAATATAATAAAATTATACTTCATTTCTTTCCTCTTTCTTTCTTCATCTACATGGGAAACAGCCTATTTTTCTGTCTGTTCAATACTTTTTCTTTTGTTTGGGAAGCCACCCTTTCAACTGTCATACTTTTGTGAGATAGTATTCCCTGATTCTTTAGTTGCATATACCATCGAGTGCTCATCTACAGCATATATGCCACACCACCTCCATACCATGGAGCAGTCCCCTCACTCCTGCCACATCTCATCTCTCTGTAACCCTCAGCTTGGTTCCCAGAGTCCTGAGTCTCTCCTGGTTTGTCTCCCTGTCTGACTTCTGCTCTTTCCATTTTCCCTTGCTTTTACTCATGTCCATGGTACTCCTCATGGGCCTCTATGAGTGAAGCCATATGACATTTCCCTTGGATTCCTTCCGATTTCACTGAGAATAAACCAGCCCTGTGTCAATCATGTCAAGGCGAGTATCAGGGCTTTATCCCACTCGATGTCGGAGGTATCACCTGTGGCCTGGATGGACCACGCCTTCTGAATCCAGTAGCCTATTGAAGGGCATCTTGGCTCCCTCCACAGTTCTGCTAGATTGGGCATGGTAGGGCATCCATTTAGGCAGTTCCTTTTCTTCTGAATTAAGAGAGTTGGTCAACATGGCTCTTCCCATGACCTTGGCATGTAATGTTAATTGATGATGACAGGTGTGCTGTCCAGGGCTGTTCTTTCAATGGTAGCGATCATGCAGAATGTCATGCTCCTTGAAGCCTTTGCAAAGGTGTTTCTGGTAAAGTCAGGTAGACAGAGCCCTCCTCCCTTAGGACTGGTTTTTCAGAATACCAGGTGAACAGGACACAGAAAGCACAATGCATCCATGCCCTAGCACGTTTCCTTGAAATGTGACTTTCCTTCCCTTATTCCTTCCCTTATCTTCCAAGCTGACCAAGCACCAAGGACATACCCTTCTCCCTAGAACAAATTGGGAAAAGAACCTATGAAAGGATGCTCTCACTCATAGGATGTCAAACCTCCCAGAGATCTCATGATACCCAAGAGGTCCCCCTTTTGATAGAGATCTCTAGACATTGCATTGGAAATAAGAACACCTTGCTCTCCTGGAGAAATGTTGGATGAAAGGATGGTATACTGAATGTTATTTTCTTTTCTCTTTGTATAGAAAGTGGAAAAGAAACAACAAAGACCACCTGAGATCATGATCAGGCAATCAGGGCTCCTTTTTGGTCCTTCCCAGGGCTTCCTACCTAAAGCCATAGGCCTCATAGCTCATGAGAGAGGGTTTGCTGCTTCAGTGAGGTCAGCTTCTGTGATGTCACAAAGTTTTGAGCTCCTAGCAACCACTCCTCCCAAACCATGTCTAATTACTCCACATGGCTTTAGTAGTCATGGGTCAGCCAGAAGGTGTCAAAGCCCTCCCAAACCTTTGGAACCACCTGGGTAATTCACCAATACAGTTTGTGAAACGAGTCTGCGTCACCTTCTCCATGGCCGAATTTATAGTCTTTGGCCGGGAGTGTTACCACCAGCCCTCTGCACTCCTGAGAAGGGCAAGGATCCACAATTCCATTTTACCCTCAAAAGGTAAAGAAATGGTCAAGACTACAACCAAACCTCAGGCCAGGAACTCCACACTCCACTCATGTGCATGGTCTTCTGACCCAATCAGGTCCCTTGTAACCAGGAAAAGGACCACCCGAGGAAAGCTCCCACGGAACACTCGCAACCATGCCAAAGACAGGCCTATAGTCTTCAACAGCGAGGACACGAGTTCCTCTAGCATCTCCAATAACCGTACCAAGAAGGCCTCCCCATCTTCCAAGCTGATCAAGCACCAAAAGCAAACCCAACACCTAAGAATCTTAGGCCCAGGGTGGACTCATCGGTTTGTAGCCAACAGGAGCAAGCACGGTGCCTGGTGGAGGAGACCCATTGTCAATGTGAAGCCATCTCAAAGGTTTCCATGCCAGTTTCAGGAAGACAACATGTATCTACACAGGGACGCCTTGAAGAGGGTTCCATGGCCTAAGATCCCTGAGCATTCCCGACGGGTGGTGCAGCTTCCTTCTGTGGAACTAAATGTAGATGTTACAGCACAAGGCTGCCTTAAGCCTCCCATTTTCATTCCGCAGTAGTTTTCATGGGATAGACAAACAGAGCCTGTTGCGGATGATGGGCATGTTCTAAAGGAGCCAGGTGAGGAGGAACAATGGGAGAACAAGGGGCCATTGCAGCGGGACAGAGTGTGGATTCTGGAAGACCAAGAAGAGGAGAACAAACAAGGGAGCTCAGAGCCAAGGTCTGGAATTTTAGGATGGTGGGAGGTGCTATGGAACTGTCTGTTTTCCAAAGGTGCAAAGGTCCAAATTGAATAAAGCATCCTATGGCCCCAGTCAATCCTTATCTACTCATTGTTGTTGTTGTTGTTGTTTTTCAACGACATGCTTGCATGTATGAGACAGAGAGAGACTGCGAGAACATAATCAGTGAAGGAGCTGGAGAGGGAGTTGCAGACTTGCCTCTGAGTGGGTAACCTGAGTTGGGAGACATTCAATGCACCTGGGATAAGGAGCGGAGCTGAAGGCCACTACTGAACTGATGGAGACACCCATGGACACAATCTTTGTCTTCTTAACACCTCATTGTTCTAGACAAGAACTCCTGCTCTGTTATTGTTTACAAAAGCAGGGAATAGGGTTTAAACTGGGCTGGGGTGGCTTGTCCTATACTCGTGCTGCTAGAGCTGGTATAGCTTTTCACCTCGAAGTAAGGCACTTGGCATTAGAAACACTGTTCTCCCAAGCATATTTGGGCGAAGAGAATTCCTCCATTGTTAGCTTTGGAAGGGTGAATGACACGATTTCTTTTGTTGCTCTGCTTCTGTGGATGGTGCTGGGAGTTTTCTGTGACTCGGAATCTGGATCTCTTTCTGCTACCTGATGAGGGATGTTGGCATCTCTGATTTCTCAACGAAATGTTGGGTCTACTATTTTCTCTCTCTTCTAAGTCTCCTACAATAAGCATCCATAGATATTTATTGCAGTCACAGAATCCCCTACGTCCATTGTCATGTCCCATCATTCTTCCTTCTCTCACTTGCTTTGCTTCTTTTGCTACCAGTACTTGTATTCCAGGTACCTCATTGGATCCTCTGGTTCTGCCAGCTTCCTGAACTTTGCATCCACTCTGCTAACTAATCTTCTAATAAGGGCCTCTGAATTTTATTTAATTTTTATCACCTTATCTCTATGTACTGAGACTCCCCGATAAATTCCAGGTTTTTCTGATCCAGAGTGAGTATCCTGGCTGTTGCTTAATCCTCCACCTGGCATGTGACATGTACAGGTTTCAATTCGATTTCTTGGTCATGACCAGTTCCTGTTCTCTTGCCTTAGCATCCCTTGATTCTTTCATCGTTGCCTTAGTTCATGTCTCTGTATTCTTCTCTGTATTCGAACAGTGCCTTCTGATTTCTACCCTGAGAGTAATTTCTTTAGGATGAAGATGTCATGGAGTGCCACTGGCTGACCCTTGATGGAGTCTCCGGTATATGTGGCATTCCCACTGGGGTGGGATGTAGCTGTCCACTCTTCTGGGCCAGTCCTCTGCAGAAGCACTCGTTGCCTGCCTTTCAGAGTGTTTGGTGTCTGGACAGCATTTGGTGAGGTTTAGCTTGGTCGGCTCTGGTGTGCCTATGAATGGAAACTTTCAACCCACTCCACCTTACTAAGGACTGTTGAATGATGTGGTCAAGAGATAGGATGTGGGCAGGGCTTTCTTCTAGTCCCCAATGGAGAGTCTGTTCTCCTGGTACTAAGCAACATGGCCTGAGGAAGTCAGTACCAACAGGTGTCGAGGATTGGGACTACATGATTGCAGGTGAGGCAGCTAATGTCCACACTGACCTGCCTGTCGCCACTAGCTCGGGTTTATGCTGAAGGTGGTAGGGCCCCAAGATTCTTTTACCCACATCAAGGCATCTCTATGAACAGTGCCTCTCATGGGTTCACAGCAAGAAACAATAATCATACCACTGTGTCAACAAGTATTGTTTCTGATCATGGTTTCCAGGCTGTCTGCACCTGGTTGCTTGCTGGTGTGGTCTGCATGAGAAACACCATGATCTCTGGAGTCTATGTCTATCCAGCATGCTGATCTGATATACCCCGGCCTCAAGACCCTTTGGTTGCAAGTACTCGTGCCATTCAGAACGTCTCCAGTTCTACGCCAAGAGCTATGGGTCCGCATCCAACTTGTGGGTTCCCAGTATGCTCCTCTCTCCTGGGACTTTGTCTTTGGCCATGGCTCCCTGCCCTCTGAAGCACCAACCGTTCAATTATCCCCTAAGACAAGTCTATACCCTTCTCCCATGGTCCCTGTGACTTCTTCTCTGCCGTGGGGTTTGATTTCAATGCTTCAGGTTCATTGACGCCATGGTTCCATTGATGTGGTCATCTTCTTGTTGTGGTGATGGCTGAAGACAAGCCTGGAGATTCAAGACATTTCTGCAGTCTCCCTGTCCTCCCAATGCACCACAGAATCTTACTAGCCATAAGCAAGAAGAAATCTTGAAACTTGCCACATGTGGCAGAAAGGTGCTGAGCACAGTATTGCAGCCTATCTGTCAGTCACAGAAAGACAAGTAACATACGATTTCACTCACTCAGGGAAGGAAAGGAACATGTGAAAAAGCAAGAAAACAGCGACACACAATGAGACTCTAACCGGGCACACAAAATTTGGTGTTTGTTCCATGGCAGGATAGGGAGAATCTGTGTTTCTAAAAGAGGATTAAATGGGACATTCATTGCTGGAACTGTTGCGGAACTAGATGGAACATGAGTTTCAATATGATTGAAGGTGAATTGTGACCCAAAGAATAGCGGCTTCATATCTCTTAAAATGTCATTCTAAGAGTTTTGTGAAACACACCCTCCCTCCCACCTTCCCCCACACACACACTTAAAAGAGTCCCACAGAATTTAGGGAGCAAGTGAGGAGTAGCATTCATGGAACCAACCTCAGAGAAAACACCTTAAGGAAAAAAAAGTATCAATGTCAGAAACCAACAAAACTGGAAATGTTAACTTCTTACCTATCAAGAATTAATTAATTCATTCAGGACTAAACTCTCCTAAACAACCTAACCTAAATGTCCCCTACACACAAGTATGCCCGGAAATCCAATACCTGAGAGAAAAGGATGAATTCCAAGACCCATACCCCTTAACAAGACTAGATCATGAACATACACATCTGACTTCTCAAGTAATGAAGAAAGTGTTTGAATTATTCCTCAAACACCTCCCAACACCCAAAAAGCCAGGCCCAACCAATTTGCTGGTCAACACTCCGAGACATTTAATTAAGTCAATGCTGGTTCTTCTCATCTATTCCTGAAATATAGGAAGAGGGAATCATCTAATTTGGAATGTCCAAAGACCCAATTCATATAAGGACCTCATAGGAAATCAATTGCATACCATTTTAATCAGTATGATAATAAAACTATACTTCATTTATTTCCTCTTTCTTTCTTCATCTACATGGGAAACAGACTCTTTTTCTTTCTTTTCAATACTTTTTTTTCTGTTAGGGAAGCTAGACTTTCATCCCTCATACTTTAGTGAGATGGTGTTCCCTGATTGTTTAGTTGCATATACCACCGAGTACTCATCAACAGCATATATGCCACACCACCTCTGTACCATGAACCAGTTCCCTCATTCCTGACACGTCTCATCCGTGTAACCCTCAGCTTGGTTCCCAGAGACCTGAGTCTCTCATGGTTTGTCTCCCTGTTTGACTTCTTCTCTTTCCATTTTCCCTTGCTTTTACTCATGTCCATGGTATTCTTCATGGGACATATATGGGTGAAACCATATGATATTTCCCTTGGACTCCTTCTGATTTCATTGAGAATATCCCAGCCCTGTGTCACTCATGTCAAGGTGAGTATTGGGGCTTCATCCCGCTTGATGTCGGAGGTATAATCTGTGGCCTGGATGGACCACGCCTTCTATATCCAGTAGCCTATTGAAGGGCATCTCAGCTCCTTCCACAGTTCTGCAAGAGTGGGCATGGTAGGGCATCCATTTTTAGGCAGTTCCTTTTCCTCTGAATTAAGAGAGTTGGTCAACATGGCCATCTTCTAAAGGAGCCAGGTGAGGAGGAACAATGGGAGAACAAGTGGCCATGGCAGCGGGACAGAGAGCGGATGCAGGAAGACGAAGAAGAGGAGAACAAACAAGGGAGCTCAGAGCCAAGGTCTGGAATTTTAGGATGGTGGGAGGTGCTCTGGACCTGGCTGCATTCCATAGGGGCATAGGTCCAAATTGAATAAAGCATCCTCTGACCCCAGACAATCCTTATCTACTGTTGCTTGTTGTTGTTCTTCAATGATGTGCTTGGATGCATAGGACACACAGAGACAGCGAGAACATAATCAGTGAAGGAGCTAGAGAGGGAGAAGCAAACTTGCCTTTGAGTGGGAAGCCTGAGGTGGGAGACATTCCAATGAGCTTGGGATAAGGAGCAGAGTGGAAGGCTGCTTCTGAATTGATAGAGCCACCCCTGGACACAATCTTTTTCTTCTTAACACCTCATTGTTCAAGAAAAGAACTACTGCTCTGTTCTTGTTTAGAAATGCAGGGGATAGGGTTTAGGCTTGGGCTGGTGTGGTTTGCTCTATACAACATGCTGCTAGGGTGGGTATAGCTGGTCTCCTCGAAGTAAGGCACTTGTCTTCAGAAACACTCTTCTCCCAAGCATATTTGGCCGAAGAGAATACCTCCATTGCTAGATTTAGAAGGGTGAATGACACTATGTCTTGTGTTCCTCTGCTTCTGTGGATTGTGCTGGGAGTCCTCTGTGCCTCAGAATCTGGGTATCTCTTTCTGCCCCCAGATGAGGGATATTTGAAGCTCTGATTTCTCAAGGAAGTGTTGGGCCCACTATTTTCTATCTCTTCTGTGTCCTACAATAAGCACCCATAGAGATTCATTGCAGTCACGGATTTCCCTACATCCATTGTCATATTCCTTCATTCTTCCTTCTCTCCTTTCCTTCGTTTTTTTTTTTTTTTTTTTTTTTTTTTTTTTTTTTTTTTTTTTCAGTACTTGGATTCCAGGTACCTCATTGGATTCTCTGGTTCTGCCAGCTTCCTGAACTCTGCATTAAGCCTGCTAACAAATCATTTCGGAAGGTTCTCTTCATTTTAATTATTTTTTTTTATCACCTTTATCTCTGTGGTCTGAGACTCCCTGATTCCTTCTAGGTTTTTCTGATCCAGAGTGAGTATCCAGGCTTCTGCTTAAATCCTCCACCCGGCATGTGACATGTACAGGTTTCACTTCCATTTCTTGGCCATGACATGTTCCTGTTCTTATGCCTCAGCATCAATTGATTCCTCCATTGTTGCCTAAGTTCAGGTCTCCATATTCTTCTCTGTATTCTAAGAGTGCCTTCTGATTTCTATGCTGAGCGTAATTTCTTTAGGATGAAGATGTCATGGAATGCCACTGGCTGAACGTTGATGGGGTCTCTGGGATATGTAGCATGCCCACTGGGTTGGGATGTGGCTGTCGACTCTCTTCTGGGCCAGTCCTCTGCAGAGGCACACGTTGCCTGCCTTTCAGAGTGTTTGGTGTCTGGACCGCATATGGTGAGATGTAGCTTGGTCGGCTCTGGTGTGCCTATGAAAGGAGACTTTCAACCCACTCAACCTTACTAAGGCCTGCTGAATGCTGTGGTCAAGAGTGAGGATGTGGGCCGGGCTTTTTTCTAGTCCCTGAATGGAGGGTCTCTTCCCCTGGTACTAAGCAACGTGGCCTGAAGGAAGGTAGTCCCAAAAGGTTTCCAGGGTTGGAATATGTGATTACAGGTTAGGCAGCTAATGCCCGTACCATCCTCTCTGTGGCCACTAGCTCGGGTTTATGCTGACGGTGGTAGAGACCCAAGATTCTTTTGCCCCCATCAAGGCATCGCCACGATTAGTGCCTATCACTGATTCACAGCAAGAAACAATAATCATACCACTTATTCAACAAGTATTGTTTCTGATCATGGTTTCCATGCTGTCTGCACCCGGTTGCTTGCTGGTGTTCTCTGCCGGAGAAACACAGTGTTCTCTGGAGTCTATGTCTGTCAAGCATGCTGATCTGAGATACCCGGGCCTCAAGACACTTTGTTTGCAAGTACTCTTGTCATTCAGAACTTCTCCATTTCTATGCCAACAGCTATGATTCTGAATCTATCTTTTGGGTTCCCAGTGTGCTCCTCTCTCCTGGGCCTTTGTCTTTGGCCATGGCTCCCTGGCCTCGGAAGCACCACCGTCCACTTCTCCCCTAAGACATGTCTATACACTTCTCCCATGGTCCCTGCGACTTCTTCTCTCTTTCTCCGTAGAGTTTGATTTCAAAGCTTCAGGTTCATTGACGCCATGGTTCCATTGATGTGGTCATCTTCCTTTTGTGCTGATGGCTGAAGACAATCCTGGAGATCCAAGACATTTCTGCAATCTCCCTGTCCTCCCAATGCACCACAGACTCTTACCCAGGCATAAGCAAGAAGGAATCTTGAAATTTGCCACATGTGGCAGAAAGGTGGCGAGCATTGGGCTGCTTCCCAACTGTCAGTCACAGAAAGACAAAGAACATACGATTTCACTCACTCATGGAAGGAAAGGAACATATGAAAAAGGAAGAAAAATGGGACACACAATGAGAATCTAACCAGGCACACAAAATTTGGTGTTTGTTCCATGGCAGGTTAGGGAGAGTCTGTGTTTCTAAAAGAGGATTAAATGGGACATTCATTGCAGTAAGTGTGGACGAACGAGTTGGAACATGAATTTCAATATGTTTGAAGGTGAATTGTGATCCAAAGAATAGCGCTTTATATCTCTAAGAATATCATTCTAAACGTTTTGTGAAACACACCCTCCCTCCCACCTTTCCCCCCACACACACACTTAAAAGAGTCCCAAAGAATTTAGGGAGAAAATGAGGAGTAGCACTCATGGAAACAAACCTCAGAGAAAATACCTTAAGGAAAAAAAAATTATCAACGTCAGAAACCTACAAAACCGGAAAAGTTAACTTCTTACCTATCAAAAATTAATTAAAGCATTTAGGACTAAACTCTCCTAAACAACCTAACCTAAATGTCCCCTCACACAAGTATGCCCGGAAATCCAATACCTGAGAGAAAAGGATAAATACCAAGACACATACCCACGACCAAGACTAGGTCATGAACATACACATCTGATGTCTCAGGTAATGAAAAAAGTATTTGAAGCATTCCTCAAACAGTTCCCACAACCCAAAAAGCCCGGTCAAACCAATTTGATGGTCAACACTCTAGGCATTGAATGAAGGCAATGCCGGTTCTTCTCATCTACTCCCAAAATGTAGGAAGAGAGAAGAATCTAATTTGCAATGCCCAAAGATCAATTCAGGTAAGGACCTCATAGGAAACCAATGACATACCATTTAAATTAGTAAGATAATCGACACAGCCTTGTTTCTGGCCTGGAACATTAAGCTGATTTGGTCTTTCCAGGCATCCATGCGGTGACTTGTGCTACTACGTCTTTCCATAAGGGGGACCCTGGTGCCATCAAAACGGACGCTCCCCCGCCCACAGAAATAAAGAATGCTGTTCGGAGCAGCTCACAAATCCCAGAATGGGAAGGCCTCCATGACCTCAATAGGCCATCCCTCCATTCGTCAGCCATCATGGACGCTAACTCCAGCGTGAATGAACATCTGACACGTGCCCTGACTCAGGGTCTAGAGATCTTGACCCAGACGCTGCACATTGGAAATGCCATGTGCTCGGCCCTGAAGGGAACCGGCACTTGTCTTCAGAATTCTATCCTCACACTCCTGGACCACCAGCCCTCCAGATTGTTAATTCGGGAGACACAACACAGTCTTCTGCCTACCTTGCTGAAAGAAGAAGAGCCCTAGGCGTCTGGCCAGAATCCCCATGTGAGGATCAACCTGCACGGATGGCACACCAATGTCCTAGGCCGCCCTGACCACTAATGATCTGTCTGACACAGCCTGAGCCCCGACCTCCCATCAGTCCCCCCAGATTTCGAGCCCCGTATCCTGCACGTGTATACGTGCCAAGACCAGATACTGTCATCTCTACCCAACTAGGATATTCAGCGTCTGTGTCCACATGATAGCTCAAGTCCCAGCCTATTAGGGAACCTCAAGCGTAAAAGAACACTCCTCCTTACCCATGAGGGGAAAATCTTGCTGTGGGGATATGGGTCTAACACTCAGAGTGCAGCCAGCTGCATGGTCCATGTACCACGCCCACCAGGAGGGCTGCCCTGACCACAAACAGTCATTATGACCCTCAACCTGAGCCCGCTTTCAAACCAGCCCCCTTGCTAGCTGGACCAGGAGCTCACATATCAGGCCTGACATGCCCATAGGCCCAAATCATCACCCTCGGTCGGGTTCTCCAGGCATCCAGACACAGAAGCCGACTCTAAATCCCTGCTATGGTGGGAATGCTGAGATGGAAAACAATACTCTTCCCTTCCCCCTGAAAGACATGAAACCCTTGGGAGCCAGGCAGAATCCTACAGAGGCAGAATCTCCTGTGGCCCTATGGGGTTACCGATCCATTCCATGGCCAAGCAAGACACACAACCCGGACAGAAAGGTCCACGCTCAGGCCTCCCCTTCGTACTCATTTCAGATCCTGCGGCATTGCCCTCACGGTCCGCAGATAGGCCATACAATCACCTCTCCACTATCCTTATGCCAAGTTTGTGTTTGCAGATTTTGTTCCCAAAGCCCAGGCCAATAGGCCCTACAGGGTGGGGCCTCTGGAGCCAAAGAACAGGACTCTGACTTCCCACCCGAAGGAACCTCTGCCCGTCCACATTTGCACAAATCCTCAAAATTGGGAGACAACTGCAAAGCCCCTGAGCACACCCCCAAATTGGTTGGCAGCCTTGGACAAATGCTGTATTCGAACACGGGCCAGAAACCTACCCCCAGGCAGAAACCCAAGTCAATGGACCTGTGTCAGAAGATGGAACCTGACATAACCCTAGGACCTCAATGGAACCCTAACTTAGGTTTGCAGGCTTTTGTCTCCAGAGACAAACTCAGGACTAGCTACATATGGTCCAACACTTGATCCCTGAACCACAAACCAGAACACGTCCTGTCCCCAGAAGGCAACCTGGCTCTTGGAAGCTGGGTCCAACCCTCAGGGGAGAGAATTCTTCATGGCACCTGAGCCCCCGCTACATTATAAGGTCACCCTGGACAAAAACCAGCATTGTGACCCATCAGAATGAGGCTCCCTGTCACCTCAGTCCCCTCGGCACTTTGTTCCAGAGTCATCAGATCAAAACGGCCATGTTCCTGGGCTGGTATGGTAAGGGGAGCTGGGCTTTCCAGGAATCCATGCGGTGACTTATGCTATGACGTCTGTCCTACTGGGGGACTCTGGTGCCATCAAAATGGACTCCCACTTTCCCGCAGAAGGAAAGTGTGCTGTTGGGAGCAGCTCACATGCCCAGCCTAATAAGACCTCCATGGCCTCACGGGCCACCCCTCCATTCATCGGCCATCATGAGCACAAACTCCAGAATGAGTGAGAATCCAATGTCCTAGCCACCCTGTGCACTAATTCTCTTTTTGACACAGCCTGAGCCCTGACCTCCATCAGCCCCCCAGGTAGCGGGACCCATATCCCACAGTTGGACATGCCAAGGCCAGAGACTGTCATCTCTACCCTACCTGGGTATTCAGGCATCTGTGCCCAGACATAGCTCAAATCCCAGCCTATGGGGGAACCTCAAGCATTAAAACCAACTCCTCCTTCCCCATCACAGGAAAATCTTGCTGTGGGGAAGGTGCTATAACCCTCATAGTGGGAGCCAGCTACATCAAACATGAGTCCACGTCCACTCCGGAGGGCTTCCCTGGCCACAAACTGGCATTGTGACCCTCAGCCTGAGCCCGCTTTCAAAACATCCCCCTCCCTAGCTGGACCAGGAGTCACATATCTGGACTGACATGGCTCTAGGCCCAAATCCTCACCCAGAAGCTGACTTGGGAATCCATGCTATGGCGGAACCCTTGAGACAGAAAAGAGCACTCTTCCCTTCCCCCTGAAAGAAACCAAACCCTTCAGAGCTGGGCAGAATCCTCACAGCGGCAGAATCTTCCATGGTCCCATGAGGCTACCTCTCCATTTTCTGGCCAACTGAGACACACAACCCAGACAGAAAACCCTGCACTCCTGCCTCCCCTTTTAAACTAATTTCAGATCCCATGGCACGGCCCTCACAGTCCACAGATCAGGCATCCCATCACGTTGCCCAGAACCGTATCCCAAGTGTGTGTTTGCAGACTTCTGTCCCCAATGCTGGCTGACAGACCCTCCAGGACGGTGTTAGGGTCTGTGATCAAAGGAACAAGACTGACACAAAGCAAAAATCAAGCAAAGCTTCATTTCGTGCCATGCATCAGAAATCATACTGACAGGCAGGTGCCCGAGCCTTGCTGGGGGCCACCGCCTCCTTGCCCTGGGTACCTCCTGGAGGCTCCCTCCCTCACCCTCACTGTACCACAGGCTAATCCCTGGGACATGGCCGCTCCTGATGAAGCTGCTCCTGAAGAGGCTGCTCACGATGAGGCCGCTGCCAACAAGGCTGCTCCCTGGATGAGGCTGCTCCTGACGAGGCCGCTCCCCAACCGTCTGTTGACAGCGCCACTACTCAGTTGGTGAGGCCGCTCAGGGTGGCGCCGCTGCTTGGGGTGGCAAGGCTGCTCCAGTTGAGGCCGCTCCTCAGGATGAGATTCCCAGCAATGCCACTCCTGACAAAGTTGGTACTGGCGGCGGCACTGCTCAGGGCGGCGAGGCTGCCAGCAGTGCCGCTCCCGATGCTCCTGATGACAAAAAGGGTTCTGTCACTCTCCACAACCCTGACAATACCACTCCTACCACTACCCTAATGGCTCCCAATGGCTCCCCTAATGGCTACTCTAACAGCTCTTGCTACCCCCTACTCTAACTTCTCATGCTACACCCCCCTCCCCCGCAGCCACACAGACCAGCCTTTATAAAGGTGGTTATCCTGGCCCACACAAGGTGGCCAATAGGATTGCAACTCACCTCAGTAAATATATGCGTGCCACACTCATTGGCCATCTCCATCTAGCTGGCCTGGCACGCCCCTACATTCCACCCTTTTCTTTGGAAACTAGTCAAATCCTTGACATTTCAGCCAGTTCTATGCTCTCCTGTTGTTCGGGGGCTACATTGAGCATGTAATATTGGGGCCAAAAAGTAACAGTAGTGCACAGTCACTGATGAGTTAGCCATTCAAAACTTTGTATAACCTTTTCCATTTTTTCCTAATTCCGTTCATCTAATTTCCCACCTATACTTTTCATAAACAGGTAACAGTAGGAGCAACAATAAACTCACATTGTTTTTAGTCTTAGCTTTAGTCCATGGTCAGTGGGGTCTGTTGGCTGCAGCTTCCATCTGTGGGGGCATCCACATCCTTGGCTCGTTTGACGTGACCTCCATGAATCCAGGCCCTAACGCCTTCTACTTTTACTGCTGTGGGGGTGGTCAAGATAACAGTAAATAGTCCCTTCCAGCAAGCCTTCAAGTTTCCCACTTCATGGTGACATATCCAAACCAAGTCCCCAGGTTGGTAAGGATGTGGATCCACCTCCGTCTTTGTCCCAGTGTGGACGGTCCGGATCCCTGAGTGGGCCTTTTTTTAAGACAGACTGTAATGCCTAGAGTGACTGGAGTACAGATTGATCAGTCATTTCTGGTGTCGAGGACTCTGGGGTCTCCCAAACATTATTTCAAATGGGGTCACCTTGGTTAAATAGGGTGTACATCATGCCCTGAGGAGGGCAAAAGGAAGGAGATCCACCCATCCACCGCCAGTCTCCAGAATTAGTTTTGTCAAGGTCTCTTTAGGAGTCCATTCCATTCTTTCTACTTAACCATGAACTCTGGGGCCAGTAGGCACAATATAGTTTCCAATTAGTGCTCTCGGCCTTCACCAATACCTGTGAGACTGAATTCACAAATGCAGGGCCATTGTCTGACCCGATTGTGAGAGGCAGCCCAAACCTAGGAATTATTTCTTCTAGTAGCTTTTTGGGTACCACTCCTGCCATCTCATGTTTGGCAGGAAAATCCTCTACCCAGCCTGAAAAGGTATCTACAAAAACTAACATGTACTTGATCCCATATTTTCCAGGTTTCAATTCTGTAAAATCTATTTCTCAATAAATTCCTGGTTCCTTACCTCTTTCTCTTTTCCCTCTTCCCATTTTAGTTCTTCCCACACGGACTGCCTGGCATTGAGCACATCTATCATCTACATCCTGAACCATACACCCTAATTTAGAAACCTGGAACTGCTTGCCTATAAGCTCCTTGAGTTTGTGTATCCCCAAATGAGTACCCTGATGTATGGTCTACTAACTTTTTGCTCAGTCTTTGAGGACTAATTATTTTTCCTGCTTCAATCTTAGCCGAGTCCCCTTCATTGTCTAATTTAACCCATTTCTGTAAATACTTTAAATCTTCTTCTGAATAGTTCAGTTTTTTTCTGGTAAGGCTGCAGCCTGGAGTGTAACCAGTTCTTGCACTGTTTCTCGAGCTGCTTGCTTTGTGGCTTGATCTGCTAATTGGTTTACTTTTGAAATAAGATCAGTCCCCTTTGGTGTCCCAGGCAATGAATAACGTCCACCTCTTTCGGGTCCCAAATAGCGTGGAGGAGAGCCAATATTTCTCCTCTGTTTTTAATTCCCTTTCCTTGTGCTGTTAATAGGCCCCAATCTTTATAAATAGCCCCATGTATATGGAGAGTAACAAAGGTGTATCTGCTGCCAGTGTATATGGCGGTTTTACCTTTGGCCATATGCAATGTCTTTGTGAGTGCAATCAGTTCCTCTTTTTGAGACAAAGTTCCATGTGGCAGGGATGCTGTCCAAAGTTTCTGCTCAGGAGAAACTACCACAGCCTCCGCATACCTCTTTCATTGACCATGTAGCAACTCCCATCTGTGAACAGTCATTTCGGCATCCAGGAGGGGAATGTCTCTGAGATCCGGCCTTATTCCTGTTACTTGGTATAGGACCTCCCCGCAATCATGTGGGTGGTCAGCCAGCTCCTGTTGCAGCAGCGTGGCTGGATTTAGCACAGCCGGGGGCCAGAAGGTGCCCCTTGGTTCATTGAGGAGGAGGGCCTGATACCCCATCACTCAGGCATTTGGCATCCATTGGACTGGTGGAGTCTGGTGACGGCCCTCGATAGCGTGTGTGTCAGTTATGATGAGATTTTGAAACAAAGTCAATTTACTCTATTCCTTGACCAGGTGGGCCGTGGCAGCAATTATGCGGAGGCAAGGGGAAATCCAGATGCTCCTGGATCTAGTTTCTTGCTAAGATAGGCTACTGGCCTTTGCCAAGGCCCCAGGGTCTGAGTTAAAGCTCCTTTGGCCACTCCTGCTTTTTCATCGACATACATGTGGAAGGGCTTGGTAACATCTGGGATGGCCAATGCTGGGGCATGCAGTAAGTCTGCTTGTAATTCCTGAAATGCTTCTTTGGCCTTAGCTTTCCACTCTATCATATTGAGCCCCCCTTTTGCCAGTTCGTAGAGAGGTCATTCAATCTCTGCAAACCGTGGTATCCACAGCCTACAATAACCCACTGTCCCAAGAAACTCCCTCACTTGTCGGGACGTGGTGGGGCGGGGTTATCGGATGATCACCTGTTTCCTGGTCTCGGACAGTAAACGCACTCCCTCATGAAGATCAAAGCCTAGATAAGTGGCATTGCTCTGACAGAGCTGTGCTTTCTTTGCTGACACCTGATACCCTTTTTCCTGCAGAGTCTGTAAGAGAGCCCTTGTCCCCCGCAAGTATGACTCACAGTCCTCAGCAGCTATCAGGAAGTCATCAACATACTGTAACAGAGTGACTTCTGGGTTGGAGGTTCTGTACTCACGCAAATTCTCGTGTAGTGCCTCGTCCAAAAATATTAACTTCCCGCAAGTCCTGAAGAGTTTCGGTACTCCCCAGTCTCAGCCTTTTTGATGGGCAGCAAAGGTGTGTTCCATGGAGATTTACAAGGAACTAGGATCCCATCTCCTCGGAGGCGGTTAATGTGTTTTCTAATCCCTTCCTTTCTTTCCTGGGAAGAGAGTACTGCAGAATGCGAATAGCCGACACCGTTGCCTTTAATTGTACCACCACTGGAGGTTGTTCCTTAGCCAAGCCAGGGGGCTTCCCTTATGCCCAGTCCTCAGGAAACTTGACCTGTAGGATTTGGAGAAGGTTCGCCTCTTTGTCTCCTCTGGATTTGAGACTGGCTCATAAAGGAGGTATTAATCTACTGCTTCCATAAGCACCTGTACAGTGGGTTGTCTCAAGGTTACAGTCATGTCTCCTTCCGAGAACTGAATGTCAGCTCTTAACTTATGGGGGGGGGGGATATCTTCCCATCAAGTTATATGGGGCATTATGGAGGACCAAAAATCGATGTGTCACTACTCCCAAGGCCAAATTTAAAGTCCTTTCTGTTGTCCATTTATGTTTCTCTGTGCCATTTGCTCCTTGTACCCAGACCTCCTCTCCAGATACTTTTCAAATAGGTTTAAGTAATAATGAATATTGGGCTCCTGTGTCCACCTAAAAATCAACTGATTTCCCCACCACTTCAATTTTTACCCAAGGTTTGGTGAGGGTCTCTTAACCATGGCCCTTTCAGTCTATGGTGGGAAGCATTGCTGTTTTCCTTTGGGGGCACACCCTGGCCCAATTCCTTTTCCTTTACAGTAAGCACACTGATCTGAATCTATGTCTTCCTGCCTGCCTTCTCTGTGCTTAGGCTTTTCCTTCCATTTACTATCCCCAGCATGTTTCCTCCCGCCTGATGTAATGCCAAAACCTTAACCAGTTTTTTGTTCTGTTTTCCATCCTCTTGTGCATCCCTGTTGTTAAACACCTTTTCTGCTATTCCCACTAACTCAGTCAGATTCTTCCCTTCAAACCCAACAATTTTCTGAAGTTTCCTCCTTATATAAGGGGCTGACTGACTAACAAATGCAAGATTCATTGCTGTCTGATTTTCAGGTGCCTCAGGGTTGATTGGGCTATACATTTTATAGGCTTCAATTAGCCTTTCTAGGAAAGCTCCTGGAGACTCATCCTTACCTTGAGTCACCATGCTAATTTTAGATTAATTTATGGGTCTCCTTGCAGATGCACGGAGACCTCCCAGTAGAGCCTGGTGGTAGAAACATAAGCTCTCCTTAATATCATCGCAATTTGGATCCCAGTCAGGGTTTCCCTTGGGCAGTAGACTTCCATTCAGCGGGAATTGAGGTCCCTGCCAAGTCTCTGGCTTATTCCCTTATGGGTTTCTCGCATGATACAATCCCTCTCTTCTGCATTAAAGAGAGCCATAAGGAGCTATTGAAAATCCACCCATGTAGGTTGGTGGATAAGAAAAACAGTCTCCAAGAGACTAATTAAATCCTGAGGGTAGACAGAGAAGGATTTGTGTTGGGTCTTCCAGTTAGAGATGTCAGAAGAGGAGAAAGGGATATAGCTTAGGTGGTGGAACCCTCTCCCACCCAGTAAAGCAACTTCACGGAGAGGCAGCATTGGCACAGACAGTACTGGTGAAGTAAATGGAGGATGAGGGGGATAGAGGAAAAGGGAAGGATCTGGGTGGTCTCTCTGCTTGGTAGTCCCATAGCTAGATCCCGACCGCGTAGGAGATGGACTGGTAAAGACACCATGGGACTGAGAGTCAGATTTAGGGGATAGATAAAGTGGGGGGGGGTTCCACATTCTCCACATCTGATAGAGATAGGACGGTCTTCTTCCCTGGCTCCCCCTTATCTGTCTGCTCTGGTATTGGTGCTCTGACCTCCTTAGAGGGAGAGAAATGGTTTCCTTAGCAGGGAAAGGTGGAACTTGAGTCATGATGGTGGCTCCTCTATCAGATATCGCCAGGCCACAATATAGGCTATTTGGTCTCAATGTAGATCGAAGACCTCACTCAGTGTAGAACAGATCTGAGGCAAGGAAAATGTTCCTTACAGCAGTCACCCTGTGGAGAAAGTGGGCCACTCTAATTGAGTGTTTTTAGACACTCTAATTGAGTGTTTTTAGTTTTCCCGGGTAAACCTTGTCACCTGACTGAGTGGCTTTACCTTGGAAATCCTTGAAATGTTCCAGAACAATACCTAGGGTTGTCACAGGTCGCTTACTCCCTGCTTGTCCCATTTCTCCAAATACAACAAACAACACAACAGACAATTAAAAAATAAGGCAAACACGATCACAGGCCCAGTGATCCCCATCCAGAGCCTGCTGCTTTTGGGGACGTCATTGGTCCCCTGCAAACACAACAAACAAATGATTCCGGCAAAGACAACTGCAGACCCAACGATGCTTACCCAGAACCTGCCACTGAGGGGGCTTTCTTTACCCCCCAACTGTCTAGGGGGACTCAAACCCCCCTACCATTTGGGGAACTCAAACCCCCCATGAGTCTAGGGGGACTTGAACTCCCCATACATCTAGGGGGACTCGAAACCCCCATACTCCTAGGGGAACTCAGACCCCCCGTACACTTAGGGGGACTCGAGTCCCCTGTCGATCTACCAGCAGAGGGATGGGGCGTCCCTGCATCCACTCCAGCCTTGGGAAGCGTGGCCGTGTCCTGCTTCTCCACAGTGGGCTATACCATGGAGCTCTGCAACCAGACGGACAGACAAGATCTCAATAGAGGCTTTTTACAGAAATTCCGATGCTGGCTCAGTTCTCATCGTTTGATGCCGGATTGAACCCCCAGTATTGGGGTCTGTGATCAAAGGAACAGGACTGACACAAAGCGAAAATCAAGCAAAGCTTTATTTCGCACCATGCATCAGAAATCAAACTGACTTGTAGGTGCCCCAGCCTTGCTGGGGGCCACCTCCTCCTTGCCCTGGGGTCCCTCCTGGAGGCTCTCTGCCTCACCCTCACTGTACCACAGGCCACTCCCTGGGACAAGGCCTCTCCTGACGAGGCCACTCACAACTAGGATGCTGCCAACGGGACCACTCCCTGGGATATGTCCGCTCCCTACGAGGCCGCACCCCGCCCGTCTAGTGACAGCACCGCCGCTTGGGTGGCGAGGCCACTCGCGGCAGTGCCACTGCTCAGGGCAGCGAGGCCACTCACATCAGCGCCACTGCTCAGAACGGCGGTGCCGCTGCAGAGGAGGCCAATCCCCGGGATGAGGCTCCCAGCAATGCCGATCCCGACGCTCCTGATGACAAAAAGGGCGCTGTCACTCTCCACAACCACAGCACTACCACTCCTACCAAAAACCTAACGGATCCCAATGGCTCCCCTAATGGCTACTCTAATGGCTCCTGCTTCCGGCTACTCTAAATCATCCTGCTGCCCAGCCCCTGTAGCCTCACAGACCAGCCTTTAAAGAGGTGGTTGAGCCTGGCCCACACACAGGTGACCAATGGGATTGCAACTCACCTCAGTAAATATATGCATGCCACACTGATTGGCCATCTCCATCTAGATGGCCTGGCCCGCCCTGAAAGATGGGGCCTATGGAGCCACAGCGCAGGACTCTGCCTGCCCACCTGAAGGAAACTCTGCCTGTCACATTTGCACAAACCCTCCAGACTGGGAGACAACTGCAATGCCTCTGAGCCCACCCCAAATTCATTGGCTGTCATGGAAAAAAGGCACATTCGGAAACATGCCAGACACCTACCTCCAGGCAGACACCCAGGTCAATGGCCCTGAGTCAGAGGATGGAACTAACATAACCCTTGGACCCCAACAGAACCCTAGCTTAGGTTTGCAGTTATCTGCCTCCATAGGCAAACTCTGGAATATCTACATATTGTCCAACCCTTGATCCCTGAGCCACAAAACAGAACAACTCCTGTCCACAGAAGGCAACCTGGCTCTTGAGATCTCCGTCAAACGCTCAGGGGAGGAGAAAGTGCATAGCGCCAGAGTCCCCGCCACTTTCTAAGAAAGCCATGGACACAAGCCAGCATTGTGACCCATCAGATTGAGGCTCCCGGTTCACCACAGCCCCCTGACCACATTGCCCCAGAACCACCAGATCCAAACGTCCTTCTTCCTGAGTTGGAAGGGGAAGCTGAGCTGGGCTTTCCAGGCATCCATACGTTGACATCTGCTATGATGTTTTTCCAAATGGGGGATCATGGTGCTATCAAAATGGACTCCCGCTGTCCTGCAGAAGGAAAGTTTGCTCTTTGGAGCTCATAAGCCCCAGTCTGGAAAAAACCTGCATGGTCTCAGGAGGCCATCCCTCAATTCGTCTGCATTCATGGACACAAACTCCAGCGTGAACGATGATCTGACAAGTGCCCTCACTCAGGTGCTGGAGATCTCCTGTCAGACGCCGCACATTGGAAATGCCAGGTGCTCGACACTGAACTGAACTGGCGCTTGTGCATTCAGAATTCTGCCCTCAATCTCCTGCCCCGCAAGCCCTCCGGATTGTTCATTCGGGAGACCTACCCCAATCTTCTGCCTGCCCTCCAGAAAGAAGTATGGCCCTAGCATTCTGCCCAGAATCCCCACATGTGAATCAAACTGCACGGACCTTGATAGCACCCCAATGTCCTAGGCCACCCTGTGCACTAATGCTCTGTCTGATACAGCCTGAGCCCTGACTTCCCATTAGCCTCCCAGGTAGAGGGAAACATATCCTTCAGATGGCTCGTGCCAAGGCCTGAGACTGTCATCTCTACCCAACCTGGGTATCCAGGCGTCTGTGCCCAGACTATAGCTCAAATCCCAGCCTAGGGGGAAACTCAAGCATCAAAGAGCACTCTGTCTTTCCCACGATGGGAAAAGCTTGCTGTGGGGATGAGGGCAAACCCTCAGAGTGGGAGCCAGCTGCATGGCCATGAGACCATGCCCAATCAGGAGGGCTGCCTTGCCCACAAACAGGCATTGTGACCATTAGCCTGAGACTGCTTTCAAAACAGCCCCCTCACTAGCTGGAACCGGAGCCTGTCTAGCAGGCCTGACATGCCCCAAGGCCCAAATCCTCACCCTCGTTAGGGTTCTCCAGGGGCCCGGACCCAGATACTGACTGAAATCTATGCTATGGCGGGACCCCTGAGACGGAAAACAGCACTGCTCCTTCCCCCTGAAATACACCAAACCCTTGGAAGCCAGGCAGAATCTTCACAGAGCTAGAATTTCCAAAGCGCCATGAGGCTACCTCTCCATTCCGTGGCCAACCGAGACACAGAACCCAGACAGAAAAGCCTGCGCTAATCGCCTCCCTGTCAAAATAATTTCAGATGCTGCGGCACTGCCCTCACAGTCCACAGATCAGGCGTCACATCACCTCGCCCAGAACACTATACCGAGTGTTTGTTTGGAGACATTTGTCCCAAAAGCCCTGGCTGAAAGCATCT
The DNA here is from genome assembly GCF_922984935.1 of Meles meles. Classification (NCBI taxonomy): domain Eukaryota; kingdom Metazoa; phylum Chordata; class Mammalia; order Carnivora; family Mustelidae; genus Meles; species Meles meles. The sequence continues at coordinate 215,698 of NW_025721116.1, read as the reverse complement.
CCAGCATGGGGTGTCTGGAGTCACAGTGCAGGACTCTGCCAGCCCACCCAAAGGAAACTCTGCCCGTCACATTTGCACAAATCCTCCAGATTGGGAGACACCTGCAATGCCCCTGAGCCCACCCCAAATTCGTTGGCCGCCTTGGAAAAAAAGGCGCATTCGGACATATTCCAGACACTAACCTCTAGGCAGACAACAAGGTCAATGGCCCTGAGTCAGAAGATGGAACCTGACATACCCTAAGACCTCAACAGAACCCTAGCTTAGGTTTGCAGCCATCTGCCTCCAGAGACAAACTCTGGAATACCTACATATGGTCCAACACTTGATCACTGAGCCACAAAACAGAACAACTCCTGTCCCCAGAGAGCAACATGGCTCTTGGGAGCAGCTTCCAACTCTCAGGGGGGGAGAATCCTGCATAGCGCCTGAGGCCCCATCACATTCTAAGGTCTTCCTGGACACAAGATAGCATTGTGACCCATCAGAAGGACGCTCCCTGTCACCTCAATGCCCCTGGTTATTTTGCCCCAGACCCACCATATCAAAATGGCCTTATTCCTGGGCTGGAAGGGTAAGCATAACTGGGCTTTCCAGGTATCCATGCCGTGCCTTCTGCTATGACATCTTTTCATATGGAGCACTGGGTGCCATCAAAACTGACTCCCCTGTCTCAAAGAAGGAAATCTTGCTGTTCAGAGCAGCTCAAAAGCCCCACCTGGCAAGACCTACATGGCATCATAAGGCTACCCCTACATTCGTAAGCCATCATGGACACAAACTCCAGCGTGAGCAACCATCAGACATGTGCCCTGTCTCAGGTGCTGGAGCCTCGATTCATACGCTGCACATTTGAAATGCCAAGTGCTCGGCAGTGAACAGAACTGGCACGTGTGTGTTCAGAATTTTGTCCATAACCTCCTGGCCCACCAGCCCTCCATATTGTTCCTTCCGGAGCCAAAACGCAGTCTTCTGTCTGCCCTCCAGAAGGAAGACGGTCCCTAGGGGTCTGCCCAGAATTTACACATAAGGGTCAACCTGCACGGACCTTGATGGCACCCCAATGTCCTAGACCACCTTGTGCACTAATGCTATGTCTGAAACAGGCTTAGTCCCGACCTCCCAACAGCCCCCCAGGTAGCAGGACCCATATCCTGCAGGTGGGACATGCCAAGGTCAGAGACTGTCATCTCTACCCAACGTGGGTATTCAGGCTTCTGTGTTCAGACCATAGCTCAAATCCTGAACTATGGGGGAACCTCAAGCATCCATGAGCACTCCTCCTTCCCCAAGAAGGGAAAAGCTTGCTGTGGGATGGGGGTCTAACCCTCACATTAGGAGCCAGCCCAAGAGACCATGCCCGCCCAGGATGACTGCCCTGGCCACAAACAGGCATTGTGACCCTTAGCCTGAGCCTGCTTTCAAATCAGCCCCCTCACTAGCTAGAGCAGGAGCCCGCATATCAGGCCTGACATGCCCCTAAGCCCAAATCCTCACCCTTGGTTGGGTTCTCCAGGCGCACTCATCCAGAAGCTGACTCTGGAATCCATGCTATGGTGGGACCCCTGAGACAGAAAATCGCAGTCTTCCCTTCCCCGAAATGCACCACAACCTTCAGAGCCAGGCAGAATCCTCACATAGACAGAATCTCTCATGGCCACAGAGGGCAACCATCCATTCCGTGGCCAACAGAGACACACAACCCAGACAGAAAAGCCTGAGCTCCCGCCTCCCCGTCGCCCTAATTTCTGATCCTGAGGCACTGCCCTCACAGTCTGCAGATAAGGCCTGCCATTACATCACCCCTCACCCTAACCCCAGTTTGTGTTTGCGGACTTTTGTCCCCAAAGCCCTGGCCAACAGGCCCTCCATGATGGGCATCTGGAGCCTCTATACAGGACTTTTCCTGCCCTCCCATAGGAAACTCTGCCGTCACATTTGCACAAACCCTCCAGATTGGGAGACAACCGCAAGGTCCCTGAGTCCACCCAATTTCATTGGCCGCTCTGGACAGAAATGCAGAGTCTGATACATGCCAGACACCAACCTCCAGTCAGACACGCAGGTAAATGGCCCTGAGTCAGAAGAAGGAAAATGACATAACCCTATGACCTCAGTGGAACCCTTGTTTATGTTTGTAGGCATCTGTCTCCAGAGGCAAACTCTGGAATACATACATATGGTCCAACACTTGATCCCTGAGCCACAAAACAGAACACCTCCTTCCCCAGAAGGCAACCTGCCTCTTGGGAGCTGCGTCCACCTCTCAGCGGAGGAGAATCTTGCATGGTGCCTGAGCCCCAGCCACATTCTAAACTCTTTCTGGAAAGAAGCCCGCATTTTGACACATAAGCATGTGGCTCCCTGTCAACTCAGCCCGTTGGCCAATTGCCCTAGAGTCACCAGATCCAAAATGCCTTGTTCCTGGACTAAAATGAAAACCTGAGCTGGGATTTCCAGACTCTTTTTGGTGAGCTCTGCTACCATGTCTTTCCATATGGGGGACTCTGCAGTCACCAAAATGGAGCCCCCCTGTACCACAAAAGGAAAGCTTGCTGTTCTGAGCAGCTCACAAACCCTAGCCTGGGACAACCTCCATGGCCTCATGAGGCCACTCCTCCATTAACGAGGCATCATGGACACAAACTCCAGTGTGAGCGACCATCTGACACTCCCTAAGTCGGGTGCAGGAGATCTCGAGTCAGATGCTGTACATTGGAACTGCCATGTAATTGGCACTGTACTGAACCAGCACTTGTGCATTCAGACTTCCTTCCTCCCCTTCCTGGCCAGAAAGACCTCCAGATTGGGAATTCTGAAGCCACAACACAGACTTCTTCCTGCCTTCCAGAAAGAAGAAGGGCCCTATGAGCTGCCGAGAATCCCCATGTGAGGATCAACCTGCAGGGCCCTAGGCGGAACTCCAATATCCAGACTGCACTGTGCACTCATGCTCTAACAGAGCCTGAGCCCCGACCACCAGTCAGTCCCCCAGGTAGCGGGCACCATCTCCTGCAGGTGGGACCAGCCAGGACCCGAGGCTGTGATCTCTACCCAACCTGGGTGTTCAGGCATCTGTGCATAGACCATAACTGAAATCCCGCCTGTGGGGGAACTTCAAGCAGAAAAGAGCACTCCTCAATCCCCATGGCTGTAAAAACTTGCTGTGGGGTTGGGGGTATAAACCTCAGTTTGGGAGCCAGCTGCATGGCCCATGAGACCACGCCCACACAGGAGTCCCGCCCTAGACACAAACAGGAATTTTGAGGATCAGCCTGAGCCTGCTTTCAAACAAGCCCCCTCGCTAGCTGGACCAGGGGCCCACATATCGGGCCTGTCATGCCCCTAAGTCCAATGCTCACGCTAGGTCGTGTTCTCCAGGATCTTGGACCCAGAAGCCGATTCTGGAATCCCTGCTATTGATGGACATCTGAGATGGAAAGCATCTCTCTTTCCTTCATCCAGAAAGACACTGAAACCTTGGGAGACGTGCAAAATCCCCCCAGAGGCAGAATCTCCCATGGGCCGAAGAGGCCACCCTTCCATTCCGTGGCCAAGCGAGACACACAGCCCAGAAAGAAAAGCATGCACTCCTGCTTCCCGGTCGCCCTAATTTCAGATCCCGAGGCTCTGCCCTCATGGTCTGCAGATTGGGTCTGCCATCACCTTGCCCCTCACCCTAACCCCAGTTTGTGTTTGCAGAATTTTGTCCCTGAAGCCCTGGCCGACAGGCTCTCCAGGATGGGATTTCTGGAGCCACAGCACAGGATTCTGCCTGCTCTCCCAAAGGAAACTCTGCCCATCATATTTGCACAAACACTCCAGATTGGGAGACACCTGCAAGGCTCCTGATCCCACCCAATTTCGTTGGCTGCTCTGGACAGAAATGCACAGTCTGACACACACCAGACATCTACCTCCAGGCAGACACCCAGATCAAAGGCCCTGAGTCAGAATATGAGAAAATGACATGCGCCTAGGACCTCAAAAGAACCCTCGCTGAGGTTTGCAGGCATCTGTCCCCAGAGGAAATTTTGGAGCGTAAGGGTCCATGATCAATGTTACGAGACTACACAAAGCGAAAATCAAGCAAAGCTTTATTTCGGGCCAAGCATCGAAAGGCAAACCAACAGTTCGGGGCCATTTCTTACACCTAGCGATGACGAGGACGCCGCTCCCGACTATAAAGAAGCGTGGATGATGAGGATGACAACCCTGACATCACAGACTTTGCTCCCCATGATGCCACTGACAAGGCCGCTCCCCAGATGAGGCCGCTGGGGACAAGGCTACACGCTGGACAAAGTCCACACCCGATGATAAAGAGGCCGCTCTGGACCAGGCCACTCTCTGATGAGGCCACATGCCTATGATGCGGCTCCCCGGAATAACGCCACACCAGCGAGGCTGCGTCACGGGGAAATGAGGCCAGTCTCGGCGGGGCCACGGTGAGGTGGCTCATGTGCTGCTCTGCTGCTTGGGTAGAAGAGACCGTTCATGGTGTGCTGCTGCTAGGGGCAGGGCAGCTCTCAGCAATGCCGCTCCCGATGATTCAGATGATCCTGAAGCTCTGATGTTCCAGACGACCCCAACGCTATCACTCCTACGACTACCCTAACGGCTTCCAACGGCTTCTCTAACGGCTATTCTAACTCCTCCTACTACTCTAACGGCTATTCTAACTCCTCCTACTTCTCTAATGACTATTCTAATTCCTCCTAATTCTCTAACGGCTATTATAACTCCTCCTACTTCTCTAAGGCTATTCTAAGTCCTCCAACTTCACCCCCCCAGCCTCACAGACTAACCTTTATAGAGGTGGTTGAGCTAGGCCCACACACAGGTGGCCAATGAGATTTCAACTCAGCACAGTTAATATATGCACACCCCACTGATTGGATAAGGCAATCTGGCCAAGCCCGCCCCAATATCTGGGAAGTACAAGTAAGTTCCTCTGGCTAACCAGGCCCCTACATTAGTACCTACATATGTTCCAACAGTAGGTACCTGCTCCCAAAAACAGAACACATCCTGTCCCCAGAAGGCAACCTGGCTCTTGGGAGCTGCGTCCAACCCTCAGGGGAGGAGAATCCTGCATGGCGCCTGAGCTCCTGCCATATTCTAAGGTCTCCCGGGACACAAGCCAGCATTTTGACCCATAAGCATGTGGCACCCTGTCGACTCAGCCAGCTGGCCAATTGTCCTAGAGTCACCAGATCCAAAATGCCTTGCTCCTGGGCTAAAATGATAAGTGGAGCTGGGATTTATAAAGTCATTTTGGTGAGCTCTGTTACCATGTCTTTCCATATGGGGGACTCTGCAGCCACCAAAACGGATCCCCCTGTACTGCAGAAGGAAATCTTGCTTCAGAGCAGCTCACAAGCCCCAGCCAACAAGCCCTCCAGATTGGGAATTCTAGAGCCACAACGCAGTCCTCTGCCTGCACTGCAAAAAGAAGAAAGGTCCTATGGGTCAGCCCAAAATTCCCATGTGAGGATCAAACTGCACGGCCCTAGACAGAACCCCAATATCCAGGCCAACTGTGCACTAAAGCTCTGTGTGACACAGTGTGAGCCCCAACCTCCATGGCCTCATGAGGCCACCCTTCAATTCATCTAGCAACATGGACACAAACTCCAGCGTGAGTGACCATCAGGCATTTGCCCCGACTCAGGTGCTGGAGATCTCGAGTCAGACGTTGCACGTTGGAACAACCATGTGCTCAGCATTGAAAAGAAATGGCGCTTGTGCGTGCAGACTTCCGTCCTCACCCTCCTGGCCAACAAGCCCTCTCCAGATTGGGAATTCTAGAACCACAACTCAGCCTTCTGCCTGCACTCCAAAAAGAAGAAAGGTCTTATGGGTCTGCCCAAAATTCCCATGTGAGGATTAAACTGCACGGCCCTAGACGGAACCCCAATATCCAGGCCAACTGTGCACTAATGCTCTGTGTGACACAGTGTGAGCCCAGACCTCTAGTTAGCCCCACAGGTAACAGACCCCATCTCGTGCAGGTGGGAGCGGCCATGGCCCTAGGTTTTCATGTCTACCCACACTGGGTATTCAGGCATCTGTGCCCAGACCATAACTCAAATCCTGGCCTATGGAGGAACCTCAAGCACAAAGGAGCACTCCTTCTCCACACTGGAAAAGCTTGCTGAGGAGATGGGGGTCACACCTTCATAGTGGGATCCAGCTGCATAGCCCATGAGACCATGCCCACCCAGGAAGCCGCCCTGGGCATAACCAGGCATTGTGACCATCAGCCTGAGCCTGCTTTCAAATAAGCACCCCTCGCTAGCTGGACCAGGAGCCTGAATTTTGGGCCTGATATGCCCCTAGGCCCAAATCCTTACCCTCGGTTGAGTTCTCCATGCGCCTGGACCCAGAACCCAACTCTGGAATCCCTGCTATGGCGGGACCCCTGAGAAGTAAAACAGCTCTCTTAACTTCATCCAGAAAGACACCAAAACCTTGGGGGCCATGCAAAATCCCACCGAGGTAGAATCTCCCATGGACCATGACGCCACCACTCCATTCCGTGGCCAACCGCGACACAAAACCCAGACAGAAGAGCCTGCGCTCGTGCTTCCCCATCGATCTAATTTCCAATACTGAGGCACTGACCTCCGTCTGCAGATCGGTCCATCCATCACCTCGCACTTCACCCTAAACCAAGTTTGTGTTTACAGACTTTTGTCCCCAAAGCCCTGGCCCACAGGACCTCCAGGATGGGGCCTCTTGAGCCACAGCACAGGACTCTCCTGCCCTTCCGAAGGATATTCTGCTCATCACAATTGCAGAAACCCTCCAGATTGGGAGACACCTGCAAGGACCCTGAGCCCACCCAATTTCGTTGGCCGCTCTAGTCAGAAATGCACAGTCTGACACATGCCACACACCTACTTCCAGGCAGACACCCAGGTCAATGGCCCTAAGTCAGAAGAGGAAACTGACATGCCCCTAGGATCTCAATGGAATCTTAGCTTAGGATTGCAGGCATCTGTCCCCAGAGGAATATTCAGAGTACTTACCTATGTTCCAACGCTAGGTCCCTTATGCAAAAACAGTACACCTCCTGTCCCCAGAAGACAACCTGGCTCTAAGGACCTGCGTAAAACCCTCTCGGTTTGAGAATTCTTCATGGCGCTGAGCCTCTGCCACATACTTACATCTCATGGGACATAAGCCAGCATTATGATCCATCAGCTTGAGGCTCCCTGTCAACACAGCCCCCTGGGCATTTCGCCCCAGAACCACCAGATCGAAACTGCCTTGGTCCTCGGCTGAAAGTGTAAGCTGAGATGGGATTTCCAGGTGTCCATGCAGTGAGTTCTGATACCAAGACTCTCCATATGGGGGACCTTGAATCCATCAAAATGGACTCCACCTGTCCTGCAGAAGGAAATCTTGCTTTTCGGAGCAGATCACAGGTCCCAGCCTGGGAAAACCTCCCTGGCATCTTGAGGCCACCCCTCCATTCAGCTGCCATCATGGACACAAATTCTAGCGTGAGTGACCATCCAACACTGACCCTGACTTGGGTCCTAGAAATCTCAAGTCAGACGCTGAATATTGGAATTACCATGCACTCGTCACTCAAATGAACCAGCACTTGTGCGTTCAGATTTCCGTCCTCAACTTCATGGCCAGCAAGCCCTCCAGATTGGGAATTCTGGAGAGACAATGCAGTCTTCTACGTGCCCTCCAGAAAGAAGAAGGGCCCTAAGGGTCTGTCCAGAATCCCCACGAGAGGATCCACCTGCATGACCCTCAATGGCATCCCAATATCCTAGGCCGCACTGTGCATTAATGCTCTGTCTGACACAGCCTGAGCCCTGACCCCATCAGCCCCCGAGGTAGGGGGCCCCATATCCTTCATGTGGGACGTGCCAAGGTCAGACTGTCATCTCTACTCAACCTGGATATTCAGGCATCTGTGCAGAGACCATGACTCAAACCCTGGCCTATGGGGGAATCTGAAGCACAAAAGAATAATCCTCCTTCCCCACAGCAGGAAAAGCTTGCTGTGGGGATGGGGTCAAATCCTCAGTGTGGGAGCCATCGGCATGGCCTGTGATACCACACCAAAATATTATGGTGACCCTGGCCACAAAAAGGCATTGTGACCCTCAGCCTGAGCCCGGTTTCAAACAAGCCCCCTCTCTAGCTATACCAAGAGCCTGCATAGAGGGCCTGCCTTGCCCCTAGGCACAAATCCTCACCCAGTCTCGTTCTCCAGAAGCACGAACCCAGAAACCAACTCTGGGATCCTTGATATGGCCCAAACTCTGTGACGAAAAAAGGACTCTTTCCCTCTTCCTGAAAGACACCAAATCTTTTGGAGCCTGGCAGAATCCCCACAGAGCCAGAATCTCCCATCGCCCCATGAAGCCACCTCTCATTTCCGTGTCCATCTGAGACACACAACCCAGACAGAAAAGCCTGCACTCCTGCCTCCCCATCGAATTAATTTCAGATCCCAGGCACTGCCCTCGTGGTCCGCAGATTGGGCCTGCCATCACCTCGACCCTCACACAAACCTTAGTTTGTGTTTGCAGACTTTTGTCCCCAAAGCCCTGGCTGACAGGCCCTCCAGGACAGGGCTTCCAAAGCCAAAGTGTAGGACCCTGCCTGCCATCCCGAAGGAAACTGTGCTCATCACAGTTGCACAAACCCTCCAGATTGGGAGAAAATTGCAAAGCCCCTGAGGTGACCAAAATTTCGTAGGCCGCTCTGGAAAAAAAGGGGATTCTGGCACATGCCAGGCACCTACCACCAGGCAGACACCCAGGTTAATGGCCCGGGGTCAGAAGTTGGAACCTGACATGCCTTTAGGACTTCAACAGAACCCTAGCTTAGGTTTGCAGGCATCTGTCCCCAGAGGCAATTTCAGAAATCACTTCATATTTTCCAATGGTTGGTCCCTGTCCACATAACAGAATACCTCCTTTCCCCAGAAGGCAACCTGGCTCTCGGGAGCTGGGTCCAACCCACAGGGGGAAGAATCCTGCATGACACCTGAGCCTCCAACTCATTCTAAGGTCTCACTGGACACAAGCCAGCATTGTGACCCATCAGCATGAGGCTCCCTGTCAACTCAGCCCCGAGGGTTTATTGCCCCAGAGCCACCAGATTGACACTGCCTTGTTACTGGGCTGCAAGGGTAAGCTGAGCTGGGCTTTCCAGGCATCTATGTGGTGAGCTCTGCCACCAAGTCTATCCATATGGGGGAGTCAGGAGCCATCAGAACGGCCTCCTCCTATCCTGGAGAAGGAAATGTTGCTGTTTGGAACAGCTCACAAACTCCAGCCTGGGAAAACCTCCATGGCCTCCTGAGGCTACCCCTCCATTATGGACAAAAACTCAAGAGTGAGCTATCATCTTACATTCGCCCAGACTCAGCTCCTGCAGATCCCGAGTCAGATGCTGAACACTGGAACGCCATGTGCTTTGCACTGCACTGAATGGGCGCTTGTGTATTCTGGCTTCTATCCTCTCCCTTCTGGCCCACACACACTCCAGATTGGGAATTCTGGAGCCACAACGCAGCCTTCTGCCTACCATCGAGATAGAAGGAACCTATGGGTTTGCACAGAATCCCCATGGGAGATCAACCTGCACGGCCCTCATGGGCACACTAACATGCCAGGCCTCCCTGAGCACTAATGCTCTGTCTGACAGAGCCCGAGCCCCAAATTCCTATCAGCCCCGAGGTAGCGTGCTCCATATCCATCAGGTGAGACTGGATATGGCCCGGGGATTTCATATCAACCCACCCTGGTATTCAGGCATCTGTGCCCAGACCTTAGGTCAAATCCCGGCCAATGAGGAAACCTCAAGCACAAAAGAGCACTACACGATTCCCAAGGCAGGAAAAGCTTGCTGTGGGGATGGGGGTCAAACCTTCAGAGTGGGAGCCAGCTGCATGGCCCTTTAGACCAGACCCACACTGGATGGCTGCCCTGGGCAGGAACAGGCATTGTGACACACAGACTGACCCCACATGAAAACAAGCCCCCTCGCTAGCTGGATTAGGAGACCGCATATTGGGCCTTCTCTGCCCATTGATCAAATCCTCACACTCAGTTGGGTGCTCCAGGCATCTGGACTCAGAAGCCAACTCTGGAATCCCTGCTATGGCCAGATCCCTGAGACGGAAATCATCACTCTTCCCTTCCCCTCAAAAGACACCAAACCCTTGGGAGCTGGGCACAATCCCAAGAGAGGCAGATTCTCCCATGGTCCCATGAGGCCACCCATCCATTTCATGTCCACGGGAGACACACAACCCAGAGAGAAAAGCATGCATTCCCACATCTCTGTGGCCCTAATTTTAGATCTTGAGGCACTGAACTCATGGTCTGCAGATCGGGCCTGCCATCACCTCACCCTCCCCCTAACCCGAGTTTGTGTTTGCAGACTTTTGTTCCCAAAGCCGTGGTGGACAGGCCCTCCATGATGGACCTTGGGAGCCACGACACAGGACTCTGCCTGCCCTCCTGAAGGAAACACTGCCAGTCAATTTGCACAAACGCTGAAGATTGGGAGACACCTGCGTAGGCCACTCTGGACAGAAATACACAGTCTGATACATGCCAGACATATAATTCCAGGCAGACACCCAGGTCAATGGTCCTGAGTCTGAAGATTTAAACTCACATGCCCCAAGGACCTAAACTGTACCCTATCTAAGATTTTCAGGCATATGTCCCCAGAGGCAGGTTCTGGAATATCTACATGTTTTCCAACGCTTGGTCCCCGAGTCACAAAACAGAACACCTCCTGTCCCCAGAAGGCCACCAGACTCCTCGGAGCTGCGACCTGCCCTCACGGGAGGAGAATCCTGCAAGGCGCCTGAGGCTGCACCACATCTAAAGTCTCCCTGGACACAAGCCAGCATTTGAACCATCGGAATGAGGGCCCTGTTAGCTCAGCTCCATGGGCACTTTCCCCAGAACCAGCAGATCGAAACTGCGTTGTTCCTGGGCTGAAAGGGTAAGCTGGGCTTGGCTTTCCAGAAATCTGTGTGATGAGTCTGCTACTATGTCTTTCCACTGGGGGACTCTGGAGCCAGCAAAACAGACTCCCCCAGTTTGGAGCAGCTCACAATCTCCAGCCTGGGAAAACCTCCATAGCCTCCTGTGGCCACCCTCCATTCTTCGGTCATGATGGACAAAACCTCCAGCGTGAGCTACCATCTTACACTCGGCCAGACTCAGCTGCTGCAGATCTTGAGTCTGATGCTGAACACTGGAACTGCCAAGCACTTGGCGCTGAACTGAACTGGCGCTTGTGTACTCTGTCTTCCCACCTCTCCCTTCTGGCCCACAAGCACTCCAGATTGGGAATTCTGCAGCCACAATGCAGCCTTCTGCCTGCCATCAAGATAGAAGTCCCCAGGTAGTGTGCTCCATATCCTGCAGGTGGGACCGGATAAGGCCTGAGGCTTTCATATCTACCCAACCTGGGTATTCAGGAAACTTTGCCCAGACTTTAGCTCAAATCCAGGACAATGAGAAAACCTCAAGCACAAAAGAGCACCCAGAAGCCGACTCTGGAATCCCTGATATGGCGGGACCCCTGAGAAGGAAAACAGCTCTCTTCACTTCATCCAGAAAGACAGAAAAGCCTTGGGAGCCGTGCAAAATCCCCACTGAGGCAGACTCTCCCGTGGACCAATGAGGCCAACCATCCATTCCATGCAAACAGAGACACACAACCCAGATAGAAAAGCCTACGCTCCCGCTCCCAGTCGCCCTAATTTCAGATCCCGAGACACTGCCCTCATGGTCTGCAGATCGGGCCTGCCATCACGTCGCCTTTCACCCTAACCAAAGTATGTGTTTGCAGACCCTTGTTTCCAAAGCTCTGGTCGACAGTCTGTCCAGGATGGGGCCTCTAGAGCCACAGCACAGGACTCTGCCTGCCTACCCAAAGGATAATCTGCCCATCACATTTGCACAAACCCTCCAGATTGGGAGACACCTGCAAGGCCCCTGATCCCACCCAATTTCGTTGGCCGCTCTGGACAGAAATGCACTGTCTGACACATGACAATCACCTACCTCTAGGCAGACACCCAGGTCAATGACCCTGAGTCAGAAGATGGAAAATGACATGCGTCTAGAACCTCAATTGAACCCTCGCTGAGGTTTGCAGGCATCTGTCCCCAGAGGAAATTTTGGAGCATAAGGTTCCATGATCAATGTTATGAGACTACACAAAGCGAAAATCAAGCAAAGCTTTATTTCAGGCCAAGCATCAAAAGTCAAACCAACAGTTCAGGGCCATTTCTTACATCTAGCGATGATGATGAGGGCGCTGTTCCCGATGACAAAGAAGCGTGGAAGACGAGGAAGATAACCATGAAGACAGAGACTCTGTTCCCCATGAAGCCACTCTGACAAGGTCGCTCCCCAGACAAGGTGGCTGTGGACGAGGACGCTTTGGACGGGGATGCTCAGGATGGGGCCACTCCAGATGAGGCTGCTCCCCAGACGAGGCCCCTCTGGATGAAGCTACACGCTGGAAGAAGTCCGCACCTGATGATGAACAGGCCGCTCCAGACTAGGCCACTCTCCGACAAGGCCGCATGCCAACGATGCGGCTCCACGGAATGATGCCGCTCTGGCGAGGCTGCGCCTCGGGGCAGCGCGGCCAGTATCGGAGGGACCATGGTGATGGGGGTCATGGGCTGCGCTGCTGCTCAGGGACGCGAGGCCACTCGTGGTGGCACTGCTGCTCGGGGCGGGGCAGCTCCCAGCAATGCCGCTCCCGATGCTCCCAAGGATCCTGAAGCTCTGATGCTCCTGACGACACTGACAATATCATCCTATGGCAATTTTCATTGTTACAAATGACATTAGGGAGTTTATAATACAGGGGCCAAAAAGTAACAGTAGTGCACAGTCGGCTGATGAGTTAGCCATTGAATGCTTTGTATAGCCTTTTCAAAATTTTTTCCTAATTCCGTTCATCTAATTTCCCACCTATACTTTACATGAACAGGTAACAATAGGAGCAACAATAAACTCACAGTTTTTCAGTTTTAGCTTTAGTCCATGGTCAGCGGGGTCTGTCAACTGCAGCTTCCATCTCTGTGGGACGTAATCGTCCTTGGCTCATTTGACGTGACCCACATGAATCCAGCCCCAAATGCCCTACACTTTTACAGTAAATTGTCCCTTCCAGCGAGGCTCCAAGACTCCCCCTTGATAGCGATGTATCTAAATCAAGTCCCCAGGTTGGAAAGATGTGGATCCACCTCCATCTCCATCCCATTGTGGGCAGTCCGGATCCCTGAGTGTGCATTTTTTAAGACAGACTGTAATGAATGCAATGACTGGAGTACAGATTGATTAGTCATTTCTGCTAGGGAAACCTCCTGTAGTCGAGGACAGAGCGGGTGTCTACAAACATTATTTCAAATGGGGTCACCTTGGTTAAATAGGGTGTACATAGTGCCCTGAAGAGGGTGAAAGGAAAGTGATCGACCCATTCACCGTCAGTCTCCAGAATTAGTTTTGTCAAGGTCTCTTAAAGAGTCAGGTTCATTCTTTCTACTTGCCCAGAACTCTGAGTCCCATAGGCACAATGTAGATTCCAATAAGTGTCCATGGCCTTGGCCAATGCCGATGAGACTGAACTCACAAATGCAGGGCCATTGTCTGACCCCATTGCGAGAGGCAGCCCAAACCTAGGAATTATTTCTTCTAGTAGCTTTTTGGCTACCATTCCTGCCATCTCATGTTTGGTGGGAAAAGCCTCTAGCCAGCATGAAAAGGTATCTGTGTGGCAGGGCTTCTGTCCAGAGTTTCTGCTCAGAAGAAACCACCACAGCCCCCGCATATCTCTTTCCATTGACATGTGGCAACTCCCATCTGTGAACAGAGTCATCTCGGCATCCAGGAGGTGAATGTCTCTGAGATCCGACCTTATGCCTGTGACTTGGGTTAGGACCTCCCTGCAGTCGTGTGGATGGTCAGCCACCTCCTCTGGCAGCAGTGTGGCTGGATTTAGCACTGCCAGGTGCCGGAATGTCACTCTTGTTTCATTGAGGCGGAGGGCCTTATACCCCATCACTCAGCTGTTCGTCATCCATCAGTCTGGTCTAGTCCGGAGAAGGCCCTCGATAGCGTGGGTAGTGGTCAAGATGAGATTTTAACCCAAACTCAATTTACTTGAATCCTTGACCAAGAGGGCCATGGCAGCAATTATGTAGAGGCAAGAGGGGAACCCAGCCACTACTAGATCTAGTTGCTTGCTAACATAGGCTACTGGCCTTTGCCAAGGCCCCAGAATCTGAGTCAAAACTCCTTTGGCCACCCCTGCATTTTCATCCACATATAAGTGGCAGGGCTTGGTAACAATTGGGATGGCCAATGCTGGGGAACTCAGTACAGCTGTTTGTAATTCCCGAAATGCTCCTTCTGCCTCAGCTGTCCACTCTATCATAGTGAGCCCCCTCTTTTGCCAGTTCATAGGAAGGTTGGGCAATCTCCGCAAACTGCAGTATCCACAGCCTACAGTAACCCACCATCCAACAAACTCCCTCATTTGTTGGGACGTGGTGGGGCAGGGGTATCAGGTGATCACCTCTTTCCTGGACTCAGTGAACGCACTCCCTCCTGGAGATCAAAGCCTAGATATATGGCATGGCTCTGACACAGCTGTGCTTTCTTTGCTGACACCCAATACCCTTTTTCCTGTAGAGTATGTAAGTGAGCTCTCATCCCCTGTAAACATGACTCTTAGTCCTCCGCAGCTACTAGAAAGTCATCAACATATTGTAACAGAGTGACTCCCGGGTTGGAGGTTCTGTACTCATGCAAACCCTCATGTAGGGCCTCTTCAAAAATGGTGGGTGAATCCTTGGGTAAGTCTTGTCCGGGTGAGTTGTACTTGAAACACTTGCTGTTGGTTGGACCACTCAAAAGCAAAAAGGGGTTGAAAGTCCCTTGCTAACGATATGCAGAAAAATGCATCCTTGAGATCTAAGATGGTATACATAGTTCTTTTGGGGCCCAGGAGTTAGAGTAGGGTATAGCAGTTAGACACTGTCTGGTGGATATCTTCATCCTGTTTATTAAATTCCTACAAGTCCTGAGCGAAGGTGTGATCCATGGAGATTTGCAAGGAACTAGGACCCGTCTCTTTGGAGGTGGTTAATGTGTTTTCTGATCCCTTCCTTTGCTTCCCAGGGAAGGGGTTGATGCAGAATGTGAACAGCCATAACCATCGCCTTTAATTGTACCACCACTGGAGGTGGCCCCTGACCAAGCCAGGGGGCTTCCCTTCTGCCCAGACTTTGGGAAACTTGACCTGTAGGATTTGGAGAAGGCTCCCCAACTTTGTCTCCTCATGTTTTGAGACTGGCTCCTAAAGGAGGTATTCATCTACTGCTGCCATAAGCACCTTTACAGTGGGTTGTCTCAAGGTTACAGTCATGCCTCCTACCGAGAACTGAATGCCAGCTCGTAACTTGTGGAGGAGATACCTTCCCATCAATTTATATGGGGCATTAGGGAGGACCAAAATTCGTTGTTTAACTACTCCCGAGGCCAAATTTAAAGTCCTTTCTGTTGTCCATTTTTGTCTCTCTGTGCTATTTGCTCCTTGTACCCTAACTTTCTCTTCAGATCATTTTCCCATAGGTTTAAGTAAAGATGAAACCTGGGCTCCCATGTCCACCAAAAAGCATTTGATTTCCCCACCACTTCAATTTTTACTCTGGTGGCCAGCATTGCCGTCTTCCTTTTGGGGCACTCCTGGCCCAGTGTAGTTTTTCCTTACAGTAAGTGCACTGATCTGAACCTAAGACTTCCCACCTGACTTCTCTGTGATTAGGCTTTTCCTTCTGTTTACTATCCCCTACCTATCTCATGTCATGGAAAAAAAAATAAACCAGCTTTTTGTCTGTTTTTCATCCTATTGTGCATCCCTGTTGTTAACACCTTTTCGGCTATTCCCAATAACTCAATCAAATTCTTCCCTTCAAATCCTTCAATTTCCTGAAGTTTCCTCCTTATATCCAGGGCTGACTGACTGGCAAAAGCAAGATTCACTGCCCTCTGATTTTCGGGTGCCTCAGGGTCGATCAGGCTATATATTTTATAGGCTTCAATAAGCCTCTCTAGGAAAACTCCTGGAGACTCATTCTTACCTTGAGTCACCATCCTAATTCTGATTTAGTACGAGTGCAACTTTTACTTCTGTAAATTCAGTTCCAGTATTTCAACATATCAAAGACCTCTATTTTTTAAGATTTTATTTATTTATTTGACAGAGAGAGATCACAAGTAGACAGAGAGGCAGACAGAGAGAGAAAGGGGGAAGCAGTCTCCCTGCTGAGCAGAGAGCCAGATGCCGGGCTCGATCCCAGGACCCTGAGATCATGACCTGAACCGAAGAAGAGGTTTAACCCACTGAGCCGCCCAGGTGCCCCTCAAAGACCTTTATTTGATATGAACTTCTCCCATGTGAATTTCATTTAAGGCGGAATTCATCTTACAAGAGAATTAAAACAATTACAAATGACAAAAAACTCAGAATAGATATGGTTAAATATCAAATAATGACCCTCATCAAAACATTAAAACTTTAGGAAATGTATAGAATCTCTGCAGTAGTTATAGTATTTACCCAAATATAACCCAAGGTTTATCATTGATTTCGCAGTACTTCCTGAGTAACATAGCATATCAGGGAAAAGCCTCATGAGTCAAAGAGATCTCATTTAAAATTCTGGGTGGGCAAAGAAAACCATTTACATTTTCTTAGAAACATCTCAATCTCTAGTGAAGACTAAATATTAACCAATTGTGAAGTGTTGCAATAGAAGTTAAGCACAAAACATGTTTACAAACGGATTTCAAAAGCACAAACCTAGTTCCAGCAAACAGTGCCCTAGAACTTCATCCCATTAGTCATCCAAGCAAAACTTCAAAGCTTCAGATTACCAAAGACTCTGAAAGCTAATTTCACAATTGCCCATTAAAATCCTGAGACAGACAGTTAACCATCAGTTCAGTCATCTCTTTGCTAACAGATTTCATGTTCCACCTGGGCCCATTCCACTTCAGATGCCATGCTTTCCCTCCAGCAAGGGGGGAGGGGCTAGGCTTTCCATGTCAGGCCAGAGAAGTCAAGGAATTCCCCAATACTAAGAGAGTTTTGGCAGCTGCATGGGAATATTCCTTAAAGTATCTGTTCTGAGTTAGACTAACTCCAGTTGGCTCCAATTATAGCCCTTAACACAGGAAATGAGTAAGGAAGAAGCCCCACATCTATTATGAGGAATAGAGAGATGAAAGTCAGAGTCCCCTTACTCTCTGCTTGACCCATTTCTTCAAGCAAAACAAACAACACAAGAGACAACAAAAAGACAACTGCAGTCCTGCCACCAATGGGAATTTCATAGGGGAACTCAAAGCCCCTGACCGCCTAGGGGGACTCTAACGCCCGAAGACCGCCTCGAGGTCTCAAACCCACTGACTGCCTAGGGGTACTCGACCTCCTTTTGACACCTAGGGGGCCTTGAACCCCATGACCATCCAGGGGAACTTGAACCCTCTGGTGACATTCCATGGGGACTCGAAACCCCTGACCATCTAGGGGGACTCGGGCTCCACCCTGAATGCCCAGGGGGACTTGAATCCACTGTTGATCTACCAGCAGAGGGATGGGGTGTCCCCGCATCCACTCCAGCCCTGGGAGCATGGCTGCATCCAGCTTCTGCCCGGTGGGCCATACCCTGGATCTCCAACCAGACAGAAAGACAAGATCCCAACACCTTCAGATGCATTTCCCATAAATTCCAATCCTGGCTCTGTTCTCGTTGTTTGATCCCAGATGAGCCACCAGTGTTAGGATCCATGATCCAAGGAACGAGACTGACACAAAGTGAAAATCAAGCAAAGCTTTATTTCATGCCAAGCATCAGAAACCAAACAGACCAGTGGGGCCATTTCTTACATAGAGGTGCCAATGACAAGGAAGCTGCTCCTAATGAAAAAGAGGCAAGGATGATAAGGCAACAACCCTGACGACACAGCCTTTTCCCCCAATGAGGCCACTCCAACAAGGCCACTCATCAGAGGAGGCTGCTCCCCAGACAAGGACACAAGCCAGACGAGACTGCTCCCCAGACAAGGACACAAGCCAGACGAGGCCACTCCCGACAATGAAGAGGCCACTCTGGACAAGCCACTCCCTATGATGAAGAGGCTGCTCTGGACAAGGCCACTCTTGACAATGAAGAGGCCACTCTGGAGGAGGCCGCTGGATGACCAGGTCGCAAGCCAACCAGGCCGCTCCCTGGAATGATGCCGCTCTGTTGAGGCTGCTCCATCCAGGCCACACCAGCGAGGTGGAGGCTCAGGGCGGCGAGGCCAATGGCAGCGGGTCATGGCTTGGGGCAGTGCTGCTCCCAACATCCCCAATGCTATCACTCCTGCGACTACCCTAACGGATCACAATGACCACTCTAATGGTTATTCTGCTATTCTAATGGCTATTCTAACTCCTCCTACTTATCTAATGACTAATCTAACTCTTCCAACTTATCTAACAGTTATTCTAACTCCTCCTACTTCTCTAACGGCTATTCTTTTTTTTTTCTTTTCATTTTATTTATTTTTTTCAACGTAACAGTATTCATTGTTTTTGCACAACACCCAGTGATCCATGCAAAACGTGCCCTCCCTATTACCCACCACTTGTTCCCCCAACCTCCCACCCCTGACCCTTCAAAACCCTAAGGTTGTTTTTCAGAGTCTATAGTCTCTTATGGTTCGCCTCCCCTCCCCAGTGTCCATTGCCCCCTCCACCTCTCCCAATTACACCTCCCCCCAGCAACCCCCAGTTTGTTTTGTGAGATTGAGTCATTTATGGTTTGTCTCCCTCCCAATCCCATCTTGTTTCATTTATTCTTCTCCTATCCCCTTAACCCCCCATGTTGCTTCTCCATGTCCTCATATCAGGGAGATCATATGATAGTTGTCTTTCTCCGATTGACTTATTTCACTAAGCATGATAGGCTCTAGTTCCATCCACGTCGTCGCAAGTGGCAAGATTTCATTTCTTTTGATGACTGTATAGTATTCCATTGTGTATATATACCACCTCTTCTTTATCCATTCATCTGTTGATGGACATCTAGGTTCTTTCCATAGTCTGGCTATTGTAGACATTGCTGCTATAAACATTCGGGTACACGTGCCCCTTCGGATCACTATGTTTGTATCTTTAGGGTAAATACCCAGTAGTGCAATTGCTGGGTCATAGGGTAGTTCTATTTTCAACATTTTGAGGAACCTCCATGCTGTTTTCCAGAGTGGTTGCACCAGCTTGCATTCCCACCAACAGTGGAGGAGGGTTCCCCTTTCTCTGCATCCTCGCCAGCATCTGTCATTTCCTGACTTGTTCATTTTAGCCATTCTGACTGGTGTGAGGTGATATCTCATTGTGGTTTTGATTTGTATTTCCCTGATGCCGAGTGACGTGGAGCACTTTTTCATGTGTCTGTTGGCCATCTGGATGTCTTCTTGCAGAAATGTCTGTTCATGTCCTCTGCCCATTTCTTGATTGGATTGTTTGTTCTTTGGATGTTGAGTTTGCTAAGTTCCTTATAGATTTTGGATACTAGCCCTTTATCTGATATGTCGTTTGCAAATATCTTCTCCCATTCTGTCAGTTGTCTTTTGGTTTTGTTAACTGTTTCCTTTGCTGTGCAAAAGCTTTTGATCTTGATGAAGTCCCAATAGTTCATTTTTGCCCTTGCTTCCCTTGCCTTTGCCGTTGTTCCTAGGAAGATGTTGCTATGGCTGAGGTCGAAGAGGTTGCTCCCTGCATTCTCCTCAAGGATTTTGATGGATTCCTTTCTCACATTGAGGTCCTTCATCCATTTGGAGTCTATTTTCGTGTGTGGTGTAAGGAAGTGGTCCAATTTCATTTTTCTGCATGTGGCTGTACAATTTTCCCAGCACCATTTATTGAAGAGGCTGTCTTTTTTCCATTGGACATTCTTTCCTGCTTTTCGAAGAAGAGTTGACCATAGACTTGAGGGTCGATTTCTGAGCTCTCTATTCTGTTCCATTGATCTATGTGTCTGTATTTGTGCCAGTACCATGTTGTCTTGATGATGACGGCTTTGTAATAGAGCTTAAAGTCCGGAATTGTGATGCCACCAACTTTGGCTTTCTTTTTCAATATTCCTTTGGCTATTCGAGGTCTTTTCTGGTTCCATATAAATTTGAGGATTATTTGTTCCATTTCTTTGAAAAAAATGGAGGGTATTTTGATAGGGATTGCATTAAATGTGTAGATTGCTTTAGGTAGCATAGACATTTTCACAATATTTATTCTTTCAATCCAAGAGCATGGAACATTTTTCCATTTCTTTGTGTCTTCCTCAATTTCTTTCATGAGTACTTTATAATTTTCTGTGTATAGATTCTTAGCCTCTTTGGTTAGGTTTATTCCTAGGTATCTTATAGTTTTGGGTACAGTTGTAAATGGGACTGACTCCTTAATTTCTTTTATTCTGTCTTGTTGTTGGTGTACAGAAATGCAACTGATTTCTGTGCATTGATTTTATATCCTGACACTTTACTGAATTCCTGTACAAGTTCTAGCAGTTTTGGAGTGGAGTCTTTTGGGTTTTCCACATATAGTATCATATCATCTGCGAAGAGTGATAGTTTGACTTATTCTTTACCAATTTGGATGCCTTTAATTTCTTTTTGTTGTCTGATTGCTGAGGCTAGGACTTCTAGTACTATGTTGAATAGCAGTGGTGATAATGGACATCCCTGCCGTTTTCCTGACTAAGTAATCGGCTCAGGTTCACTTTTGGGAGCTTCTGTTCCCTGAACGCTTTCGGTAGAGTTCTGGAGGATGGGAATGAAAATGGTGGCCTCCCAGTCTCCGGCCCGGAGGAGCCAAGAGCCTGGGGCCCCACTCCTCAGTGCGCCCCCAGAGGACAGCACCCAATCACTCCCGTATCCCCAGCCTCTAGCAACGCTCCGAGCTCACCCAGCCCGCGACCAGTTCAAGTTAACCCCGAGCTGAGAGTTCAGTCCTCGGCTCTGTCTCTGCAGCCGGCTTCTCTGTTCTAATACCTGCGAGCTCTGTGAAACTCCGACACCCCCAATCCTTCTGTGACCATGCGGGACCTGGGGCCACGCTGACCCCACGTGGGCTTCACCCTGGTTTAGCCTCTGGAGCAATGTCCCTCAGTGGAACAGACTTTTAAAAGTCCTGATTTTGTGCTCCGTTCCTCCGCCGCTTGCCGGGAGCCGGCCGCTCCCCCCGCGGTCTATCTTCCCGTCGTTTTAGATTCACTTCTCCGCCAGTCCTACCTTTCAGAAAGTGGTTGATTTTCTTTTTCTAGAGTTGATGTTCTTCTTCTCTTCAATCTCCTGTTGGATTTGTAGGTGTTTGCAATGTTTAGATACGCTATTGAGCTGATCTTCTGCTACCTGATGTAGTCTCAGCCTGCTACTTCTCCGCCATCTTGACTCCTCCAGGGCCTCATTTTGATGGGACATAATGCTGTCTTGTGTCCAGGGAGACCTAAGAATGTGGTGAGGGCTCAGGCATCTTGCAGGATTCACCTCCCATGAAGGTGGGACGCAGCTCCCAGGAGCCAGGTGGCCTTCTGGGGACAGGAGGTCTTCTGTTTGTGGCTCAGGGACCAAGCTTTGGACCATATGTAAGTATTCCAGAACCTGCCTCTGGGGACAGATGCCTGCAAATCTCAGTTAGGGTTCCATTGAGGTCCTAGGGGAATGTCAGTTTAAATCTTCTGACTCAGGGCCATTGACCTGGGTTTCTGCCTGGAGGTTTGTGTCTAGCATGTGTTAGACTGTTCATTTCTGTCCAGAGCAGCCAACGAAATTGAGTGGGCTCAGGATCCTTGTAGGTGTCTCCCAGTCTGGAGGGTTTGTCCAATGTGACGGGCAGAATTTCCTTCGGGAGGGCAGGTAGTGTCCTGTGTCGTGGCTCCCAAGGCCCCATCATGGAGGGCCTGTTGGACAGGGCTTTGGGGACAAAAGTCTGCAAAGACAAATTCGGGTTAGTGTGAGGGCAAGGTAATGGCAGACCCGATCTGCAGACCATAAGGGCAGCTCCTCAGGATTGGAAATTAGCGCGACGGGGAGGCAGAGAGCAGGCTTTTCTGTCTGGGTCGTGCGTCTGGGATTGCCACAGAATGGAGGGTTGGCCTCATGAGTCCATGGGAGGTTCTCACTCTGTGCGGATTTTGCATGACTCCCAAGGTTTTGGAGTCTTTCTGGATGAAAGGAAGAGTGCTGTTTTCCATCTCAGGGGTCCCAACATAGCAAGGATTCCAGAGTGGGCTTCTGGGTGTGTGTGCCTGAAGAACCCGACCGAACATGAGGATTTGGGCCTAGGGGCATGGAGGCCTGATATACAGGCACCTGGTCTAGCTAGCGAGGGGGCTGCTTTGAATGTGGGCTCAGGTTGAGAGTCACAATGCCTGTTTGTGACCAGGGCCGCCCTCCTGTGTGAGCATGGTCTCATGGGCCATGCAGCTGGCTCCCACTCTGAGTGTTAAACCCCTAACCCCCCAGCAACCTTTTCTGGTCGTGGAGAAGGAGGAGTGCTCTTTTGTGCTTGAGGTTCCCCCATAGTCGTGATTTGAGTTATCCTCTGGGTCCAGATGCCTGAATACCCAGGTTGGGTAGGGATGACAGCCTGGGGCCATAGCCCGCCCCACTTGCAGGAGATGGAGCCCACTACCTGGGGGACTGACTGGGGTCCGGGTTCAGGCTGTGACAAACAGAGCATTAGTGCACAGTGTGGCCTGGATATTAGGGTTGCATCTAGGGCTATGTGGGATGATCCTCACCTGGGGATTCTGGGCAGACCCATGGGACTGTTCATCTTTCCGGAGGGCAGTCAGAAGGCTGCGTTTTGTGGCTCCAGTATTTCCAATCTGGAGGGCTATCAGGCGAGTCGGGTGAGGACGTAAGTCTGAACGTACAAGCGCCTGTTCAGTTCATCACTGAGCACCTGGCAGTTACAATGTGCAGCGTCTGATTGGAGTTCCCCAGCACCTGAGTCAGGGAGACTGTTGGATGTTCGCTCAAGCTAGAGTTTTTTCCATGATTCCCAATGAATGGAGACCATGAGGCCATGGATGTTTTCCCAGGCTGGTGCTTGTGTGCTGCTCCAAACAGCAAACTTTCCTTCTGCAGGACACGGGGAGTTCATATTGATGGGTCCATGGTCCCACATATGGAAAGACATGGTAGCAGTGCTCACCGCATAGATGTCTGTAAAGCCCAGCTCAGCTTATACTTTCAGTCCAGAAACAAGGAATTTTTGATCTGGTGGCTCTGAGGCAAGTGCCCAGGGTGCTTAGTTCACAGGGAGCCTCGTGCTGATTGGTCACCATGCTGACTTGTGTCCAGGGAGACCTTAGAATGTGGGGGGGACTCAGGCACCTTGCAGGATTCAACTACCATGAGGGCTGGACACAGCACCCAAGAGCCAGGTTGCCTTCTGGAGACAGGAACTGTTCTGTTTTGTGGCTCAGGGACCAAACATTGGGCCATATATGCTATTCCAGAACCTGCCTCTATGGACAGATGGCTGCAAACATTAGCTAGGGTTCCATTGAAGTCCTAGGTGCATGTCAGTTTCCATCTTCTGATTCAGGGAAATTGACCTGGGTTTCTGCCTGGAGATAGGTGTCCGCATGTGTCAGACTGTGTATTTCTGTCTAGAGTGGCCATCGAAATTGGGTGGGCTCAGGGGCCTTGCAGGTGTCTCCCAATCTGGAAGGTTTGTGCAAATGTGATGGGTAGAGTTTCCTATGGGAGGGCAGGCAGAGTCCTGCACAGAGGCTCCAGATGCCCCATCCTGGAGGGCCTATCAGCCAGGGATTGGGGGACAAAAGACTGCAAACACAAACCCCCACAACGAACTGATGGCAGGCCCGATCTGCAGATCTTGAGGGCAGTGCGGGCCTGGATATTGGGATTTCGGGATCTGAAATTAGGGCATCGGGGAGTTGGGACCGCAGGCTGTTCTATCTGGGTTGTGTGTCTCGACTGGCCATGGAATGGAGTGGTGGCCTCATGGGGCCATGAGAGAATGTGCCTCTGTGGGGATTCTGCCCGGCTCCCAAGTGGTTGGTGTCTTTCAGGGGGAAGGGAACAGTGCAGTTTTCTATCTCAGGTGTCCCACCATAGCAGGGATTCCATAGTCAGCTTCCAGATCCGGGCGCCCGGAGAAGCCGACTGAGGGTGAGGTTTTGGGCCTGGGGCATGTCACGCCCGATATGCGGGCTCCTGGTCCAGCTAGCGAGGTGGCTGGTTTGAAAGTGGGCCCAGGCTGAGAGTCACAGTGCCTGTTTGTGGCCTGGGCGGCCCTCCTGTGTGGACGTGGTCTCATGGGCCATGCAACTGGCTCCCACTCTGAGTGTTAAACCACCATCCCCACAGCAAGCTTTTTCCATCGTGGGGAAAGAGGAGTGCTCTTTGATGCTTGAGGTTCCCCCATAGGCCGGTATTTGTGCTATGGTCTAGGCACAGATGCCGAAATACCCAGGTTGGTTAGAGATGACAGTCTGTGGCTTTGGCACGTCCCCCCTGCAGGATATGGGGCTGGCTACCTGGGAGGCTGATGGGAGGTCGGGGCTCAGGCTCTGTCAGACAGAGCATTAGTGCACAGGGCAGCCTAGGAAATTGGGGTGTCTTCGAGGTCCTTGCAGGTTGATACTCACTTGGGGATTCTGAGCCGGCCCCTAGGGAAATTCTTCTTTCTGGAGGACAGGTAGAAGACTGTGTTGTGGCTCCCGAATGAACAAACTGGAGGGCTGGAAGGCCACGAATTGAGGACGGAATTCTGTACGCACAAGCACCAGTTCTGATCAGTGCCGAGTACATTGCATTTGCAATGTGCAGAGTCTGAGTCGAGATCTCCAACACCTATGTCAGGGCACCTGTCAGATGGTTGCCCACTCTGGAGTTTGTGTATATGATAGCCGACGAGTGGAGGGGTGGCCTCATGACGCCATGGAAGTCTTCCCAGGCTGGGGCTTGTGTTCTGCTCTGAACAGCAACCTTTCCTCCTACGGGACAGGGGGAGTACGTTTGGATGGCACCAGGGTCCCCATATGGAATGACGTTGTAGCCAAAGTCACCACACGGATGATGGAAAGCCCAGCTCCTCTTAGCCTTCCAGCCCAGGAACATGGCCATTTTGATCTGATGTCTCTGGAGCAAAGTGCCCAGGGGGCTGCAGTGACAGGGAGCCTCATTCTGATGGGTTACAATGCTGGCTGGTGTCCAGGTAGACCTTAGAATGTGGCAGGGTCTCAGGCGCCATGCAGGATTCTCCTCCCCTGAGGGTTGAACTCAGCTCCCAAGAGCCAGGTTGCATTCTGGGGACAAGAGGTGTTCTGTTTTGTGGCTCCGTGATCAAGTGTTGGAACATATGTAAGTATTCCAGAGCTTGCCTCTGGAGGCAGATGCCTGCAAACCTAAGTTAGGCTTCCATTGAGGTCGAAGGGGTATGTCAGGTTCCATCTTCTGATTCAGGGCCATTGACCTGGGTGTCTGCCTGGAGGTAGGTGTCTGGCATGTGTTTTAATGTGCCAGTTTTCCAAGGCGGCCAATGAATTTGGGGTGGGCTCAGGGGCATTGCAGGTGTCTCCCAATCTGGAGGGTGTGAAAATGTGATGTGAAGAGTTTCCTTCAGGTGGGCAGGCAGAATCCTGCGCTGTGCCTCCAGAGGCCCCATCCTGTAGGGCCTGTAGACCAGGACTTCTGGGAAAAAAAGTCTGCAAACTCAAACTCAGTATCGTGTTAGGGGTGAGGTGATGGAAGGCCCAATCTGTGGACCGTGAGGGCAGTGCCGCAGTATCTAAAATGAGTGTGATGGGGAGGCAGGAGCAGGGGGCCTTTCTGTCTGCATTGTGTGTTTCGCTTGGACACAGAATGGAGCAGTAACCTCATTCTGATGGGTCACAAGGCTTGCCTGTGTCCAGGGAGACCTTAGAATGTGGCAGGAGCTTAGGTTCCATACAGGATTCTCCTCCCCTGAGGGCTGGACGCAGTTCCCAAAGGCCAGGATGCCTTCTGGGGACAGGAGGTGTTCTGTGTTGTGTCTCAGGGATGAAGTGTTGGACCATAGGTTGGTATTCCAGAGTTTGCCTCTGGAGGCAGATGCCTGCAAACCTAGCTAGAGTACTGTTGAGGTCCTAGGGGTTTGTCAGATTACATCTTCTGACCTAGGGAAATTGACCTGGGTGTCTGCCTGGAGGTAGGTGTCTGGCATATGTCCTAATGTGTTTTTTTTTTTCCAAGGCAGCCAACAAATTTGTGGTGGGCTCAGGGGCATTGCAAGTGACTCCCCATCTTGAGGGCGTTTCCAAATATGACGGGCAGCGTTTCCTTCTGATGGGCATTCAGAGTCCTGCGCTGTGCCTCCAGATGCCCCATTCTGGAAGGTCTGTTGGCCATGGCTTTGAGAACAAAGTCCGCAAACACAAACTCACGATAGGGTTTTGGGCTAGGTGATGGCAGGCCAGATCTAGGGACCGTGAGGGCCGTGCCACAGAATCTGAATTGAGGGGGACACGGAGCAGGAGCGCAGGCTCTTCTTTCTGGGATGGTGTCTCAGTTGGCCTCAAATTGTAGCAGTAACCTCATGGGGCCATTGGAGATTCTGTTTCTGTGAGGATTCTGCCCGGCTCCCAAGGGTTTAGTGTCTATCAGGGAGAAGGGAAGAGTGCTGTTTTACATCTCAGCAATCCAGTCATAGCAGTTATTTGGAGTTGGCTTCTGGGTTCGGGCGCCTGGAGAACCCAACCGAGGCTGAGGATTTGGGCCTAGGGGAATGTCAGACCCGATATGCCGTCTCCTGGTCCAGCTAGTGAGGGGGCTGGTTTGAAAGTGGGCTTAGCCTGAGGGTCACAATGCATGTTTGAGTCCAGGGCAGCCCTCCGTGGTGGGTGTGGTCTCATGGGCCATGCAGCTGCTCCCACTCTGAAGGTTTGTCCCCCATCACCACAGCAAACTTTTCCCTTCATGGCGAAGGAGGAGTGCTCTTTTATGCTTGAGGTTCTCCCATAATCGGGGATTAGATCTATGGTCTGGGTTCGGTAAAAATGACAGACTCTGGCCATGGCACGTCCCACCAGAAGGATATGGGGCCCGATACCTGGGCGGCTGATGGGAGGTCATGACTCAGGCTGTGTAAGACAGAGCATTAGTGCACAGGGCGGCCACAGATATTGGCGTGGTTTCAAGGTCCCTGCAGGTTGATGCTCACGTGGGGATTCTGGGCAGACACCTAGGGCCCTTCTTGTTTCTGGAGGGCAGGCAGAAGACTGGGTTGTTGCACCCAAAAGAACAATCTGGAGGACTGGTGGGCCAGGTGGGTGAAGACGGAATTCTGAACACACAAGCACCGGTTCAGTTCAGTGCTGAGCACATGGCATTTCCAATGTGTGGCTTCTGACTTCAGATATCCAGCACCTGAGTCAGGGCATGTGTCTGATGGTCGCTCACGCTGGAGTTTGTGTCCATCTATATGTACAGCAGGTACGCCTTTGCTACTCTCCATATACATGGGGCTCCTTATAAAGAAAGGTGACTATTAACAGCAGAAGGAAAGGCAATTAAAAACAGAGGAGAAATATTGGCTCTACTCCAGGCTATCTGGGACCCAAAAGAGGTGGCCCTTATGCATTGCCTGGGACACCATAAGGGGACTGATCTGATTTCAAAAGGAAACCAATTAGCTGATCAAGCTGCAAAGCAAGCAGCTCGAGAAACAGTACAAGAACTAGTAACACTCCCGGCTCCAGCCCTACCAGAAAAACCGAATTATTCAGAAGAAGATTTAAAGTATTTACAGAAATTGGTTAAATTGGACTATGAAGGGGACTGGGCTAAGAATGAAGCAGGAAAAATAATTCTTCCTTGAAGACTAGGCAAAAATTTAGTAGACCACATACATTAGGGTACTCATTTGGGGACACACAATCTCAAGGAGCTTATAGGCAAGCAGTTCCAGGTTTCTAAATTAGGGCGTATGGTTCAGGATGTAGTTGATAGATGTGCTCAATGCCAGGCAGTTCATGTGCGAAGAACTAAAATAGGAAGAGGGAGAAGAGAAAGAGTTTACAAACCAGGAATTTACTGGGAAATAGATTTTACAGAAATGAAACCTGGAAAATATGGGCACAAGTACATGTTAGTTTTTGAAGATATCTTTTCAGGCTGGGTAGAGGCTTTTCTCACCAAACATGAGATGGCAGGAGTGGTGGCCAAAAAGCTACTAGAAGAAATAATTCCTAGGTTCGGGCTGCCTCTCACAACCGGGTCAGACAATGGCCCTGCATTTGTGAGTACAGTCTCACAGGCATTGGCCAAAGCCTTGGGCACTAATGGAAACTACATTGTGCAGACTGGCCCTAGAGTTCTGGGTAAGCAGAGAGAATGAACCAGACTCTTAAAGAGACCTTGACAAAACTAATTCCACTGGCGGTGGATGGGCGGATCTCCTTCCTTTCGCCCTCCTCAGGGCCCGATGTACACCCTATTAAAGCAAGGTGACCCCATTTGAAATAATGTTTGTGAGACCCTCCCCCCTCTGCCGTCGACTACGACAGGTTGTCCTAGTAGAAATGACTGATCAATCTGTACTCCAGTCACGGCAGGCATTACTCTCTGTCTTATAAAAAGCCCGCTCAGGGATCTGGATGGCTCACAAGGGGACGGAGACGGAGGTGGAACCACATCTTTTTTTTTTCTTTATTTATTTTATTTTTTCTTTATTTCTTATTTTTTTAATAAACATATACTGTATTTTTATTCCCAGGGGTACAGGTCTGTGAATCGCCAGGTTTACACACTTCACAGCACTCACCATAGCACATACCCTCCCCAATGTCCGCCTCTCCCAACCCCAACTCCCGCCAGCAAAACCCAGTTTGTTTTGTGAGATTAAGGGTCACTTATGGTGTGTCTCCCTCCCAATCCCATCTTGTTTCATTTATTCTTCTCCTATCCCCCTAACACTCTTGTTGTATCTCCACTTCCTCATATCAGGGAGATCATATGATAGTTGTCTTTCTCCGATTGACTTATTTCACTAAGCATGATACCCTCTAGTTCCATCCACATTGTCACAAATGGCAAGATTTCATTTCTTTTTATGGATTCATAGTATTCCATTGTGTATATATACCACATCTTCTTTATCCATTCATCTGTTTATGGACATCTATGTTCTTTCCATAGTTTGGCTATTGTAGACATTGTTGCTATAAACATTCGGGTGCACGTGCCCCTTTGGATCACTACGTTTGTATCATTAGGGTAAATACCCAGTAGTGCAATTGCTGGGTCATAGGGTAGTTCTATTTTAAACATTTTGAGGAACATCCATGCTGTTTTCCAGAGTGGTTGCACCAGCTTGCATTCCCACCAACAGTGGAGAGTTCCCCTTTCTCCGCTACCTCGCCAGCATCTCTCATTTTCTGACTTGTTAATTTTAGCCTTTCTGACTGGTGTAAGGTGATATCTCATTGTGGTTTTGATTTGATTTCCCTGATGCCGAGTGATGTGGAGCATTTTTCATGTGTCTGTTGGCCATCTGGATGTCTTCTTGCAGAAATGTCTGTTCATGTCCTCTGCCCATTTCTTGATTGGATTGTTTGTTCTTTGGGTGTTGAGTTTGGTAAGTTCCTCATAGATTTTGGACACTAGCCCTTTATCTGATATGTCTTTTGCAAATATCTTCTCCCATTCTGTCAGTTGTATTTTGGTTTTGTTAACTGTTTCCTTTGCTGTGCAAAAGCTTTTGATCTTGATGAAATCCCAATAGTTCATTTTTGCCCTTGCTTCCCTTGCCTTTGCCGAAGTCCCTAGGAAGATGATGCTGCGGCTGAGGTCGAAGAGGTTGCTGCCTGTGTTCTCCTCAAGGATTTTGATGGATTCCTTTCTCACATTGAGGTCCTTCATCCATTTTGAGTCTATTTTCATGTGTGGTGTAAGGAAGTGGTCCAATTTCATTTTTCTGCATGTGGCTGTCCAATTTTCCCAGCACCATTTATTGAAGAGGCTGTCTTTTTTCCATTGGACAATCTTTCCTGCTTTGTCAAAGAAGAGTTGACCATAGAGTTGAGGGTCTATTTCTGGGCTCTCTATTCTGTTCCATTGATCTATGTGTCTGTTTTTCTGTCAGTACCATGCTGTCCTGATAATGACAGCTTTGTAATAGAGCGTGATCCGGGATTGTGATGCCACCCACTTTGGCTTTCTTTTTCAATATTCCTTTGGCTATTTGAGGACTTTTCTGGTTCCATATAAATTTGAGGATTATTTGTTCCATTTCTTTGAAAAAAATGGATGGGATTTTGATAGTGATTGCATTAAATGTGTAGATTGCTTTAGGTAGCATGGACATTTTCACAATACTTATTCTTCCAATCCAGGAGCATGGAACATTTTTCCATTTCTTTGTGTCTTCCTCAATTTCTTTCATGAGTACTTTGTATTTTTCTGCATATAGAATCTTAGCCTATTTGGTTAGGTTTATTCCTAGGTATCTTATAGTTTTGGGTGCAATTGTAAATGGGATTGACTCCTTAATTTCTCTTTCTTCTGTCTTGTTGTTGGTGTACAGAAATGCAACTGATTTCTGTGCATTGATTTTATATCCTGACACTTTACTGAATTCCTGGACAAGTTCTAGCGGTTTTGGAGGCGAGTCTTTTGGGTTTTCTGCATATAGTATCATATCATCAGCAAAGAGTGATACTTTGACTACTTGTTTGCTTATTTGGATGCCTTTAATTTCCTTTTGTTTTCTGATTGCTGAGGCTAGGACTTCTAGTACTATGTTGAATAGCTGTGGTGATAATGGACATCCCTGTCGTGTTCCTGACCTTCACGGAAAAGCTTTCAGTTTTTCTCCATTGAGAATGATATTTGCAGTGGGTTTTCATAGATGGCTTTGATAATATTGAGGTATGTGCCCTCTATCCCTACACTTTGAAGAGTTTTGATCAGGAAGGGATGCTGTACTTTGTCAAATGCTTTTTCAGCATCTATAGAGAGTATCATATGGTTCTTGTACTTTCTTTTATTAATGTGTTGTATCACTGATTTGCGGATGTTGAACCACCTTGCAGCCCTGGAATAAATCTCACTTGGTCGTGGTGAATAATCCTTTTAATGCACTGTTCAATCTTATTGGCCAGTATTTTGGTGAGAATTTTTGCATCTGTGTTCATCAAGCATATTGGTCTGTAGTTCTCTTTTTAAGTCGGATCCTTGTCTGCTTTTGGGATCAAGGTGATGCTGGCCTCATAAAATGAGTTTGGAAGTTTTCCTTCCATTTCTATTTTTTGGAACAATTTTAGAACAAGAATGGTTTCTTCTTTTAATGTTTGGTAGAGTTCCCCTGGGAAGCCATTTGGCCATGGGCTTTTGTTTGTTTGGAGATTTTTGATGACTGTTTCAATCTCCTTATTGTTATGGGCCTGTTCAGGTTTTCTATTTCTTCCTGGTTCAGTTGTGGTAGTTTATATGTCTCTAGGAATGCATCCATTTCTTCCAGATTGTCAAATTTGTTGGCGTAGATTTGCTCATAGTATGTTCTTGTAATTGTCTGTATTTCTTTGGTGTTAGTTGTGATCTCTCCTCTTTCATTCATGATTTATTTGCGTCCTTTCTCTTTTCTTTTTGACGAATCTGGCCAGGGGTTTATCAATCTTATGGCTTCTTTCAAAGAAGCAGCTCCCAGTTTCATTGATTTTTTTCTATTTTTTTTTGTTTCTATTTCATTGATTTCTGCTCTGATCTTTATGATTTCTCTTCTCCTGCTGGTTTAGGGTTTCTTTTTGTTCTTTCTCCAGATACTTTAGTTGTAGAGTTAGGTTGCGTACTTGAGACCTTTCTTGTTTCTTGAGAAAGGCTTGTACTACTATATATTTCCCTCTCAGGACTGCCTTTGCTGTGCCCCACAGATTTTGAACTGTTGTGCTTTCATTGTCATTTGTTTCCATGAACTTTTTCAATTCTTTAATTTCATGGTTGACCTATTCATTCTTTAGAAGGATGCTGCTTAGTCTCCATGTATTTGGGTTCTTTCCAACTTTCCTCTTTTGATTGAGTTCTAGCTTCAGAGCGTTGTGGTCTGAAAATATGCAGGGAATGATCCTAATCTTTTGATACCGGTTGAGACCTGATTTGTGACCCAGGATGTGATCTATTCTGGAGAAGGTTCCATGTGCACAAAGAAGAATGTGTATTCTGTTGCTTTGGGATGAAATGTTCTGAATATATCTGTGATGTCCATCTGGTCCAGTGTGTCATTTAAGGCCTTTCTTTCCTTGTTGATCTTTTGCTTGGATGATCTGTCCATTTCAGTGAGGGGAGTGTTAAATTCCTCTACTGTTATTGTATTATTGTTGATGTGTTTCTTTGATTTTGTTATTAATTGGTTTATGTAGTTGGCTGCTCCCACGTTAGGGGCATAGATATTTAAAATTGTTAGATCTTCTTGTTGGAGAGACCCTTTGAGTAGGATATAGTATCCTTCCTCATCTTTTATTATAGTCTTTGTCTTAAAATCTAGATGATCTGATATAAGGATTGCCACCCCAGCTTTCTTCTGATGCCCATTAGCATGGTAAATTGTTTTCCACCCCCTCACTTTAAATCTGGAGGTGTCTTTGCGTCTAAAATGAGTTTCTTGTAGGCAACATATTGATGGGTTTTGTTTTTTTATCCATTCTGATCCCCTGTGTCTTTTGATTGGGCCAATTAGCCCATTAACATTCAGAGTAACTGTTCAGAGATATGAATTTAGTGCCATTATTAGCCTGTAAGGTGACTGTTACTATATATTGTCTCTGTACCTTTCTGGTCTACTAATTTTAGGCTCTCTCTTTGCTTAGAGGGCCCCTTTCAGTATTTCCTATAGAACTGGTTTGGTGTTTGCAAATTCTTTCGTTTTTTTTTTTTTTTTTTTTGTCCTAGAAGCTTTTTATCTCTCTTTCGATTTTCAATGAAACCTAGCTGATAGAGTATTCTTGGCTGCATGTTTTTCTCATTTAGTGCTCTGAATATATCATGCCAGCTCTTTCTGGCCTGCCAGGTCTCTGTGGATAAGTCTGCTGCCAATCTAATATTTTTACCATTGTATGTTACAGATTTCTTTTCCCGGGCTGCTTTCAGGATTTTCTCTTTGTCACTAAGACTTGTAAATTTTACTATTAGGTGACGGGGTGTGAACCTATTCTTGTTGACTTTGAGGGGGGTTCTCTGCATCTCCTGGATTTTGATGCTTGTTCCCTTTGCCATATTAGTAAAATTCCCTCCAATAATTCTCTCCAATAAACCTTCTGCTCCCTTCTCTCTTTCTTCTTCTGGAATCCTAATTATTCTAATATTTTTAGAATATGGTGTCTTATGGTTTCACTTATCTCTTGAATTCTCCCCTCGTGGTCCAGTAGCTGTTTGTCTCTCTTTTGCTCAGTTTCTTTATTCTCTGTCATTTTGTCTTCTATATCACTTATTCTTTCTTCTGCCTCATTTATCAAAGAAGTGAGGGCCTCCATTTTTTATTTTCCCTCATTAATAGCTTTTTTGATTTCAACTTGGTTAGATTTTAGTTCTTTAATTTCTCCAGAAAGGGCTTTTATATCTCCAGAAAGGGTTTCTCTAATATCTTCCATGCCTTTTTCGAACCCGGCTAGAACCTTCAGAATCGTCATTCTGAACTCTTGATCTGACATATTACCAATGTCTGTGTTGATTAGGTCCCTAGCCTTCAGTACTGCCTCTTGTTCTTTTGTTTGTGGTGATTTTTTCCGCCTTGTCATTTTGTCCAGATAAGAGGATATGAAGGATCAAATAAAATACTAAATGTGTGGCAAAGACCCCAGAAAAATGCGCTGTAAGCAAATCAGAAGAGACCCCAGATTGTGTGGCGAACAAAGGGTATAAAAAGAGGTTCAGAGAAAAAAAAAAAAAAAAACGAAAAAAATTAAAGCACTAAAACAAATAAAGAAAAATATAAAAAAGAAAGAAAAATATATATTTTAGATAATCTAGTCAAAAAACGTTAATAAAGAAAAGGGTAAAAGTTTTATAAAATTTAGCAGATGAAGAAAAAAGAAAGAAAAAGAATGAAAAAAAATTGAATTAAACACAAGACTAAAGAATCATGGGGAGAAAGCCATGAGTACCGTGCTTTGCTTTCTCCTCCTCTGGAATTCCTCTGCTGTCCTAGGTATTGAACCTGCTTTCCTTGATAGATGAACTTCGTCCTGGCTGGATATTTTGTTGATCTTCTGGGGGAGGGGCCTGTTGTAGTGACTTTCAATTGTCTTTGCCCCAGGCAGAATTGCACTGCCCTTACTGGGGCCTGGACTAAGTAATCCGCTCGAGTTCGCTTTTGGGAGCTTCTGTTCCCTGAACGCTTTCCATAGAGTTCTGGAGGATGGGAATGAAAATGGCGGCCTCCCAGTCTCTGGCTCAGAGGAGCCGAAAGCCCAGGGCCCGACTCCTCAGTGTGCCCCCAGAGGACAGCTCCCAATCACTCCCGTATCCCCAGCCTCCAGCCGCTCTCCAACCTCACCCAGTCTGCGACTGGTTCAAGGTAACTCCAAGCTGGGAGATCGGTCCTTGGCTCTGTCTCTGTAGCCGGCTTCCCCGTTCTAATACCTGCGAGCTCTGTGACACTCTGACACCCCCGATCCTTCTGTGACCCTGCGGGACCTGGGGCCATGCTGACCCCATGTGGGCTTCACCCTGGTTTAGCCTCTGGAGCAATGTCCCTCAGTGGAACAGACTTTTAAATGTCCTGATTTTGTGCTCCATTGCTCCGCCGCTTGCCGGGAGCCAGCCCCTCCCCCTGCGGTCTATCTTCCAGTCGTTTTGGATTCACTTCTCCACCAGTCCTACCTTTCCGAAAGTAGTTGATTTTCTGTTTCTAGAATTGCTGTTCTTCTTCTCTTCAATCTCCCGTTGGATTTGTAGGTGTTTGCAATATTTAGATAAGCTACCTAGCTGATCTCCTGCTACCTGATGTAGTCTCAGCCTGCTACTTCTCTGCCATCTTGACTCCTCTCCTGGAACCACATCCTTACCAACCCAGGGACTTGGTTTGGATACATCGCTATAAAGTGGGAAACTTGGAGCCTTGCTGGAAGGGACCATTTACTGTTAGCCTGACGAGCCCCATGGCAGTAAAAGTAGAAATCATCAGGGCCTGGATTCATGTGGGTCACGTCAAACGAGCCAAGGATAAGGACGCCCCCCAGCGATGGAAGCTGCTGCCGATATACCCCGCTGACCATGGACTAAAGCTAAGACTAAAAATCTGTGAGTTTATTGTTTCTTCTATTGTTACCTGTTTATGTAAAGTAAAGGTGGGAAAGTAGATGAACAGAATTAGGAAAAAAAATGGACAAGGTTATACAAAGTGTTGAATGGCTAACTCATCAGCCGACTGTGCATTATGGTTACTTTTTGGCCCCTGTCTTATAAACTCACTAATGTCATTTGTACCAAAGAAAATCGGAGCGATAAAAATGTTAGTCTTACATGTTAATAAACCCCCTTACAACATGAGAACATAGAAGTGGCCTTAGTCAATGATTTGACTCATTTCCAAAGAGAAGGGTGGGATGTTGGGGCCTGATTAGCCAAAGAAACTGTAAACCCTGGATATAGGGGTGGGCCATGCCAAATAGCCATATCCAATCAGTGGGATGTGCATATATTAACTGTGGTAAGTTGAAATCTAATTGGCCACCTGTGTGTGAGGCCAACTCAACCACCTCTCTATATGTTAGTCTGTGAGGCTGGGATGGAGGAGAACTAGGAGGAGGTAGAATAGCCATTGGAGAAGTAGGAGGATTTAGAATAGCCATTAGAGAAATAGGAGGATTTAGAATAGTCGTTAGAGAAGTAGGAGGAATTAGAATAGTTGTTAGAATAGCACAATAGCCATTAGAGTGGCTGTTGGGAGCCATTAGGGTAGTCGTAAGAATCATAGCATTGGGGTCGTCAGGAGCAGCACCGCCCTGAGCTGCAGCCCTGCCACCAGCGGCCTCGCCACCCCAAGCCTCGGCCTCGCTGTAGTGGTCTGGCTGGAGTGGCCTCTCCAGAATGGCGTCATTCCAGGCAGCGGCCTCGTTGGCATGCAGCCTCATCATTAAGCAGCCTCCTCCAGAGCAGCCGCTTCATCGTCGGGAGCGGCCAAGTCCAGAGCAGCCTCTTCATTGTTGGGAGTGGCCTCATCTGATGTGTGGCCTCATCTGGGGACCGGCCTCCTCCAGGGAGTTGTCTTGTCGGAGTGGCCTCATGGGGAGCAGAGACTGTGTCATCAGGATTGTCGTCCTCATCCTCCTCGCCACTTTGTCATCGGGAGCGGCGTACTCATCATTGTCTCCTCTACATAAGACATGTCCCTGACCAGTCTGTTTGCTTTCTGAAGCTTGGCGTGAAATAAAGCTTTTCTTGATTTTCACTTTGTGTCAGTCTCGTTCCTTGGATCATGGACCCTAAAGCTGTTTTGCGTCTCGGTGGTACCACCATAGCAGGGATTCCAGAGCCAGCGTCTGACCGTGTGCCTGGAGAATCTGACCGAGGGTGAGGTTTTGGGCCTAGGGGCATGTCACGCCTGATATGCGGGCGTCTGGTTAAGCTATCGAGGGGGCTGGTTTGAAAGAGTACTCAGACTGAGGGTCACAATGCCTCGTTGTGGCCAGGGCAGCCCTCCTGGGTGGGCATGGTCTCATGGGCCATGCAGCTGACTCCAACTCTGAGGGGTAGACCCCAATCCCAACAGCAAGCTTTTCCCGTCAAGGGGAAGGAGGAGTGCTCTTTATGCTTGACTTTCCCCCATTGGCTGGGATTTGAGCTATTGTCTGGGCACAGAGGCCTGAATATCCAGGCTGGGTAGAGATGACAGTCTGTGACCTTGGCACGTCCCCCCTGCAGGATATGGGGACAGATACCTGGTGTGTCGATGGGAGGTCGGGGCTCAGGCTGTGTCAGACAGATCTTTAGTGCACAGGGCGGCCTACGACATTGGGTTCCGTCGAGGTCCGTGCTGGTTGATCCTCACATGGGGATTCTGGGCAGACCCCTAGGACCCTTCTTCTTTCTGGAGGCCAGGCAGAAGACTGCGTTGTGGCTCCTGAATGAAACATCTGGAGGGCTGGCGGGCCAACAGGCTGAGGATGGAATTTAAAAACACAAGTGCCAGTCCCGTTCAGGGCCAAGCACATGGAATTTCCAATGTGCAGATTCTGACTCGAGATCTCCAGCACCTGAGTCAGGGTACGTGTCAGAAGTCGCACACGCTGGATTTTTTTGTCCATGATGGCCAAAGAATGGAGGGGTAGATTCATAAGGTCATGGAAGTTTTCCCAGGCTGGGGCTTCTATGCTGCTCTGAACAGCAAGCTTTCCTTCTGCGGGAAAGGTGGAGTCTGTTTGGATGGCACCAAGATCCCCCATATGGAAAGACGCCATAGCAGAAGTCACTGCAAAGATGCCTGGAAAGCCCATCTCTCTTACCCTTACAGCCCAGGACAGGGCTCTTTTGATCTGGTGGCTCTGGACAAAGTGCCCAGGGGGCTGAGGTGACAAGGAGCTTCATTCTGATGGGTCACAATGCTGACTAGTTTCCAGGGAGACATTTGAATATGGCTGAGGCTCAGGAACCATGCAGGATTCTCCTCCCCTTATGGTTGGAAACAGCTCCCAAGAGTCTTGTTGATTTCTGGGGACAGGAGATGTTCTGTTTTGTCACTCTGGGATCAAGTGTTGGACCATATAGGTATTCCAGGGTTTGACCCTGGAGGGAGATACCTGCAAACCTATGCTAGGGTTCCCTTGAAGTCCTGGGGGTATGTCAGGTTCCATCTTCTGCCTCAGGGACATTGACCTGGGAGTCTGCCTGGAGTTAGGTGTCTGGCATGTGTACGCATGCGCCATTTTTCCAATTCAGCGAACGAATTTGGGGTGGACTCAGGGGCATTGCAGGTGTCTCACAATCTCGAGGGTTTATGCAAATGTGACGGCAGAGCTTCCTCACGGTGGGCAGGCAGGGTCCTGTGCTGTGGCTCCATAGGCTCCATCCTGTAGGGCCTGTCGGCCAGGGCTTTGGGGAAAAAGTCTGCAAACACAAACTCGGGATAGGGTTTTGGGGCAGTGATGGCTGGCCAAATCTGTGGACCGTGAGGGCAGTGCTGCGGCATCTGAAATTATTTCGACAGGGAGGCAGGAGTGCAGGCTTTTCTGTCTGGGATGTGTGTCTTGGTTGACCACGAAATGTATGGTATCCTCATGGGGCCATGGGATACTTTAACTTTGTGAGGATTCTAACAGCTCCCAAGGGTTTGGTGTCTTTCGTGGGGAAGGGGAGAGAGCTGTTTTCCATCCCAGGTGTCCCGCCATAGCAGGGATTCCAGAGTTGGTTTCTGGGTCTTGTTTCCTGGAGAACCTGACAGATGGTGAGGATTGGGCCTAGGGGCATGTCACGCCTGATATGCGGGCGTCTGGTTAAGCTAGCGAGGGGGCTAGTTTGAAAGAGTACTCAGACTAGGGTCACAATGCCTGTTTGTGTCCAGGGTGTCCCTCCTGTGTGGTCGTGGTCTAATGGGCCATGCAGCTGGCTCCCACTATGAGGGTTTGACCTCCATCCCCACAGCAAACTTTTCCCATCGTGGGGAAGGAGGAGTGCTATTTGATGTTTCAGGTTCCCACATAGGCCGGGATTTGAGCTATGATTTGGGTACAGACCCCTGAATAGCCTAGTTGGGTAGAGGTATCAGGCTCTGGACTTGGCATATCCCAGGTGAAGGACATGGTGCCCGCTACCTGGGGCCTGATGGCAGGTCGGAGCTCAGGCTGTGTCAGCAGAGCATTAGTGCATAGGGCAACCTAGCACATTGGGGTGCTGTAGAGGCCCATGCAGGTTGATTCTCATGTGGGGATTCTGGGAAGACCCTAGGGCCCTTCTCTCTAGAGGGCAGGCAGAAGACTGCATTGTGGCTCCCGAGCGAACAATCTGAAGGGTGGCAGGCCATGAGGGTAGGACTGAATTCTGAATGTACAGGTGCCAGTTTCTTTCAGTGCAGAGCACATGGCATTTCCAATGTTCAGCGTGTGAATCGAGATCTCCAGCACCGGAGTCAGGGCATGTGTCAGATGGTCGCTCATGTTGGAGTTTGTGTCCATGACAGTCGACGAATGGAGGGGTGGCCTCATGAAGCCATGGATGTCTTCCCAGGCTGGGGCTTGTGAGCTGCTCTGAACAGCAAGCTTTCCTTCTGCAGGACAGGGGGAGTCCATTTGGTTGGCACTATGGTCCCCCACATGGAATGATGTTGTAGCAAAAGTCATGCATGCATGCCTGGAAAGCCCATCTCCACTTAGCCTTACAGCCAGGAACAAGGCCCTTTTGATCTGGTGGCACTGGAACAAAGTGCTCAGGGGACTGAGGTGACAGGGAGCCTCATTCTGATGGGTCACAATGCTGGCCTGTGTCCAGGGAGACCATAGAGTGTGGCGGGGGCTCAGGTGCCATGCAGGATTCTCCTCTGCTGAGGGTTGGAAGCAGTTCCCAAGTCCCAGGTTGCCTTCTGGGGATAGGGGGTGTTCTGTTTTGTGGCTCATGGATCAAGTGTTGGACCATATGTAGGTATTCCAGAGTTTGCCTCTGGTGGCAGATGCATCCAAACCTATGCTATGGTTCCACCGAGGACCTAGGGATATATCAGGTTCCATCTTCTGACTCAGGGCCATGGACTAGGGAGTCTGTCTAGAAGTATGTGTCTGGCATGTGTTTTAATGCACCTATTTTCCAAGGTGGCCAACGAATTTGGGTTGGGCTCAGGGGCATTGCAGTTGTCTCGCAATCTAGAGGGTTTGTGCAAATATGAAAGGCAGTGTTTCCTTCTGGTGGGCAGGCAGAGTCTTGCACTGTGCCTCCAGAGGCCCCATCCTGGAGGGTCTGTGTGCCAGGGCTTCGGGGTAAAAAGACTGCCAAAACAAAATTGGTATAAGGTTAGGGGCGAGGTGATGGAAAGCCCAATCTGCGGACCGTGAGGGCAGTGCCACGGGATCTAAAATGCATGCGACGGGGAGGCGGGAGCGGGGGCCTTTCTGTCTGCGTTGTGTGTCTTGCTTGTCTACAGAATGGAGCGCTAACCTAATGGGGCCACAGGAGTTTCTGCCTTGGTGAGGATTCTGCCCGGCTCCCAAGGGTTTGGTCTTTCGGGGGGAAGGGAAGAGTGCTGTTTTCTGTCTCAGGGGTCCCGCCATAGCAGGGATTTGGCGTCGGCTTTTGTGTCCTGGTGCCTGGAGAACCCGACCGAGGGTGAGGATTTTGGCCTCTGGGCATATCAGGCCTAATATGTGAGATCGTGGTCCAGCTAGCAAGGAGTCTGGTTTGAAAGCAGTCTCAGCCTGAGGGTCACAATGCCTGTTTGTGGCCAGGGAAGCCCTCCTTGGCGAACGTGGTCTCGTGGGCCACGCAGCTGGCTCCCACTTTGAGGGTTAGAC
This sequence comes from Meles meles, assembly GCF_922984935.1. NCBI lineage: Eukaryota > Metazoa > Chordata > Mammalia > Carnivora > Mustelidae > Meles > Meles meles. The sequence continues at coordinate 175,125 of NW_025721116.1, read as the reverse complement.
CATCATCCCCACAACAAGCTTTTCCCATTGTGGGGAAAGAGGAGTGCTCTTTGATGCTTAAGGTTCCTCCAGAGGCCAGGATTTGAGCTACGATCTGGGCACAGATGCCTGAAAATCCAGGCTGGGTAGAGATGACATTCTTTGACCTTGGCACATCCCACTTGCAGGATATGGGGCTGCCTCCCTGGGGGGATGATGGGGGGTGAGGGCTCAGGCTGTTTCAAACAGAGCATTAGTGCACAGGTCGGCCTAGACATTGGCATGCCATCAAGGTCTGTGAAGGTTGATCCTCACATGGGGATTCTGGGGAGACTTCTAGGGCCCTTCTTCTTGCTGGAGGGTGGGCAGAAGACTATGTTGTGGCTTCCGAATGAACAATGTGGAGGGCTGGCGGGCAAGAAGATTGAGGACGGAATTCTGAACGCACAAGTGCCAGTTCTGTTCAGTTCTGAGCACATGGCATTTCCAATGTTAAGCATCTCACTTGGGACCTCCCGCACCTGAGTCAGGGCACGTGTCTAATGGTCGCTAATGCTGGAGTTAGGGTCCATGATGGCCGAGAGTGGAGGGGTGGGCTCATGAGGCCATGGAGGTCTTCCCAGTCTGGGGCATTTGAGCTGTTCCCAACAGCAAGTTTTCCTTCTGCAGGACAGGTGGAGTCCATTTTGATGGCACCAGGGTCCCCCATATAGAATGACGTCGTAGCAGAAGTCACCACATGGATGCCTGGAAAGAAGTGCTCCACTTAGTCTTCCAGCCCAGGAACAAGGCCCTTTGGATCGGGTATCTCTGGGTCAAAGTTCCCAGGGGGCTGAGGTGACAGGGAGCCTCATTCTGATGGGGCACAATGCTTGCTGGTGTCCAGGGAGACCATAGAATGTGGCGGGACTCAGGCGCCATGCAGGATTCTCCTCCCCTGAGGGTTGGAGGCAGCTTCCTAGAGCCAGGTTGCCCACTGCAGACAAGAGGTGTTCTGTTTTTTGCCTGAGGGATCAAGAGTGGGAACATATGTAGGTATTCCAGAGTTTGCCTCTGGAGACAGATGCCTACAATGCTAAGCTCTGTTTCTGGTGTTTCTGGAGGTAGGTGTCTGGCATGTGATTTAACTCGCCTATTTTCCATGGTGGCCAACAAATTTGGGGTGGGCTCAGGGGAATTGCATGTGTCTCCCCATCAGGAGGGTTTGTGCAAATGTGACGGGCAGAGTTTCCTTCGTGTGGGCAGGCAGAATCCTGTGCTGTGTCTCCAGAGGCTCCATCCTGGAGGGCCTGTGGGCCCAGGCTTTGGGGACAAAAGTTGGCAAACACAAACTCGGGATCGTGTTAGGGGCGAGGTGATTCCAGGCCTGATCTGCTGACCGCGAGTGCAGTGTCACAGTATCTAAAATTAGGGCCACGAGGAGGCAGGAGTACAGCTTTTGCTTTTCTCAGTGGGTTGTGTGTCTCGGTTGGCCACGGAATGGAGCGGTAGCTGCATGGGGCCATGGGAGATTCTGGTCGGTGAGGATTCTGCCCGGATCACAAGGGTTTGGTGTCTTTCAGGGGGAAGGGAAGAGTGCTCCTTTTCTTCTCAAGGGTCTTGCCATAGCAGGGATTCCAGAGTCGTCTTCTGGGTCCGGGTATCTGGAGAAGGGACCAAGGGTGAGGACTGGGGCCTAGGGGCATGTCAGGCCCGATATTTGGACACGTGGACCAGCTAGCGAATGGGCTGGTTTGAAAGCAGGCTCAAGCTGTGGGTCACATGCCTCTTTGTGACCAGGAAAGCCCTCCCGTGTGGGCGTGGTCTCATGGACCATGCAGCTGGCTCCCACTCTGAGGGTTAGGCCCCCCATTCCTACAGCAAACTTTTCCATCGTAGGGAATGAGGAGTGCTCTTTGATGCTTGTGGTTCCTCCATAAGCCAGGATTTGAGCTATTGTCTGGTACACAGACCTCTGAGTACCCAGGTTGGGTAGAGGTGACAGTCTCTGGCCTTAGCACATCCCACGTGCAGGATATGGGACCTTCAACCTGGGGGGCTGATGGGAGGTCGGGGATCATGCAGTGTCACACAGAGCATTAGTGTACAGGGTGGTCTAAGACATTGGGGTGTCTTCGAAGTCCGTGCACGTTGATCCTCACGTGAGGATTCTAGGAAGACCCCATGGGCCCTTCTTCTATCTATAGGGCAGGCAGAAGCTTGCGTTGTGGCTCCCGAAGAACAATCTGGAAGGCTGGCGAGCCAGGAGGGTGAGGATGGAATTCGAAACACACAAGTGCCGGTTGTATTCAGGGCCGAGCACATGGCATTTCCAATGTGTCGCTTCTGACTTGAGATCTCCAGCAGCTGAGTCAGGGCACGTGTCAGATGGTCGCTCACCCTGGAGTTTGTGTCTATGATGGCCGACGAGTGGATGGGTGGCCTCATGACGCCATGGAGATCTTCCCAGGCTGGGGCTTGTAAGCTGCTCCAAACAGCAAGCTTTCCTTCTGCAGGACAAGGAAAGTCCGTTTGGATGGCACCAGCGTCCCCATATGGAATGACGTTGTAGCCGAAGTCACCACACGAATCCCTGGAATGCCCAGCTCCTCTTAGTTTTCCAGCCCAGGAACAAGTCCGTTTTGATCTGGTGTCTCTGGAGCAAATGGCCCAGGGGACTGAGGTGACAGGGAGCCTCATTCTAATGGCTCACAGTGCTGGCGGGTGTCCAGGGAGACCTTAGAATGTGGCGGGGGCTCAGGCGCCATGCAGGATTCTCCTCCCCTGAGGGTTGAACGCAGCTCCCAAGAGCCAGGTTGCATTCTGGGGACAAGAAGTGTTCTGTATTTTGCCTGAGGGATCAAGAGTGGGAACATATGTAAGTATTCCAGAGCTTGCCTCTGGAGGCAGATGCCTGCAAACATAAGCTAGGTTTCCGTTGAGGTCCAAGGGGTATGTCAGGTTCCATCTTCTGACTTAGAGGGATTGACCTGCGTGTCTGCCTGGAGGTAGGTGTCTGGCATGTGTTTTAATGCGCCAGTTTTCCAAGGTGGCCAATGAATTTGGGGTGAGCTCAGGGGCATTGCAGGTGTCTCCCAATCTGGAGTGTTTGTGCAAATGTGATGGGCAGTGTTTCCTTCAGGGGGCAGCCAGAGTTCAGCTTTGAATTCCTGATACCTGTCTTGACATGAGTGACACACGGCTGGGTTATTCTCAATGAAATCGGAAGGAGTCCAAGGGAAATATCGTATGGCTTCACTCATATGTGGCCCATGAGGAATACCATGGACATGAGTAAAAGTAAGGCAAAACAGAAAGAGAAGAAATCAGACAGGGAGACAAACCAACCAAGAGAGACTCAGGAATCTGGGAACAAAGCTGAGGGTTACAGAAGGATGAAGGGACTAGGTCATGGTATGGAGATGGTGTGGCATAGATGCTGTTGATAAGCACTCGGTGCTTTATGCAACTAAAGAATCAGGGAACGCCTTCTCACAAAAGTATGAGGGATAAAGCCTGGATTCCCGAAGGAAAGAAAAAGTATTGAAAAGAAAGAAAAACAGGCCATTTCCCATGTAGATGAAGAAAAAAGAGGAAATAAATGAAGTATAGTTTTATTATCTTACTGATGAAAATGGTAAGCAATTGGTTTCCTATGATGTCCTTATCTGAATTGGGTCTTTGGACATAGCACATTTGATTCTTCCCTCTTCCTACATTTTGGGGATAGATGAGAAAAACTGGCATTGCCTTCATTAAATGTCTCGGAGTGTTGACCAGCAAATTGTTTTGACCTGGATTTTTGGGTGTTGGGAGGTGTTTGAGGATGCTACAAACTCTTTTGTTGTTACCTGAGACGTCAGATATGTATGTTCATGAACTAGTCATGGTAGTCGGTATGTGTCTTGGAATTTATCCTTTTCTCTCAGGTCTTGGATTTGCAGGTATACTTGTGTGTAAGGACTTTTAGATCAGGTTGTTTAGGAGAGTTTAGTCCTGAATGCTTTAATTAATTCTTGATAGGTAAGAAGTTACCTTTTCCAATTTTGTTGGTTTCTGATGTTGATACTTTTTTCCTTAAGGTTATTTTCTCTGAGTTCTGTTTCCATGAGTGCTACCCCTCACTTGCTCCCTAAATTCTGTGGGACTCTTTTAAGTGTGTGTGTGGGGGGGGAGGTGGGAGGGAGAGTTTGTTTCACAAAACGCTTAGAATGTTATTTTAAGAGATATGAACCCGTTATCCTTTGGATCACAATTCACCTTCAAACATATTGAAACTCATGTTCTGTCTCATTTGGCCACATTTCCTGCAACGAATGTCCCATTTAATCCTCTTTTAGAAATACAGACTCTCCCTAACCTGCCATGGAACAAACACCAAAATTATTGTGTCCAGGTAGAGTCTCATTGTGTCTCTCTCCTTTTTCTTGCTTTTTCACATATTCCTTTCCATCCACGAGTGAGTGAAATTGTATGTCATTTGTCTCTCAGAAGCGGCCTTCAGCTCTACTCCTTATCCTAGGCTCATTGAATCGTCTCTCACCTCAGGTTCCCTGCTCAGATGCAAGTCTGCTTTTCCCTCTCCAGCTCCCTCACTGATTACGATCTCTCTTTCAGTCTCTGTCAAATACATCATTCACATCATTGAAAAACAAAAAGATCAACAACAACAACAGGACACATTTGATAAGGATTGACTGGGGCCAGATGATGGTTTATTGAATTTTGACCTATGTGCCTATGGAATGCAGCCATGTCCAGAGCACCTCTCATAATCCTAAAATGCCAGACCTTGGATCTGAGCTCCCTTGTTTGTTTTCCTCTTCTTCGTCCTCGTGCATCTCCCCACCAACATGGAGCATCCACTGTCTGTCCCGCTGCAACGGCCTGTTTTTCTCCCATTTTTCCTCCTGACTTGGATCCATTAGAACATGTCCATGTTCTGCAACATTCACTGTTTGTTTATGCCATGAAAATATTTGGGGAATGGACATTGAGTGTTAAGGCAGGCTTCTGATACAACATTTCTATTCAGTACCACAGAAGGAAGCTGCACCACCCTGGGAGAATGCTCAGGGATCTTAGGCCATTGAATCCATTGCAATGTGTCCTTTTGTAGATACACGTTGTCTTCCTGAAACTGGCAGGAAAGCCTTTTGATGTATTCAGTTGAGTAATGGTTCTGTTCAATCATTCTTTGTGCTTGCGCCTGTGGGATCCAAACTGATGAGTCCGTCCTGGGCCTAAGGTTCTAGTGTGTAAGGTCTGCCTTTGGTGCTTGGTAAGCTTGGAAGATGGTGAGGCCTTCTGGGTATGGTTTCTGGAGAGGCTAGAGGAACTTGTGTCCTCGCTGTGAAGCCACACCTTTTTGGATCACGATTCTCCTTCAAACGCATTGGTAAATCACGATACATCCGTTTTGACCACGTTTCCTCCAATGAATGTCCCATTTAATCCTCTTTTAGAAACACATATTATCACTAACCTGTCTTGGAACAAACAGCAATTTTTGTGTGCCTGCTTATAATCTCATTGTCTGTGTCTTTTTTTCTTGTTTTTTTTTTTTTTTCACATGTTTCTTTACTTCCATGAGTGGGTGAAATCATATGTTAATTGTCTTTCTGTGACTGACAGATATGATGCAGCCCAATGCTCTCCACCTTTCAGCCACATGTGGCAAGTAGCAATAATTGCTTCTTGCTTATGGTTGGATAAGAGTCTGTGGTGCTTTTGGACGACAGGGAGATGTTAGAAGTGTCTCGGAGCTCCAGACTTGTCTTCAGTCATATGCACATGTTGAAGATGACCACATCACCGTAAACATGGGTAAATGGACCTGAAGCTTAAAAATCACACTACACAGCAAAAGAGATTAAATCGAAGAGACCATGGGAGAATTGTGTCGACATGGCTTAGAGGAGAAGTGGATGGTTTTTGCTTCAGAGGGAGGGAACCAAGGCCAAAGACAAAGGCACAGGAGGGAGTAGCACACTGAGAATCCACAAGTTGAATGTTGACCAAGCTGTGGCAGAGACATGGAGAGGGTCCTAATTGCACGAGTTCATGAGCCCAAAGGGTCTTGAGGCCCGGGTATCTCAGAACAGCAGGCTTGGCAGGCATAGGCTCAAGAGAACACTATGTTTTTCCTGGAGAGGACACCAGCAACCAACCAGGTGCAGACAGCCTGGAAACCATGATCAGAGACAATAACTGTTGATGGAGTGGTATTATTATTGTTTCTTGCTGGGCATCCGTGATAGGCACTGTTCATGGAGATGCCTCGATGGGGGCCAACGAAACTTGCGGCTCTCCCACCACCAGCATAAAGACCGAGCTAGTGGCCACCAGAGAATGCTGAGGACATTAGCTGCATAACCTGCAAACACGAAGTCTCAAACCTGGAACACTGTTGAGACTGCCTTTCTCAGGCCGCGTTGCTTAGTCCCAAAGAACAGACCATCCTGTAGGCGACTAGAAGAAAGCTCTTCCCACATCCTATCTCCTGACCACAGCATTCAGCAGGCCTTAGTAAGTTTGAGTGGGTTGAAAGTCTCCTTTCACAGGCACACCAGAGCCCACCAAGCTAAACCTCACCATATTCTGTCCAGACACCCAACACGCCGAATGGCCATCAAAGAGAGCCTCTGCAGAGGAATGGCCCAGAGGAGAGTAGACAGCCACAACACAACCCCAGAAGGCATGCCACACACACCTGAAATCCCCTCACGTTCCAGCCCTTGTTCACTCCATGAGCTCCTCTTCCCAAAGAAATTACCCTCAGGGTGGAAAACAGAATGAGCTTTTTGAATACAGAGAAGTCAGAAACCTAGAACAATTTAATGATGGAAGAATCAATTGATGCTGAAGAACAAGAACAAGAATATTATGGCCACGCAATCAAAGTAAAACCTAAACTTGTCACATGCCTAATGGTGGATTTAAGTCAGGAACCATAATACTCACTCTGCATCACAAAAACTTAAAAGGCATCAGGAAGTCTTGGACCACAAAGAAAAAGTGATAGAAAAATAAAATGAAGAGACCCTGATGAAAATTTTTATTAGCAGATTGGATGCAAAGTCCAGGAAGCTGGCAGAACCAGAGGATCCAATGAGTTACCAGGAAGAAAAGTATGGGAAAAAAGGAAGAAAAGCAAAGGAGAGAAGGAAGAATGAGGAACATGACAATGGAATTAGGGAAATCCTTAAGTGAAATGATGTAATGGATGATTATATTAGGAGAACTAGAAGAGAGAGAAAAAGGAGGGCAGAAGATTTCTTTTAGAAATCAGAGCTGAAACTGTCCCTCCTCTGGGAGTAGAAACAGAGATCCAGATTCTGACGCACAGAGGAGTCCCAGCACCATCAACAGAAGCAGTGCAACACAATAAATAGTGTCATTCACCCTGCAAAGCTAGCAATGGAGGAATTCTCTTCCCCATATATGCTTCGGAGAAGAGTATTTCTATATCCAAGTAGATGACATCAAGGTGACCAGCTATGTAAGATCGAGAAGCACATTGTATAGACAAGCCACACCAGCCCAAGCTAAATCCGTATAGCCTGCATGTCTGAGCAGGAGGTCTTGTCTAGAACAACAAGGTGTTAAGAAGACATGATTGTGTCCCGGGATTTCTCCATCATTTCAGAGGCGGCCTTCAGCTCAGCTCCTGATCCCAGTTTCATTGGATCCTCTCCCAACACAGTTTCCCTGCTCAGAGGCAAGTCTGCTTCTCCCTCTCCAGCTCCCTCACTGATGATGATCTCTCTGTCTCTCTCTGTCAAATGCATGCATACACATAATTGAAAAACAACAACAACAAACAGTTACTAAGGATTGACTGGGGCCAGATGAGGTTTTATTGAATTTGGACCTATGTCCCTAAAGAATGCACCCAGGTCCAGAGCACTTCCCATCATTCTAAAATCCAGACCTTGGCTCTGAGCCAAGTCTTGTTTGTTCTCCTCTGCTTCATCTTCCTGCCTCTCCCCACCAGCATGGAGCACCTGCTATCTGTCCCAGGGCAATGGCCCCTGGTTCTCCCATTGTTCCTCCACACCGGGCTCCATTAGAGCATGCCCATATTCCACAGCAGGCATTGTTTTTTTATCCCATGAACAACTTTTGGAAATGGAAATGGGAGGGTTAAGGCAGGCTTGTGCTGCAACATCTCCATTCAGTTCCACAGAGGGAAGCTGTACCACCCTTTGGGAATGCTTAGGGATATTAGGCCGTTGAATTCTCTTCAATGCGTCCTTTTGTAGATACACGTTGTCTTCCTGTAACTAGCATGATAGCCTTTCCGATGGTATCATTTGTGCAATGGGTCTCTTCCTACATGCTCTGTGCTTCCTCCTGTGTGCTCCAAACCCATGTGTCCATCCTGTGCCTGAGGTTCTAAGGTATAGGATCTTCCTTTGGTGCTTTGTCAGCTTGGAAGATGGGGAATTCGTCTTGGATGTTTTCTGGAAATGCTAGAGGAACTCATGTCCTCGCTGCTGAAGATTCCAGACATATCTTTGGCATGGTTGCAGGTGTTCACTGTGAGCTTTCCTCGGGTGGCCTTTTCCTGGTCAGAAGAGTCTTGAGTGGGTGGGATGACCATGCACACATGTGGGGCATGGAGTTCATCACCTTAGGCTTGATGGTAATACTGAAATTTTCTTGACCTTTCCTGATTAAGATGGAATTGTGGATTCTTGCCCTTTTCAGGAGTGCAGAGGTCTGATGGTGAGAGTTACGGCTAAAGTCTACAAATTCGTCCATGAGAAAGTGACCCCGAATAGCTTCTCAAATTGTCTTGGTGAAATACCCAAGTGGCTCCAGCGGTTTGGGAGATCTTTGGAACCTCCTGACTGATCCATGACGACCTCAGCCAGGTGGAGTGATTAGACATAGTTTAGGGAGGAGTGGTTGCTAGGATCTCAAAGCTTTGTGTCTTCACAGAAACTGACATCACTGAAGCAGCAATCCCTCTCTCATGACATATGAGTCCTATGGATTTTGATAGAAATCCCTGAGAAAGAAAAAACAAACAAACAAACCATTTTAGCCTGATCATGAACTCAGGTCGAATTTTCTGATTCTTTCCCACTTTCCCTTTCTATGCAAAGAGAAAAGAAAATGACGTTCCGTATACCATCATGGAGGCCAACATTTCTCCAGAGAGCAAGGTCTTGCTATTTCCGCTGCGATTTCTAGAGATCTTAATGAACAGGGAGGCTTCTTGGGTATCATTCGCACTGTGGGAATTTTGACATCCTATGCATGAGAGCGTCCTTTCTTAGCTTCTTTTCCCGATGAGTTCTACGGTGTAAGTTCTGTCTTTGAATCTTGGTCAGCTTGGAAGATAAGGGAAGGAGTAAGGCAGGGAAAGTCACATTTTCATGAAAAGCGCTAGGGCATTGATGCATTGTGCTGTCTGTGTCCTCATCTCCTAGTGTTCTGAAAATCCCGTCCTTAGGGTGAGGGCTCAGTCTGCCTGAATTTACCTTAAACACCTTTGCAAAGGCTTCAAGGAGAGGTACAACCTGCATGATAGCTTTCACTGAAGTAATTAGACCTGGACAGCACTTCTTGTTATCATTAGTTAATGCTACATGCCATGGTCATGGGGAGAGCCATGTTGACCAACTCTCTTAATTCAGAGGAAAAGGAATGGTCTACATTGATGGCCTGCTATGCCACTCTAGCAGAACTGTGTAAGGAGCCGAGATGCCCTTCCAAAGGCTACTGGATAATGAAGGTGTGGTCCATCCAGGCCACAGTTTGTGCCCCCACCATTGGGCAGGATGAAGCCACGATACTCGCCTTCAAATGAGTGACACAGGACGGGGTTATTCTCAATGAAAAAGGCAATCAGACCAAGGGAAATATCATATGTCTTCACTCATATGTGATGCATTAGGAATACCATGGACATTAGTAGAAGCAAGGGAAATCGGAAGGAAAGGAAGTCTGAAAGGGAGACAAACCAGTAAAGACTACGGATTATGGGATCCAGTCTTAGGGTTAAAGAAGAATGAGATATGCTGGGAATGAGGAATATGGTTAATGGGTATGGAGGTTGTGTGGCATACATGATGATGAGCACTCAGTAGTATATGCAAATAAATAATCAGGGAACATATGTCAAAAATTTCTGTTAAATCAAGGTCTGGCTTCTGAAAACTAAGAAAAATGTCCAGTACATCAAATTCCTTAATAACCTTCTAACCTGAACATTTGAAATGTACACTTGTGTTTTGCTTTTCTATTTTTTAATTTTTTTTAAATTTTAGTTTAGTTTAGTCTGGTTTATTATTTTTTTTAATTTTTATTTTCTAATATACATATAGAGTTAAACTTCAAGGTAATCCCCTTTCCCCAATCAATGCTACCCCTAGTGGTAAACCAAATTTTAATCCCTCTTTATCGTAGTAAAGTTGAGTCTTTTAACAAAGACATCATGACACATCCAGGAAGAATCAACATAAACTTCCTCGCCCACACTGAGAATTTATAACTACTCTCCCATCTTTTCCTTCCACCAGAATTTCTGTTTATTTGTGTTTGTCCTGACAGTATATAAATCCTCTACTTGGGATTCTTTTGATGAGGTTCTTCCTTTTTTTGCATATATATATATATTTTTTTTCTCTTGTCACCTACTTTTATCAGTCTTTCTGTTTGTCTGTTTTTGTTTGTATATTTCATAAATCTTACCTTGGCGTCAATTTGGGCTGAACCTTCTCTTTTATCTTCCCTTTTGTTACTGTCTATCTCTATTCTTTTTCTTTTCTTTTTTCTCTAATTTGCATGGGGAATCCTGATGGCTCAGAATCGTTCCAGGGTGCACCTTGACTGCACCACACTCGATACATCCAGCTACATCCATTCAGTCATCTCTCACCAAAATGATTAGGAGGAAGAATGCCCAACAGAAGAAAAATGCAGAGGATGGACGTTCTGCAACAGAGCTAATGGCTATCAACATAGACAATATGTAGGAAAGGGAATTCAGGCTAACAATTATCCAGGCAATATCTAGGTTGGAGAAAGCCATGGATGACCAAACGGAATTGATTAGGGCAGAACTGAAAGCCACCAGGCATGATGTTCACAATGTTATGGCAGAAATGAATGCCACCAGGGATGCTGTTTAAAATGCTCTCAATTAGTTCCAATCTAATCTAAATTCTCTAAAAGCTAGTGTAACTGAGACAGAAGATAGAATTAGTGATCTGGAGGACAAACAGAGAGAAAGGATCAGGAGGATGCCTGGAACAAGCATCTCAGAAGCCATGAAAACAGAATCAGGGAAATAAATGATGCCATGAAACGTTCCAACATCAGAATTATTGGAATCCCTGAATGGGAGGAGAAAGAAAGATATCGAGAAGATATAGTGGAACAAGTTGTCTATGAAAATTTCCCAATCTCACAAATGGAAACAGAGTTCCTGTGCTAGAGGCAGGACGGTTTCCCCCCAAGATTATAGATTCTCGAACGTCCTCGTGACACCTGATAGTAAGAATGAAGAATTATATCTGTAGGCAGACCCTCTTGAAAGCAGCTAGGATATAGAAACTCCTTACATACAGAGGAAAGCCCATTAGAATAACGTCAGACCTGTCCACAGAGACCTGGCAAGCCAGGAAGGAATGTCAAAATATATTCAGGGCACTAAATGAGAATAACATGCAGCCAAGAATACTTTATCCAGCAAAGCATATGCAAACTCAAGGAGCTTATAGTCAAGCATTTCCAGGGTTCTAAATTAGGGTTTATAGTTCAGGATGTAGTTGGTTGATGTGCTCAATGCCAGGCAGTTCATGTGGGAAGAACTAAAATGGGAAGAGGGAAAAGAGAAAGAGTTAAGGATCCAGGAATTTATTGGGAAATAGATTTTACAGAAATGAAACCTGGAAAATATGGGCACAAGTACATGTTAGTTTTTGTAGATTCCTTTTCAGGCTGGGTATAGGCTTTTCCTGCCAAACATGAGACGGCAGGAAAGGTAGCCAAAAAGCTACTAGAAGAAATAATTCCTCGGGTTGGGCTGCTTCTCACAATCGGTCAGACAGTGGTCCTGCATTTCTGAATTCATTCTCACAGGCATTGGCCAAGGCCATGGGCACTAATTGGAAACTACATTGTGCCTACTGGTCCCAGAGTTCTGGGCAAGTAGAGAGAATGAACCGGACTCTTGAAGAGACCTTGACAAAACTAATTCTGGAGACTGTAGGTGGATGGGTGGTCTGTGACCAGGGCGGCCGTCTTGAGTGGGCGTGTTCTCATGGGCCATGCAGCCTGCTCCCACACTGAGGGTTAGACCCCCATCTCCACAGCAAGCTTTTCCCTTCGTGGGAGAGGACAAGTGCTCTTTGATGCTTGAGGTTCCACCATAGTTCGGGATTTGTTCTATAGTCTGGGCACAGACTGAATACCCAGTTTGTGTAGAGTTGACAGTCTCTGCCCATGGCACGTCCCACCAGCAGGATATGGGGCCAACTACCTGGCGAGCCGATGGGAGTTCAGGGCTCAGGCTGTGTTATACAGAGTATTAGTTACAGGGCGTCCTAGGATATTGGGGTGCCATCAAGGTCCGTGCAGTTTGAATCTCACGTGGGGATTCTGGGCAGACCACTAGGGCACTTCTTCTTCCTGCAGGGCAAGAAGAAGATTGCATTGTCGCTCCCGAATGAACAAACTGGAGGGCTGGCGGACCTGGAGGGTGAGGACAGAATTCTGAATGCACAAGTGTCCTTTCCATTCAGTGTCGAGCACATGGAAATTCCAACGTGCAGTGTCTGAATGGAGATCTCCGGCACCTGAGTCAGGGCATGTGTCAGATGGTCTCTCACTCTGGAGTTTGTGTCCATGATGGCGACGAGTGGTGGGGTGGCCTCATGAGGCCATGATGGTCTTTGCAGGCTGGGGCTTGTAAGCTGCTCCGAATACCGAGCTTTCTTTCTGTGGGACAGGGGGATTCCTTTTGGATGGCACCAGGTTCCCCATATGGAAAGAAGTCATAGAAGAAGTCACCACATGGATGCTTGGAAAGCCCAGCTCCGCTTATGCTTCCAGCACAGGAACAAGGCCTTTTCAATCTGGTGGCTCTGGTGCAGGGTGACCAGGGGGTTGAAGTGACAGGGAGCCTCATTCTGATGTGTCACAAAGCTGGCTGTGTCCAGGCAGACCATAGAATGTAGCGGGGCTCAGAGGCCATGTAGCATTCTCCTCCTCTGAGTGTTGGACGCAGCTCCCAAGAGCCAGTTTGCCTTCTGGGGACAGGAGGTGTTCTGTTTTGTGGCTCAGGGATCATGTGTTGGACCATATGTAGGTATTCCAGAGTTTGCCTCTGGAGACAGATGTCTGCACACCTAAGCTAGTTACCCGTTGAGGACTAGGGGAATGTCAGGTTCCATCTTCTGACTCAGGGCCATTGACCTGGGTGTCTGCCTGGAGGTAGGTATCTGGCATGTGTCCGAATGCGCCTTTTTTACAAGGCAGCCAACGAATTTGGGGTGGCCTAGGGGACTTGCAGGTGTCTCCCAATCTGGTGGGTTTGTGCAAATGTGATGGGCAGAGCTTCCTTCAGGTGGGCAGGCCGAGTCCTATGCTTCGGCTCCAGAGGCCCCATCCTGGAGGGCATGGCTGCCAGGGCTTTGGGTACAAAAATCTTCAAACAAAAACTCGGGTTAGGGTTCTGGGCGAGGTGATGGCAGGCCCAATCTGTGGACTGTGAAGGCAGCGATGCGTGATCTTAAATGAGGGTGACTGGGAGGAGGGAGCACAGGCTTTTCTGTCTGGGTTGTGTGTCTCGGTTGGCCACCGAATGAAGTGTTAGCCTCATGGGGTCATGGGAGATTCTGCCTCTGTGAGGATTTTGCCTGGCTCCCAAGGGTTTGTTCTCTTTTGGGGGAAAGAAAGAGTGCTGTTTTCGGTCTCAGAGGTCCGGCCATAGCAGGGATTCCAGATTCCTCTTCAGGGATTATGTGCCTGAAGAACCCAATTGACGGTGAGTATTGGTGCCTAGGGTCATGTCAGGTAAGATATGTGGGCTCCTGGTCCAATAGAGAGGGGTCTTGTTTGAAAGCAGTCTCAGGCTGTGGGTCACAATGCCTGTTTGTGGACAGGGAGGCCCTCCTGAGTGGGCATGGTATCATGGGCCAGGCTGCAGTCTCCCACTCTGAGTGTTAGACCCCTGTCCCCACAGCAAGCTTTTCCCATCATTGGGAAAGAGGAGTACTCTTTTTTCCTGAGTTTCCCCTATAGCCCAGGTTTTGAGCTATGGTCTAGGCACTGATGCCTGAAAACACACGTTGGGTAGAGATGATAGTCTCTGGCCATGGCAGGTCTCACATTAAGGATATAGGGGCTGCAACTGGGGGGCTGATGGGAAGTCAGGGCTCAGGCTGTTACAGACACAGCATTAGTGCACAGGTAGGCCTAGATTTGGGGGTTGCCATCGAGGTCGGTGCAGGTTGATCTTCATGTGGGGATTTTGGTCAGACCCCTAGTACCATTCTTCTTTCTGGAGGGCAAGCAGAAGACTGCTTTGGGTCTCCCGAATGAACAATCCGGAGGTCTTGCTGCCCAGGGGGTGAGACTGGAAATCTGAACGCCCAAGCGCTGTTTCATTTCAGTGCCCAGCACAAGGCATTTCCAATGTGCAGTGTCTGACTCGAGATGTCCATCACCTGAGTAGGGCACGTTTCAGGTGGTCGCTTACACTGAAGTTTTTGTCCATGATGGTCGATGAATGGAGGGGTGGACTCATGAGGCCCTGGAGGTCATCCCAGCCTGTGGCTTATGTGCTGTTCCAAACAGCAAGCTTTCCTTCTGCGGGACAGGGGGAGTCTGTTTTGTTGGCACCAGGGTCCCCATATGGAATGACGTCGTAGCAGAAGTCACCGCATGGATGCCTGGATCCACTTACCCTTCCAGCCCAGGAACAAGGTGGTTTCGATCTGGCGGCTCTGGTGCAAAGTTTCCAAGGTGAAAGGGAGCCTCATTCTGATGGGTCACAATGCTGACTTGTGTCCAGCGAGACCACAGAATGTGGCAGGGGCTCAGGCGCCATGCAGGATTCTCCTCCCCTGAGGGTTGAACACAGCTCCCAAGAGCCAGGTTGCCTTCTGGGGACAGAGGTATTCTGTTTTTGGCACAAGTGTTAGATCATATGTAGGTATTGCAGAGTTTGCCTCTGGAAGCAGATGCCTGCAAATCTAAGCTAGGGTTCCATTGAGGACCTAGGGGTATGTCAGGTTCCATCTTCTGACTAAGGGCCATTGTCCTGGGTGTATGCCTGGAGGTAGGTGTCTGGCTTGTGTCCCAAGGTGCCTTTTTTCCAAGGCTGCCAACGAATGTAGGGTGGGCTCAGCGGCCTTGCAGTTGTCTCCCAATCTGGAGGGTTTGTGCAAATTGACTTGCAGAGCCTCCTTCAGGTGGGCAGGCAAAGTCCTGCACTGTGGCTCCAGAGGCGCTATCCTAGAGGGCTTGTTGGCCAGGGCTCGTGGACAAAAGTCTGAAACACAAACTCGGGATTGGGTTCTGGGCGAATTGATAGCAGGCCCGATCTGCGGACCATGAGGGCAGTGCCACGGGATCTGAAATGAGGGCTATGGGAGGCGGGAGTGCAGGATTTTCTGTCTGGATTGTGTGTCTTGATTGGCCACATAATGTAGCGGTAGCCTCATGGGGCCATTGGAGATTCTGCCTCATAAGGATTCTGTGCAGCTCCCAGGGGTTTGGTGTCTTTTGGGGGGAAGGAAAGAGGGTTGTTTTCCATCTCAGGGGTCCCGTCATTGTAGGGATTCCAGAGTCGGCTTCTGTGTCCGGTCGCCTGGAGAACCCAACCAAGGGTTGTGATTTGAGCCTAGAGGCATGTCAGGCCCGATATGCGGGCTCCTGATCCAGCTAATGAGGGGGCTGGTTTGAAAGCCTATTCAGGCTGAGGCTCACAATGTCTGTTTGTGGCCAGGGAAGCTCTCATGGATGAGCGTGGTTTCATGCATGATGCAACTGCCTCCCACTCTGAGGGTTAGACCTCCATCCCCACTGCAAGCTTTTCCTGTCGTGGGGAAGGAGGAGTGCTCTTTTATGCTTGGGGTTCCCCCATAGTTTGGGATTTCAGCTATGTACTGGGCACAGACACCTGAATACCCAGGTTGGGTAGAGATGAGAGTCTCTGGCCATGGCAGGTCCCCCCTTCAGGATATGTGGCCTGCTAACTGGGGGGCTGATGAGGGGTCGGGGCTAAGATGTGTCAGACAATGCATCAATGCACAGGGTGGCCAAGGACATTGGGGTGCCGTCGAAGTCCATGCAGTTTGATCCTCACGTGGGAATTCTGCGCAGACACTTAGGGCCCTTCTTTTTTCTGTAGGGCAGGTAGAAGCCTACTTTGGGGCTTCTGAATGAACAGGCTGGAGGGCTGGCAGGCCAGGAGGGTGGGGACGGAATACTGAACGCACAAGCTCTGGTTCAGTTCAGTGCTGAGCATGTGCCATTTCCAATGTGCAGCGTCTGACTTGAGATTTCCATCACCTGAGTCAGAGCAGATGTCAGATGGTCGCTCACACTGGTGTTTGTTTTCATGATGGCCAAGGAGTGGAGGGGTGGCCTCATGAGGCCATGGAGGTCTTCCCAGGCTGGGTCTTGTGAGCTGCATCGAACAGCAAGTTTTCCTTCTGCGGGACTGGGGGAGTCTGTTTGGATGGCATCAGTGTCGCCCCATATGGAACGAGGTTGTAGGAGAAGTCACCGCATGGATGGCTGGAAAGACCAGCTCTGCTTACCTTCCAGCCCCGGAACAAGGCCATGTCGATCTGGTGGCTCTGGGTTAAAATGCCCAGGGGCCTGAGGTGACTGGGAGCCTCATTCTGATGGGTCACAAGGCTGGCTTGTGTCCAGGGAGACCTTAGAATGTGGCTGGAGTTCAGATATCATGGAGGATTCTCCTCCCCTGAGGGTTGGACGAAATTACCAAGAGCAAGGATGCCTTCTGGGGACAGGAGGTGTTCCATTTCTTCGCTCAGGGATCATGTGTTGGACAATACGTAGGTATTTCAGAGTTTGCCACTGGAGACAGTTGCCTGTACACCTAAGCTAGGGTTCCGTTGAGGTCCTAGGGGTATGTCAGGTTCCATCTTCTGACTCAAAGCCATTGACCTGGGTGTCTGCCTGGAGGTAGGTGTCTGGATTGTGTAAAAATGTGCATTTTTTCCAAGGCAGCCTACGAATTTGTGGTGGGTTCAGGGGCCTTCCAGTTGTTTCCCAATCTTGAGGGTTTTTGCAAATGTGACGGGAAATGCTTCCTTTGGTTGGGCAGGCAGAGTCCTGTGCTTCAGCTCCAGAAGCCCCATCCTGGAGGGCCTGTCTGTCAGTGATTTGGGGAAAATTGTCTGCAAACACAAACTAGGGATGGGGTTGTGGGGAAGGGCATGGCCGGCCCTATCTGTGGACTGTGAGGGCAGTGCTGCGGGATCTGAAATGAGGGCGATGGGGAGGTGGGAGTGCAGGCTTATCTCTCTAGGTTGGGTGTCGCGACTGGCAACAGAATGTCGCGGTAGCCTCATGGGGCCTTCGGAGATTCTGCCTCTGTGGGGATTTTGCACGGCTCCCAAGTTTTTGATGAATTTCTGGATGAAGTGAAGAGAGCTGTTTTCCTTCTCAGGGTTCCCGCCATTGCAGGGATTCCCGAGTGGGCTTCTGGGTCCAGGCACCTGGAGAACCGGACTGAGGGTGAGGATTTGGGTCTAGGGGCATGGCAGGCCTGATTGCGGGCTCTTTGTCCATCTACCATGGGGGCTTGTTTGAAAGCAGTCTCAGGATGATGGTCACAATGCCTGTGTGTGCCCAGGGCGGCCCTCTTGTTTGGGGGTGGTCTCCTGGGCCAGGCAGCTGGCTACCACTCTGAGTGTTTGACCCCCATCCCTACAGCAAGTTTTTACTGCTGTGGGGAAGGAGAAGTGCTCTTTTGTGCTTGAGGATCCTCCATATGCTGGTATTGGAGCAATGGTCGGGGCACAGATGCCTGAAATCCAGGTTGGGTAGAGATGACAGCCTCAGGCCCTGGCCCGTCCCACCGGCAGAAGGTGGCGGCCGCTACCTGGGACCTGACTGGAGTCGGGCCTCAGGCAGTGTCAGAGAAGTAGTGTACAGTGCTGCCTGGATATTGAGGTTCCGTCTAGGGCCATGCAGTTTGATCCTCACATGGGGATCCAGGGCAGATCCATAAGGCCCTTATTCAATCTGGAGTGCAGGCAGAAGGCTGCGCTGGGGCTCCAGACATCCCAATCTCGAGGTCTTGCTGACCCGGAGGTGAGGACGGAATTCTGAATTCACAAGCGCCGGTTCAGTTCAGTGCCAAGCAGATGACAGTTCCAATGTGCAACACCTGACTCGAGATCTCCAGCACCTGAGTCAGGGCGAGTGTCGGATGGTCACTCACGATGGAGTTTGTGTCCATGATGCCCGATGAATGGAGGGGTGGCGTCATGAGGCCATGGAGGTTTTCCCAGGCTGGGGCTTGTGAGCTGCTCCAAACAGCAATCTTTCTTTCTGCAGGACAAGGGAGTTTCATTTTGATGGCTCCAGGGTCCCCCATATGTATATATGTGGTAGCAGAGATCACCACATAGATGTCTAGAAAGCCCAGTTCAGCTTATCCTCTTAGCCCAGGAACAAGGCAGTTTAGATCTGGTGACTCTGGGCAAGTGCCCAGGGCTCTGAGTTGATACGGAGACTCATGCTGATGGTTCAGAATACTGGCTTGTGTCCAGGGAGACCTTAGAATATGGCGGGGGACAGATGCCATGCAGGTTCTCTTCCCCAGAGGGTTGGACGCAGCTTCTAAGAGCCAGGTTGACTTCTGGGGCAGCAGGTGTTCTGTTTTGTGGCTCAGGGACCAAGCGTTGGACCATATGTAGGTATTCCTTAACATGCCTCTGGGTACAGATGCCTGCAAATCTCTCCTAGAGTTCTGTTGAAATCCTAGATGCATATCATTTTCCATATTCTGACTCAGGGCCATTGACCTGGGTGTCTGCCTGGAGGTAGGTGTCTGGCATGTGTCAGAGTGTGCATTTCTATCCAGAGCTGCCAATGAAATTGGGTGGGCTCAGTGGCTTGCAGGTGTCTCCCAATCTGTAGGGTTTGTGTAACTGTGATGGGCAGTTTTTCCATCGGGATGGCAGGCAGAGTCCTGCATTGTGGCACCAGAGGCCCATCCTGGAGTTCCTGTCGGCCATGGCTTTTGGGAGAAAAGTCTGCAAACACAACCTCCGGTTAGGGTGAAGTTCAAGGTGATGGCAGGCCCGATCTGCAGACCGTGTGGCAGTGCCTCGGGATCTGAAATTAGGGCTATTGGGAGGCGGGACCCCATGCTTTTCTGTCTGGGTTGTGTGTCTCGGTTGGCCAAGGAATGGAGGAGTGGCCTCAGGGGCCATGGGAGATTCTGCCTCTGTGTGGATTCTGCACGGCTCCCAAATTTTGGTGTGATTCATGGGGAGGGGAAGAGTGTTGTTTTCCATCTCAGGGGTACAGCCATAACAGGGAATGCAGAGTCCTCTTCTGGGTCCGGGCCCCTGTAGAACATGACTGAGGGTAAGGTTTTGGGCCTTGGGACAATCTCAGCCCCGCAAGGAAGTCTCCTGTTCCAGCTTGTTTGAAAGTGGGCTCAGGATGAGGATCACAAAGCCTTTTTGTGACCAGGGAGGTCCTCATGTGTGGGCATGTTCTCATGGGTCATGCAACTGGCTCCCACTCAGAGGGTTTGACACCCACTCCCCCAGCAAGCTTTTCCTGCCTTAAGGAAGCAGGGCTGCTCTTTTGTGCTTGAGGTTCCCGCATAGGTTGGGGTTTGAGCTAAGGTGTGGTCTCCTGATCCAGCTAGCAAAGGGGCTTGTTTTCATACGGGGTCAGTCTGAAGATCACAGTGCCTGTTTTTGCTTAGGGCAGAATCCTGTGTGGACCTGGTCTAAAGGGCCATGCAGCTGGCTCCCACTCTGAGGGCTTGACCCCCATCCCCACAGCAATCTTTTCCTGCCTTGGGGATGGTGTAGTGCTCTTTTGTGCTTGAGGTTTCCTCATTGGCCGGTATTTGAGCTAAGTTCTGGTCAAAGATGCCTGAATACCAGGTTGGATAAATATGACAGCCTCTGGCCATATCCGATCCCACCTCCAGGATATGGGGCATG
Source organism: Meles meles (assembly GCF_922984935.1). Classification (NCBI taxonomy): domain Eukaryota; kingdom Metazoa; phylum Chordata; class Mammalia; order Carnivora; family Mustelidae; genus Meles; species Meles meles. Next base: position 154,981 of record NW_025721116.1, on the reverse strand, counting down.
CTCCTGGGGGGCTGACAGGAATTCAGGGCTCAGGTCGTGTCAGACAGAACATTAGTGCTCAGGGAGTCTGAGCATATTAGTGTGCCATCGATGGCCATGCAGGTTGACCTCACATGGGGATTCTGTGCAAACACATAGGTTCCTTCTATCTCGATGGCAGGCAGAGGGCTGCGTTGTGGCTCCAGAAATCCCAACCTGGAGTGCTTGTAGGCCAGAAAGATGAGGACGGAGGCTGAATAACAAGCGCCAGTTCAGTTCAGTGCCGAGCGCATGGTAATTCCAATGTTCAGCGTCTGACTCGAGATCTCTAACACCGAAGTCAGGGCAAGTGTCTCATGGTCGCTCACGCTGGAGTTTGTGTCCATGATGGCCTACGAATGGAGGGGAGGCCTCAAGAATCCATGGAGGTTTTCCCAGGCTGGGACTTGTGAACTGCTCCAAACAGCAAGATTTCCTTCTGTTGGAAAGGGGGAATCCATTTTAATGGCTCCAGGGTCCCCCATATGGAAAGACTTGGTAGCAGAGCTCACCGCATAGATGTCTGAAAAACCCAGCTCAGCTTATACTTGCACACCAGGAACAAGGCGTTTTCAATCTGGTGGCTCTGGGGCTATTTCCCAGGTGGCTCTATTGACAGGGAGCCTCAAGCTGATGGATCACAATGCTAGCTTGTGTCACATGAGACCTTAGAATATTGTGGAACTCTGGCGCCATGCAGGATTTTCCACCCTTGAGTGTTGGAAGCAGCTCCCTAGAGGCAGGTTGCTTTGTGGCAACAGGAGGTGTTCTGTTTTTTGCATCAGGGACCCAGCGTTGGAACATAGATACTCCAGAACTTTCCTCAGAGGATATTTGCCTGCAAACCTAAGCTAGGATTCCATTGAGATCCTAGGGGCATGTCTGTTTCCATCTTCTGACTCAGGGCCATTGACCTGGGTGTCTACGTGGAGGTAGGTGTCTGGCATGTGTCAGATTGTGCATTTCTGTCTAGAGTGGCCAATGAAATTGGGTGGGCTCAGGGTCCTTGCAGGTGTCTCCCAATCTGGAGCGTTTGTGCAACTGTCACGGGCAAGTTTCCTTTGAGAGGGCAGGCCGAGTACTGCACTGTGGCTTCAATGATCCCATCCAGGAAGGCCTGTGGGCCAGGGCCATGGGGACAAAAGTCTACAAACACAACCTTGGGATAGGGTTAGGGGAGAGGTGATGGCAGGCCCAATCTGCAGACCGTGAGGGCAGTGCCTCAGGATCTGAAATTAGGGCGACAGAGAGGCAGGAGTGCAGGCTTTTCTGTCTGGGTTGTGTGTCTAGGTTGGCCATGGAATGAAGTGGTGGCCTAATGGGTCCATTGGAGATTCTGCTTCTGTGGAGATTTTGCCCAGCTCCTAAGGTTTTGGTGTCTTTCTGGATGAAGGGAAGAGAGCTGTTTTCCTTCTCAGGGATCCCACCATAGTAGAGATTCCAGGCTTCTGGGTATGGGCACTGAAAGAACCAGACCAAGGGTGAGGATTGGGTCCTAAAGGGAATGTCAGGCCTCATATGCGGGCTCCTGCTCCAGCTAGCAAGGGGCTTGTTTGAAAGCAGACTCAGGCTGATGGTCACATTGCCTGTTTGTGCCCAGGGCAGACCACCTTGGGGGGCGTGGGTTCATCGGATATGCAGCTGGCTCCCACTCTGAGGGTATGACCCCTATCCCCACAGCAAGTTTTTCTGGCCATGGCAAAGGAGGAGTGCACCTTTTTGCTTGAGGATCCCCCATAGGCCGTGATTTGAGTTATGGTCCAGGCACAGAGGCGTGAAAACCAAGGTTGGGTATACATGAAAGCGTAGGCCCATGGGCAGTCCCATGTGTAAGAGATGGAGACTGCTACCTGGGGGGCTGACTGGAGGTCAGAGCTCAGGCTGTGTCAGGCAGATAATTACTGCACAGTGAGTCCTGGATATTGGGGTTCCATCTAGGGCCATGCAGTTTGATCCTCACATCGGGATTCTTGGCAGACTCATAGGGCTCTTCTTAATTCTAAAGGGCAGGCAGAAGGCTGCATTGTGGCTCCAGGATTCCCCATCTGGAGGGGTTGTGGGTGAGATGGGTGAGGACGGAATTCTGAATGCACAAACGTTGTTCTGTTCAGTGCCGAGCACATGGCAGTTCCAAAGTGCAGCATCTGAATCGAGAACTCCAGCACCTGAGTCAGGGCGAGTGTCAGATGGTCGCTCACACTGGAGTTTGTGTCCATGATGCCCAATGAATGGAGGGGTGGCCTCATGAGGCCACGGAGGTTTTCCCAGGGTAGGGCTTGTGAGCTGCTCCGAACAGCAAGCTTTCCTTCTGTGGGACTGGTGGAGTCCGTATTGATAGCTCCAGGGTCACCCATAGTGAAAGACATGGTAGCAGAGCTCACCGCATTGATGTCTGTAAAGCCCAGCTCAGCTTATCCTTTTACGTCAGGAACAAGACAGTTTCGTTCTGGTGGTTCTGGGGCACGTGCCCAGCAGTTGAGTTGAGAGGGTGCCTCATGCTGGTGGGTCACAACGCTGGCTTGTGTCCAGAGAAACCTTAGAATGTTGTGGAGGCTCAGACGCCATGCAGGATTCTCCTCCCCTGAGGGTTGGACACAACTCCCAAGAGCCAGTTTCCTTCTGTGGACAGGAGGTGTTCTGTTTTGTGGTTCAGGGACTAAGCGTTGGAACCTATGTAGGTAATCAAAACCTGTCTCAGGAGACAGATGCCTGTCAACCTAACTGTTGTTCCATTGATGTCCTAGGGGCATGTCAGGTTCCATCTTCTGACTCAGGGCCATTGACCTGGGTGTCTGCCTGGAGGTAGGTGTCTGGCATGTGTCAGACTGCACGTTTCTGTTCAGAGCGGCCTACAAAATTGGGTGGGCTCAGGGTACTTGCAGATGTCTCCCAATCTGGTGGGTTTGTGTAACTGAGATGGGCATAATTTCCTTTGTGAGGGCTGGCAGAGTCCTGCACTGTGGCTCCAGGGTCCCAATCCTGGAGGGCCTTTCAGCCAGGGCTTTGGGAACAAAGTTTGCAAACACAAACTTGGGTAGGGTGAGGGGCGAGGTGAGGGCAGGCCCAGTCTGCAGACCGTGAGGGCAGTGCCTCGGGATTGAAATTAGGGCAAACGGGAGACGGGAGCACAGGCATTTCTGTCTGGGTTATATTAGGGTCCGTGATCAAAGGAACGAGACTGACACAAAGCGAAAATCAAGCAAAGCTTTATTTCTCACCATGCATCAGAAATCAAACTGACCGGTAGGAGGTTAGGCGTTTCCATCCATTTACTATCCTCTACCTATCTCATATAATGCCAATACCTTAACAAGTTTTTTGTCTGTTTTTCCTCCTCCTGTGCATCCCTGTTTTAAAAAACCTTTTCTGCTATTCCCAATAGCTCAATCAGATTCTTCCCTTCAAATCCTTCAATTTCCCGAAGTTTCCTCCTTATATCCGGGGTTGGCTGACTGGCAAAAGCAAGATTCACTGCCCCCTGATTTTCGGGTGCCTCGGGGTCCATTGGGCTATACACTTTATAGGATTCAATAAGCCTTTGTAGGAAATCTCCTGAAGACTCATTCTTACCTTGAGTCACCGTATTAATTCTCACTTATGTGAGTGCAACTTTTACTTCTGGAAATGCAGTTCCAGGATTTCAACATATCAAATAACCGTATTTGTTCTGAAAGTCTCCTGTATGAATTTCCTTTAAGTCAGACTTCATCTTACAATAGAATTAAAACAATTACAAATGACAAGCAACTCAGAATAGACATGATTAAATATCAAATGATGACCCTTATCAAAACATTAAAACTTTAGAAAATGTATAGAACCTCTGGAGTACTTACAGCATTTACCCAAATGTAACCCAAGGTTTATCATTGATTTAGCAGTACTTCCTGAATAACTTAGCATATCAGTGAAAAGCCTTATGAGTCAAAGAGATCTCATTTACAATTCTGGGTGGGCAAAGAAACCCATTTACATTTTCTTAGAAACATCTCAATCTCTAGTGAAGACTACATACTTACCAATAGTGGACTGTTGTAATAGCAGCTAAGCACAAAACATGTTTACCAACAGATTTCAAAAGCACCAACCTAGTTCCAGCAACCAGCGCCCTAGCACTTCATCCCATTTGTCATCCAAGCAAACCTTCAAAGCTTCAGGTTACCAAAGACTCTGAAAGCTACTTTCACAATTACCCATTAAAACCCTGAGACAGACAATTACCCATCAGTTCAGTCATCTCGTTGCTAACAGATTTCATGTTCCATCTGAGCCCATTCCACTTCAGACACCATGCTTTCCCGCCAGCAAGGGGGAGTGGCTCGGCAGTCCACGTCTGGCCAGAGAAGGCAAGGAATTCCCCGAAACAAAGGGAGTTTCGGCAGCTGCTTGGGAATATTCCTTAAAGTCTCTCTCCCAAGTTAGACTAAACCCAGTTGGCTCCAGTTATAGCCCTTAACACAGGAAATGAGTGAGGAAGAATCCCCACATCTATTATGAGGAACAGAGAGAGGAAAGTCAGAGTCCCCTTACTCTCTGCCTGTCCCATTCCCCCAAACAGAACAAACAACACAGCAGACTACAAAAAGACAAGACAAAGACAACTGAAGCCCCAGCAGTGCTACCACCAGTGGGGATTTTTTACACCCCCCTGACCACCTAGGCGGATGCGAACCCCTGATGACTGCCTCAGGGGACTTGAACACCCGATGACCGCCTAGGATTATGTGAATCCCCTGACTGCCTAGGGGGACTCAAATCCCTGGTGAATGCATAAGGGAACTCGAACCGCCTGATGAACATCTAGGGGGACTCGAACCCCCCCCCCCCACTGCCTAGGAGGACTCAAAACCAATGTCTATCTACCAACAGAGGAATGGGGCATCCCCACATCCACTCCAGCCCTGGGGAGCATAGCTTCATCCAACTTGTGCCCGGTGGGCCACACCCTGGAGCTCCAACCAGACAGACGAACAAGATCCCAACACCTCGGGAGGCTTTTGCCTTAATTTCTGATGCTGGCTCAGTTCTCGTTGTGTGATCTCGGGCGAGCCCCCAATGTTAGGGTCCGTGATCAAAGGAACGAGACTGACACAAAGCGAAAATCAAGCAAAGCATTATTTCATGCCAAGCATTGAAAAAGAAAGACCGGTCGGGGCCATTACTTACGTAGAGGTGACGACAATGAGGAGGCTGCTCCCGATGACAAAGAGGCGAGGATGACGAGGATGACAACCCTGACGACACAGAATCTTCTCTTCTAGGTCTCCTAACATAAGCACCCATAGACAATCATTGCAGTCACGGATTTCCCTAAGTCCATTGTCATGTTAAATCATTCATGTTTCTCTCCTTTGCTTCACTTCTTATTTATTTATTTATTTATTTATTTATTTATTTATTTATTTGACAGAGAGAGATCACAAGTAGACAGAGAGGTAGGCAGAGAGAGAGAGAGAGAGGGAAGCAGTCTCCCCGCTGAGCAGAGAGCCCAACGCGGGACTCGATCCCAGGACCCCGAGATCATGACCCGAGCCTAAGGCAGCGGCTCAACCCACCGAGCCACCCAGGCGCTTCACTTCTTTTTATCCCAGTACTTTTATTCCAGGTACCTCGTTGGATCCTCTGTTCCTGCCAGCTTCCCGAACTTTGCATCCAGCCTGCAAACAAATCTTTTCATAAGGGCCTCTTCATTTTATTTAATTCTCTTTTATCTCTGTGGTCCGAGATTCCCTGATTCCATATAGGTTTTTCTGATCCAGAGTGAGTATCCTGGCTGCTGCTTAAAGCCTCCACCTGGCATGTGACATGTACAGGTTTCACTTTGATTTCTTAGCCGAGACAAGTTCCTGTTCTTTTGCCTTAGCATCAATTGATTCTTCCATCGTTGCCTTAGTTCAGGTCTCTGTATTCTTCTCTGTATTCAAAAAGCACCTTCTGTTTTCTACCCTGAGAGTAATTTCTTTAAGATGAAGATGTCATGGAGTGCCACTTGCTGAGCCTTGATGGAGTCTCTGGTATATGTGGCATGCCCACTGGGTTCGGTTGTGGCTGTCCACTCTCCTCTGCGCCAATCCTCTGCACAGGCACTCGTTGTCTGATGTTCAGAGTGTTTGGTTTCTGGACCGAATATGGTGAGATTTAGCTTGGTCGGCTCTGGTGTGCCTGTGAAAGGAGACTTTCAACCCACTCAACCTTACTAAGGACTGCTGAATGCTGTGGTCAAGAGAGAGGATGTGGGCAGGGATTTCTTCTAGTCCCCAGTGCAGGGTCTGTTCTCCTGGTACTAAGCAATGTGGAGTGAGGAAGTTAGTCCCAACTTGTTTACAGGTTTGGGACTACGTGTTTGCAGGTGAGGCAGCTAATATCCACACTGTCCTGTCTGTGGCCAATAGCTCGGGCTATATGCTGTCAGTGGCAGAGACCCAAGATTCTTTTTCCCCATTTGAAGCATCTCCAGAAACCGTGCCTATCATGGATGCACAGCAAGAAACAATAATCATACCACTGTGTCAACAAGTTTTGTGTCTGATCATGGTTTCCAGGCTGTCTGCAACCGGTTGCTTGCTGGTGTGTTCTGCAGGAGAAACACAGTGTTCTCTGGAGTCTATGTCTTTCAAGCATGCTGATCTGAGATACGCAGGCCTTAAGACATTTGGTTGCAAGTACTCTTGCCATTCAGAACGTCTCCATTTCTATGCCAACAGCTATGGGTCAGCATCCAACCTGTGTGTTCCCAGTGTGCTCCATTCTCCTGGGCCTTTGTTTTTGGTGATGGCTCCCTGCCCTCTAAACACCAAACCTCTACTTGTCCCCGAAAGCATGTCTACACCCTTCTTCCATGGTCTCTACGACTTCTTCTCTCTTCCACTGTGGAGTTTGATTTCAAGGCTTCAGGTTCATTGATGCCATGGTTCCATTGATGTGGTCATCTTCCTGTTGTGCTGATGGCTAAAGACAAGCCTGGAGCTCCCGGATATTTCTGCAATCTCCATGTCCACCCAATGCACCACAGCCCCTTACCCAGCCATAAGCAAGAAAGAATCTTGAAACTTGCCACATGTGGCAAAAGGGGGGAGCACTGGGCTGCGGCCCATCTGTCAGTAACAGAAAGACAAATAACATATGAATTCACTTACTTGTGTATGGAAAGGAACATGTGAAAAAGCAGAAAAAAGGGAAACACTATGAAACTCTAACCAGGCACACAAAATTCGTGTTTGTTCCATGGAAGGTTTGCTAGAGTCTGTGTTTCTAAAAGAGGATTAAATGGGATATTCATTGCATTAAATGTGACTGAACCAGATGGAACATTATTTTGAATATGTTTGAAGGTGAACTGTGATCCAAGAAGAGCAGCTTCATATCTCTTAAAATATCATTCTAAGCGTTTTTGAAACACACCCTTCCTCCCCCCTTTCCCCCACACACATTTAAGAGAGTCCCACAGAATTTAGGGAACAAGTGAGGAGTATTACTCATGGAAACAAACCTCAGAGAAAATACCTTAAGGAAAAATGTATCAACATCAGAAACCGAGAAAACCAGAAAAGTTACTTCTTACCTATCAAAAATTAATTAAAACATTCAAGACTAAACTCTCCTAAACAACCTAACCTAAAAGTCCCCTACACACAAGCCTGCCAGCAAATCCATACCTGAGAGAAAAGGATAAATTCCAAGACACATAACCACTACCAAGACTAGTTCATTAACATACACTTCTGACAGCTCAGGTAATGACGAAAGTGTTTGAAGCATTCCTCAAACTCCTCCCAACACCCAAAAAGCCAGGTCAACCAATTAGCTGGTTAAAACTCTGAGACATTTAATGAAGGCAATGCCGGTTCTTCTCATGGATTCCCGACATGTCGGAAGAGGGAAGAATCTAATTAGCAATGTCCAAAGAACCAGTTCAGATAAGGACCTCATAGAAACCAATTGCATACCATTTTAATCAGTAAGAGAATAAAACTATACTTCATTTCTTTCCACTTTCGTTCTTCATCTACATGGGAAATGGCCTGTTCTTCTTTCTTTTCAATACTTTCTCTTATGTTCGTGAAGCCAGTCTTTCATCCCTCATACATTTGTGAGATAGTGTTCCCTGATTCTGTAGTTACATATACCAACGAGTGCTCATCAACAGCATATATGCCACACCACCTCCATACCATGAGCCATTTCCCTCATTCCTGGCATGTCTCATCCTTCTGTAACCCTCAGCTTGGTTCCCAGAGTCCTGACTCTCTCCTGGTTTGTCTCCCTGTCTGACTTCTCCTCTTTCCATTTTCCCTTGCTTTTACTCATGTCCAAGGAACTTTTCATGGGTCACTATGAGTGAAGCCATATGACATTTCCCTTGGACTCCTTCTGATTTCATTGAGAATAACCAAGCCCTGTGTCACTGATGTCAAGTCGAGTATCAGGGCTTCATACCGCTCGATGTCGGAGGTATCAACTGTTTCCTGTATGGACCACACCTTCTTAATCCATAGCCCATTGAAGGGCATCTCGGCTCCTACCACAGTTCTGCTAGAGTGGGCATGGCAGGCCATCAATCTGGGGAGACCCTTTTCCTCTGAATTAAGAGAGCTGGTCAACATGGCTCTCCCCATGACCTCGGCATGTAACATTAACTGATGATGACAGGTGTGCTGTCCAGGTCTCTTCTTTCAGGGCCAGCGATCATGAAGAATGTCACTCTACTTAAAGCCTTTGCAACGGTATTTCAGGTAAAGTCAGGTAGAGAGAGGCCTCACCCTTAGGACTGGTGTTCAGAGTACCAGGAGTTCAGGACACGGACAGCACAATGCATACATGCTGTAGCATGTTTCCTAGCAATGTGACTTTACTTCCCTTATTCCTTCCCTTATCTACCAAGCTGACCAAGCACCAAAGGCAGACCCTTCCTCCTAGAACAAATTGGGAAACGAACCTATGAAAGGAGGCTCCCAAACATGATATGTCAATCTTCACAGAGATCTCATGATACCCAAGAGGCCTCCCTGTTGATTGAGATTTCTAGACGTTGCAGTGGAAATAGGAACACCTGGCTCTCTCTGGACAAACCTTGGCCCAAATGATGGTATCATGTTCTTTTCTCTTTGTATACAAATGAGAAGTGGGAGAGAAGCCGCAAAGATCACCTGAGTTCATGAGCAGGCAATCAGGGCTCTTTATTGGTCCTTCCGGGCTTCCTACCTAAAGCCACAGGACTCGTAGCTCATGAGGGAGCAATTGTTGCGTCAGTGAAGTCAGCTTCTGTGACGTCACAAAGTTTTGAGCTCCTAGCAACCACTCCTCCCCAAACCATGTCTAATCACTCCACATGGCTTTAGTAGTCATGGGTCATTCAGGAAGACCCAAAGCCCTCCCGAACCGTTGGAGCCGCTTGGGTATTTGACCAAGACAGTTTGCAAAGCGTGTCAGTGTCACCTTCTCCATGGCTGAATTTATAGTCTTTGGCCGGGAGTGTCACCACCAGCCCTCTGCACTCCTGAGATGGGCAAGTATCCACAATTTCTTCTTACTCCCGAAAGGTCAAAAAATCATCAGGACTAAAACCAAGCCTCAGGCCAGGAACTCCATGCTCTTACATGTGCATTGTCCTCCGAAACAATCAGGACCCTGTGACCAGGAAAAGGGTCACCCAAGGAAATCTCCCAGTGAACACCACGCAACCATGCTAAAGACATGCATGTAGTCTTCAACAGCGAGGACACAAGTTCCTCTAGCATCTCCAGTAACAGTTCCAAGAAGGCCATCCCATCTTCCAAGCTGACCAAGCAGCAAAGGCAGACCCTACAGCCTAGAACCTTAGGCCCAGTACGGAATCATCGGTTTGGAGACAACATAGTATGGAGCCTGGTGGAGGAGACCCATTGCCCATGGGAAGCAATCGGAAAGTCTTTCGTGCCAGTTTCAGGAGGACAACATGTATCTACCAAAGGACGCCTTGAAGAGGATTCAATGGCCTAAGATCCCTGAGCATTCCCGACTGGTGGTGCAGCTTCCTTCTGTGGAACTAAATGGAGATGTTACAGCACAAGGCTGCCTTACGCCTCCCATTTTCATTCTCCAATGTTTTTCATGGGATAAAGAACCAGTTCCTGTTGCAGATGATGGGCATGTTCTAAAGGAGCCAGATGAGGAGGAACAATGGGAGAAGAAGGGGCCATTGCACCGAGACAGAGAGCGGATGCTCCATGCTGGTTGGGTGATGCAGAAAGATGAAGTAGAGGAGAACAAACAAGGGATCTCAGAGCCAAGGTCTGGCATTATAGGATGGTGGGAGGTGCTCTATTTCTGGCTGTGTTCCATAGGGTCATAGGTCCAAATTGAATAAAGCATCCTCTGGCCCCAGTCAATCCTTATCTACTATTTCCCCTTGTTGTTGTTTTTCAATGATGTGCTTGAATGTATGGGACAGAGAAAGACAGCAAGAACATAATCAGTGAGGGAGCTGGCAAGGGAGAAACAGACTTGCCTCTGAGGGGGGAACCTGAGGTGGGAGACATTCTAAAGGGCCTGGGATAAGGAGCAGTGCTGGAGGCCTCCTCTGAATTGATGGAGACATGACTGGCTTCTCCACGAACAGTTCCTATCATGGATGCACAGCAAGAAACAATAATCATAAGACTGTGTCAACAAGTATTGTTTCTGGTCATGGTTTCCAGGCTGTCTGCACCCGGTTGCTTGCTGGTGTACTCTACAGAAGAAACACAGTGTTCTCTGAAGTCTATGTCTGTCAACCGTGCTGTTCTGAGATACCCAGGACTCAAGACCCTTTGTTTGTAAGTACTCGTGCCATTCAGAACATCTCCATTTCTACGCCAACAAATATGGGTCAGTATCCAAAAATGTCTGGGAGCTCCAGTCTTGTTGTCAGCCTTCAGCAAAACAAGAAGATGACCACATCAATGGAACCAAGGTGTAAATGAACATGAAGCCTTGAAATCAAACTCCACAGCGAAAAATAGAAGAAGCCACAGGGAATTCGGGAGTAGGGTGTAGACATGTCTTCGGGGAGTAGTGGATGGTTGGTGCTTCAGAGGTCAGGAAGCCATGGCCAAAGACAAAGGCCCAGGAGAGAGGAGCTCACTGGAAACCAACAAATTGGATACTCTTCCAGGTACCTCATTGGATCCTCTGGTTCTGCCAGCTTCCTGAACTTTGCACCCAGTCTGCTAACAAATCTTTTCATAAGGGCCTCTTCATATTATTTATTTTTTTTCACATTTATCTCTGTGGCCTGAGACTCCCTGATTCCATCTAGGTTTTTCTGATCCAGAGTGAATATCCTGGCTGCTGCTTAAATCCTCCACTGGCATGTGACAAGTTTCACTGCGATTTCTTTGCCATGACCAATTCCTGTTCTTTTGCCTGGGCATCAATTGATTCTTCCATCTTTGCCTTAGTTCAGGTCTCTGAATTCTTCTCTGTATTCGAAAAGCGAATTCTGTTTTCTACCCTGAGAGTAATTCCTTTAGGATGAAGATGTCATGGAGTGTGACTGGCTGAGCCTTGATGGAATCTCTGGTATATGTGGCATGCCCACTGGGGTGGGTTGTGGCTTTCCACTCTCTTCTCGGCCAGTCCTCTGCAGAGCCACTCATTGCCTGCCATTCAGAGTGTTTGGTTTCTGGACCGAATATGGTGAGGTTTAGTTTGTTCGGCTATGGTGTGCCTATGAAAGGGGACTTTCAATCCACTCAACCTTACTATGGTCTGCTCAATGCTGTGGTCAAGAGAGAGGATGTGGGCAAGGCTTCCTTTGAGTCCTCAATGCAGGGTGTGTTCTGCTGGTACTAAGCAACATGGCCTGAGTAAGTTAGGTCCAAAAGATTTCCAGGCTTGGGACTACGTGATTTCAGGTGAGGCAGCTAACATCCGCACCATCCTGTCTGTGGACACTAGCTCAGGATTTATGCTGATGGTGGTAGATCCCCATGTTTCTTTAGCCACTATTGGGGAATCTCCATGAACAGTGCCTATCACGGATGTACAGCAAGAAACAATAATGATCCCACTGTGTCAACAATTATTGTTTCTGATCACGGTTTCCAGGCTGTCTGCACCTGGTTGCTTGCTGGTGTGCTCTGCAAGAGAAACACAGTGTTCTCTGGAGTCTATGTCTTTCAAGCATGCTGATCTGAGATACGCAGGCCTTAAGACATTTGGTTGCAAGTAATCATGCCTTTCAGAACGTCTCCATTTTAACGCCAACTGCTATGGGTCAGCATCTAACTTGTGGGTTCCCGGTGTGCTCCTCTCTCCTGGGCCTTTGTCTTTGCCCAAGGCTCCCTGCCCTTGGAAGCACCAACCATCCAATTCTCCCCTAAGGCATGTCTACACCCTTCTCACATGGTCTCTGTGACTTCTCTCTTTCACTGTCGAGTTTGATTTCAAGGCTTCAGGTTCATTGACACTATGGATCCTTTGATGTGGTCATCTTCCGGTTGTGCTGATGTGAAGCTGATGTGAAGACAAGCCTGGAGCTCCCAGACATTTCTGCAATCTCCTTGTCTTCCCAATGCACCACGGACTCTTACCCAGCCATAAGCAAGAAGGAATCTTGAAACTTGTCACATGTGGCAGAAAGGGTGCAAGCATTGTGCTGCGTCCCATCTCTCAGTCAGAGAAAGACAAATAGTGTACAATTTCACTCACTCCTGGAAGTAAAGGAACGTGTGTGGAAAAGAAAAAAAAAATAGTGACGCACAATGAGACTCTAACCGGGCCCACAAAATTTGGTGTTTGTTCCATGGCAGCTTAGGGAGAGTCTGTGTTTCTAAAAGAGAATTAAATGGGACATTCATTGCAGGAAATGTGGCCGAATTAGATGGAACATGAGTTTCAATATGTTTGAAGGTGAATTGTGATCCAAAGAAGAGCGGCTTCATATCTCTTAAAATATCATTCTAAGCGTTTTGGAAACACTCCGTCCCCCCCACCTCCCCCCCACACACACACTTAAAGGAGTCCCACAGAATTTAGGGAACAAATGGGGAGTAGCACTCATGGAAACAAACCTCAGAGAAAATACCTTACGGAAAAAAAGTATCAACGTCAGAAACTGACAAAACTGGAAAAGTTAACTTCTTACCTATCAAGAATTAATTAACGCATTCAGGAATAAAGTCTCCTAAACAACCTAACCTAAATGTCCCCTACACACAAGTATGCCAGCAAATCAAGACCTGAGAGAAAAGGATAAATTCCAAAACACATTCCCACTACTAAGACTAGGTCATGAACATACACATCTGATGGCTCAGTTAATGATGAAAGTGTTTGAAGAATTCCTCAAATGCCTACCAACACCCAAAAAGCCTGCTCAAACCAATTTGCTGGTCAAAACTCCTGGTTTGTCTCCCTCTCTGACATCTTCTCTTTCCATTTTCCCTTGTTTTATTCATGTCCATGGTACTCCTCATGGGCCACATATGAGTGAAGCCATATGATATTTCCCTCGGACACCTTCCGATTTCATTGAGAATAACCCATCCCTGTGTCACTCATGTCAAGGCGGGTATCGGGCTTCATCCCACTCGATGTCAGATGTATCATCTATGGCCTGGATGCACCAAACCTTCTTTATACAGTAGCCTATTGAAGGGCTACTAAGCTCATTCCATAGTTCTGCTAGAGTGGACATGGCAGGCCATTGATTTGGGCAGTTCCTTTTCCTCTGAATTAAGAGAGTTGGTAAACATGGTTCTCTCCATGACCTCGCCATATAACATTAACTGATGATGACAGGTGTGCTGTCCAGGGCTCTTATTTCAGGGGTAACGATCATGCAGAATGTCACTCTCCTTGAAGCCTTTGCAAAGTTGTTTCGGGTAAAGTCAGGTAGACAGATCTCTTATCCCTTCCATGGTATTCCGCATGGGCCACATGAGATAGTGGATTTATTAGATTTTCCTCCCATTGTGATTGATGTCGCAGACAAAGGGAGGTGGTTCTTTCAGATGCTGTCCTGCTCGCATCCCTCGTGGGAACTTAGGAGCGTCTTAGCTAAGGTCGGTCCGTTTCAGCCCCGGATCAGGCTACTCCATGGAGTTGATGTCTGTTATGCCATATGACGCCATAAGAGACTCAGGGTGAAGCCACCTCAGACTCCATAGTCGAAGAAGTGGAGCCATACAGACACATTCACACAGTCAGGCACTCTTCAGATTCAATCAGATTGGGCACCAACACCTTTGGTTATCCCTGGCTAATGGGAGGTGATCAGTCTCCCCTTCCATTCCTTATGAATAAGAGTGAGTTTCTATGGTTACAGGCAATGGGGGATGATAACACTGTGTTTTTGCAGTCCCTCAAGGTTGGACAGCTTTCCCAATCTCTCCAGGCCAAATGGTCCTTTCACATGGAAGTAGAATCTATATGGAGGTATGCCAGGAGAGTGTTAAATCGCTTTGCAGGTTGTGTTTCTTTCTTCTTCCATCCTGACCATATCTAAAATTCCTTTTTTGAAGATTTCCCTTCACAAACATTTTACAACTTTCTTTTGCATTCAGGTTTTGTCCCAAGACATTTTCTTCCAAACAACCATCTTATTTAGGACAAAATTACCTTCTTTTACCTTTAACAAAATGTATTCCCATTCCTTAAATCTTTCTTCCCTATCATTTGCTTTTCTATAGAGTTGTTTCCCTTATTTCCATCAGTCTTAGTTACACTAAGCAGAATTTTTACTCTTAGAAGCACCTTAATCTCTAGTGAAGACTGAGTATTAACCAATTGTGAGCTCTTACAACAGAATTCTTTAGATGGCAAATTTATGAATCAGTTAAGCACAAAACATGTTTATCAACAAATCTAAATACTTTTAGTTTCTTTGCAATAAGAAGTCAAAAGCACAGACCTATGTTCAGTAATCGATGCTTTAACACTTTGTCTGATTTGGTTAAGACCTAGATGTCCAACAAATTTAATTTTATTTGTCATTCATCCAAAGCTTTAAAGTTTAAGGTTACCAAAGAGTTTGAAAGCTGTCTCAGCAATTACCCATTAAAACTTTGAGACAGACAATTAACCATCAGTTTAGTAACTTCTTTTTGCTAACAAATTTTAACCAATAATATGAGCTTATTTGACCTTCAGTAGACTTAGATAGAATAAAAGCTTCACATTTACTGCTGTAACTTCAAAGATATGTCTATCTTAATGAATCCACGAAACTTAACTTAAGGTTAAGCAGTCCAAGTCAGGCCAGAGAAAGCAGGGAATTTCCCCGAAACAATGATAGTTTTGGCAGCTGTTGGGAATATTCCTTAAGGTCTCTGTCCCGAGTTAGACTAACCTCAGTTGCCTCCAGATACAGCCATTAGCTCCCCTATATTCTCCGTTTCCTTTGGCAAATCATCAGTCTCATCTGGAAGTTCCTGGGAAGCAATAGAAACCAGCTCAAAAGAGTGTGGTGCATCTAATGCCTCACGAATATTATCCCAGACCTGCATAGTATAAGGGGGAACAGCAGGGGAGCCATGTATTTTGATCTGGTTCTTTATTTCTTGCCCCACTCTTTGCCAAGCTTGTGGATTTATAGCTCCCTCTTTAGGGAACCAAGGAAAGAGATCTGAAAGTACCTCAAAAAACTGATGCAATGCCTTTTTAGAGACTTTTGCCCCCTTCTGCTTTAATAGGGCCTCTAATGCAGTGACAAAAAGATCCTGCTCTAAAAACTGAGAATGGCCCATGATATTTTACTCTTGCTGTCACCCGTCAACCCGGGCTCCTCTTAGCTGACTCTCGGTATGTACTTAACTGTATGTGCACTCACTTGAAATGTGCTCACATCCCTGTTTGGGCACCACTTGTCATGGCCAGCATGGCAAAACGACCAGGAATGTGAGGGTAAGAGTATGGTGAAAGAAAAAGACTTAAGAGAAAAAGAGATGGGGGCAGTAGGAGCACTGAGGAGGATGTCCAACAGAGCCAACTTTATTCAGGGCAGTGAGGCATTATATAGCCAAAGTAACTATTTTTTAACTGGTAACAAAATAATTTGCTATGTGCACAAAAACCCCTCCAAACCAGGCCTGTTTTGCCCACTTCGGGTAAATACCTACAGGCAATAGCTGATGTTAGTACAATTGTTCAGTATTGATACAAGAAGTAGCAACAAACCTGAGAGTGATTTATGAGCTGTGTTGGAACAGCAAGGACCAATTAAGAGTTTATGACCCCCAAAAAATTGCTCTCATCTAACTAGTAAACATGTGGGAAGACACATTGGTGGGCGCACACACAGCAAAGACCCTTTCTCAGTGCTATTCAATTTTCTGTCCTAAGCCTTTTGTTAGGCTACTCAGACTTTAAAGAAGACACAAGTCAGGGCCTGGTTTGGTCCTCATCTCAAGCCTTATTGCGGCCTCCCACACCTGTGTCACTCATGTCAAGGCGACAATTGGGGTTTTGTCAGAGAATTTCTCGGCTTCAGGTTCATTGATGTCATGGTTACATTGATGTGGTCATCTTCCTGTTGTGCTGATGGCTGAAGACAAGCCTGGAGCTACCAGATATTTCTGCAATCTCCCTGTCCTCCCAACGCACCACAGACTCTTGGTCAGTCATAAGCAAAAAGGAATCTTGAAACTTGCCACATGTGGCAGAAAGGTAGAGAGCATTGGGCTGTTTCACATCTGTCAGTCACGGAAAGACAAACACCATATGATTTCACTAACTCATGGAAGGAAAGGAACATGTGAAAAGGCAGGAAAAAATGGACACACAATATGACTCTACCTGGGCACACAAAATTTGGTGTTTGTTCCAAGTCAGATTAGTGAGAGTCTGTGTTTCTAAAAGAGGATTAAATGGGACATTCATTGCAGGAAATGTGGCCAAACGACATGGAATATGAGTTTCCAAAATGTTTCAAGGTGAATAGTGGTACAAAGAAGAGCGGCTTCATATCTCTTAAAATATCATTCTAAATGTTTTGTGAAACACACCCACCCTCCCATCCACCGACACACACACACTTAAAAGACTCCCACAGAAGTTAGGGAGCACGTGAGGAGTAGCACTCATGGAAACAAACCTCAGAGAAAATACCATAATGTAAAAAATGTATAAAAGTCAGAAACCGACAAAACTGGAAAAGTTAACTTCTTACCTATCAGGAATTATTTAAATCATTCAGTACTAAACTCTCCTAAACAACCTCACCTAAAAGACCCATGCACACAAGTATACTCACAAATCAAGTACCAGAGAGAAAATTATAAATTACAAGACCCATACCCACTACCAAGACTAGGTCATGAACATACACATCTGACGTTTCAGATATTGATGAAAGTGTTTGAAGCATTCCTCAAACACATCCCAACACCCAAAAAGCCAGGTGCAAATCAATTTCGTTGCCCACACTCTAAGACATTTAATGAAGGCGATGTCGGTTCTTCTCATCTATTCCCGAAATATAGGAAGAGGCAAGAATATAATTTGCACTATCCAAAGACCAATTCAGATAAGGACCTTATAGGAAGCCAATTGAATACCATTTTAATCAGTAAGATAATACATTTATACTTATTTGTTTCCTCTTTCTTTCTTCATCTACATGGGAAATGGCCTGTTTTTCTTTCTTTTCAATACTGTTTATTTTGTTCGGGAAGCCAGTCTTTCATCTCTCATACTTTAGTGAGATAGTGTTCCCTGATTCTTTGGTTGCATATACCACAGGGTGCTCATCAACATCATATACGTCACACCACCTCCATACTATTAACCAGTTCCCTCATTCCTGGAATGTGTCATCCTTCTGTAACCCTCAGCTTGGTTCCCAAAGCCCTGAGTCTCTCCTAGTTTGTGTCCCTGTCTGACTTCTCTTTCTGTTTTCCTGTGCTTCTACTAATATCCATGGAATTCTTCATGAGCCACATATGAGTGAAGCCGTATGATATTTACTTTGGAATGCTTCCATTTTCATTGAGAAAAACCCATCCCTAGGTCAGTCATGTCAAGGGGAGTATCAGGGATTCATCCCGCTCAATGTCGGACATATAATCTGTTTCCTCTATGGACCACACCTTCTGTATCGAGTAGCCTATTGAAGGGCATCTTGGCTCCTTCCACAGTTCTGCTAGAGTGGGAATGGGTGGCCATCGATTTAGGCAGATCCTTTTTCTCTTAGTTAAGAGAGTGGGTCAAAAACGCTCTCCCCATCACCTCAGCATATAACGTTAACTGATGATGACAAGGTGTGCTGTCCAAGGCTCTTCATTCAGGGGTAGCAATCATGCAGAATGTCATTCTCCTTGAAGCCTTCACAAAGGTGTTTCAGGTAAAGTAAGATAGACAGAGCCCTCATCCCTTTGGACTGGTGTTTCAGTATACTAGGAGATCAGGACACAGATAGCACAATGCATCCATGCCTAGCACTTTTCCTTGAAATGTGACTTTCCTTGTTTATTCCTTCCCTTATCTCCCAAGCTGACAGAGCACCAAAGGCAGACCCTTTTCCCGAGAACAAATTGGGAAAAGAAACTAAGAAAGGACACTCTCACACATAGGATGTCAAACCTCCCTGAGACATCATGATAACAAAGAGGCCTCCCTGTTGATTCATATCTCTAGACGTTGCAGAGGAAATAGGAACACCTGGATCTCTCTGGAGAAATGTTGGCCAAAAGGATGGTACACTGGATGTCATGTTCTTTTCTTTTTGTATAGAAAGGTGAAGTGGGAATGAAACCACAAAGATCACTGAGTTCAGAGCAGGCAATCAGGGCTCTTTTTTGGTCCTTCCCAAGGCTTACTACCTAAAGCCATAGGATTCATAACTCATGGGAGAGGGATTGCTGCTTCGGTGAAGTCAGCTTCTGTGATGTCACAAAACATTGAACTCCTAGCAACCACCCCTCCAAAACCATGTCTAATCAATCCACATGGCTTTAGTATTCATGGGTCAGCCAGGACAATCCATAGCCCTACCAATCTGTTGGAGCCGCCTGGGTATTTCACCAAGACAGTTTTCGAAGTGAGTCGGTGCACCTTCTCCATGGCAGAATTTATAGTCTTTGGCTGTGACTGTCACCACCAGCACTCTGGACTCCTGAGAATGGCAAGGTTCCACAATTCCATCTTACCCATGAAAGGTCAAGAAAATATAAGGACTACAACCAAGCCTCGGGTGAGGAACTCCATGCTCTGCTCATGTGCATGGTCCTCCAACATTATTAGGACTCTTCTGACCAGGAAAAAGGCCAGCCGAGGAAAGCTCACCTTGAACACCCACAACCATGCCAAAGATATTGCTGGAGTCTTCCACAGAGAGGAAACAATTTCCTCTAACATCTCAAGAAAACATACCAAGAATGGCTCCCCATCCTCCAAGCTGGCCAAACACCATAGGCAGACTCTACATGCTAGAACCTTAGGCCCAGGACAGACTCATCAGTTTGGAGCCAACAGAAGCAAGCATGGAGCCTGGTGGAGGAGACCCATTACCCATGTGAAGCCATCGGTAAGGCTTTCATGCCAGTTTCAGGAAGACAACATGTATCTAAAAAAGGACGCATTGAAGCAGGTTAAAAGGCCAAAGATCCTAGAGCTCTCCCGCAGGGTGGTGCAGCTTCCCTCTGTGGAACTAAAGGGAGATGGTGCAGCACAAGCCTGCTTTAACCCTCAAATTTTCATTCCACAAAGCTTTTCATGGGATAAACAAACAGTGCCTCTTGAGGATGATGGGCATGTTCTAAAGGAGTCAGGTAAAGATGAACAATGGGGGAACAATGGGCTATTGCAGCAGGACAGAGAGCAGATGCTCCATGCTAGTGGGGAGATGCAGGAAGACAAAAAAGAGGAGAAAAAACAAGGGAGCTCAGGACAAGGTCTGGCATTTTAGGATCGTGGGAGTTGCTCTGGATCTGGCTACGTTTCATTGGGTCATAGGTCCAAATTGAATAAAGCATCCTCTGGCCCCAGTCAATCCTTATCTACTGTTTCTTATTGTTTTTGTTGCTTTTCAATGATGTGCTTGCATGATGTGACAGAGAGACACAGCGAGAACACAATCAGTGAGGGAGCTGGAGAGGGAGAAGCAGACTTGCCTCTGTGTGGGGAACCTGAGGTGGGAGTCATTATAATGAGCCTGGGATAAGGAGCAGAGCTGAAGGCAGCATCTGAACTGATGGAGACACCTGAGTCTCTCCTGGTTTGTCTCCCTCTCTCAATTATACTCTTTCCATTTTCCCTTGCTTCTACTAATGTCCATGGTATTCCTCATGAGACAAATATGAGTGAAGCCATATGATATTTCCTTGAACTGCTTCGTTTTCATTGAGAATGACCCAGCCCTGTGTCACTCATGTCAAGGAGAGTATTGGCTTCATCCCACTCATTGTCGGTGGTATAACCTCTTACCTACCTTATCTAGTAGCCTATGGAAGGGCATCTATGCTCCTTCCACAATTCTGCAAGATTGGGCATGGCAGGCCATTGATTTAGGCAGGTCCTTTTCCTCTGAATTAAGATAGTTGGTCAACATGGCTGTCCCCATTACCTCGGCATGTAAAGTTAACAGACGATGACAAGGTGTGCTGTCCAGGGCTCCTCTTTCAGGGGTAGCTATCATGAAGAATTTCACTCTTCTTGAAGCCTTTGCAAAGGTGTTTAAGGTAAAGTCAGGATATGTGGCCTGCCTTCTGGGGTTGTGCTGTGGCTGTCCACTCTCTTCTGTGCCAGTACTCTCCAGAGGTTCTTGATGCCTACCATTCGGATTGTTTTCTGTCTAAACCGAATATGGTAAGGTTTAGCTTGGAAGGCTCTGGTGTGCCTGTGAAAGGAGGCTTTTAACCCACTCAACCTTACTAAGGCCTGCTGAATCCTGCAGTCAAGAGAGGGGATGTGGGAAGGGCTTTATTCTAGTCCCCAATGGAGGGTCTGTTCACCTGGTACTAAGCAATGTGGGCTGAGGAAAGCAGTATCAAGAATTTTCCAGGGTTGGGACTGTATGATTGCAGGTGAGGCAGCTAATGTCCGCACCATCCTGTCTGTGGCCACAAGCTCAGACTTTATGCTGATGGCGGTAGAACCCCAAGATTATTTTACCCCCATTGAGGCATCTCCACGAACAGTGCCTATCACAGATGCATAGCAAGAAACAATATTCATACCACTGTGTCAACAGGTATTGTTTCTGATCATGGTCTCCAGGCTGTCTGCACCCAGTTGCTTGCTAGTCTGCTCTGCAGGAGATACACAGTGTTCTCTGGAGTCTTTGTCTGAAAGCCTGCTGATCTGAGATACACGGGATTCAAGACCCTTTGGTTGCAACTATTTATGCCATCCAGAACCTCTCAATTTCTCTGCCAACAGCTATGGGTCAACATCCAACTTGTGGTTTCCCAGTGTGCTCCTCTCTCCTGGGTCTTTCCTTTGGCCATGGCTCCCTGCCCTCTGGCACCAACCGTCCACTTCTTCCTTATGTCATGTCTACAACCTTCTCCCATGGTCTCTGCTACTTCTTCTCTCTTTCGCTGTGGTGTTTGATTTCTAGGCTTCAGGTTCTTTTATGCCACAGTTCCAATGATGTGGTCATCTTCCTGTTGTGCTGATGGCTCAAGACAAGGCTGGAATTCCCAGACATTTCTGCAATCTCCTGTCCTTCCAATGCACCACAGATTCTTAGCCAGCCATTAGCAAGAAGGAATCTTGAAACTTGCCACATATGGTAGAAAGGTGGTGAGCACTGGGCTGTGTCCCATTTGTCAGTCACAGACAGACAAATAACATATGATTTCACTCACTCATGGAAGTAAAGGAACATGTGAAAAAGCAAGAAAAAAAGGGACACAATGAGACTCTTACCAGGAACACAAAATTTGGTTTTGTTCCTCGGCAAGTTAGTGAGTGTCTGTGTTTCTCTATGAGGATTAAATGGGATATTCATGGAAGGAAATGTGGCCGAACGAGATAGAAAATGAATATCCATTATGTTTGAAGGTGAATTGTGGTCCAAAGAGCAGTGGCTTCATATCTCTTAAAATATAATTCTAAGCGTTTTGTGAAACACACACACACACACACACACACACACACACACACACTTAAAAGAGTCCCACAGAATTTGAGGAGCAAGTGAGAGTAGCACTCATGGAAATAAACCTCAGAGAAAATAACATAAAGGAAAAAATGTATGAAAGTCAGAAATCGACAAATCTGGAAAAGTTAAGTGCTTATCTATCAAGAAATAATTAAAGCATTCAGAACTAAACTCTCCTATACAGGCTAACCTAAAAGACCCCTACACACAAGAATGCCTGCAAATACAATACCTTAGAGAAAAGGAAAAATTATAAGACACATAATGACTACCAAGTCTAGGTCATGAATATACACATCTGACATCTCAGGTAATGATGAAAGTGTTTGAAGCATTCCTCCAACACCTCCCAACACCCAAAAAGCCAGGTTGAACACTCCAAGACATTTAGTGAAGGTAATGTCAGTTCTTCTCATATATACGTGAAATATAGGAAGAGGGAAGAATCTAATTTGCAATGTTCAAAATCCCAATTCAGATAAGGACCTTATAGGAAACCAATTGCATACCATTTTAATCAGTAAGAAAATAACACTATACTTCACTACTTTCCTCTTTCTTTCTTCATCTACATGTGAAACGGTCTATTTTTCTTTCTTTTCAATACTTTTTCTTATGTTCATGAAGCCAGTCTTTTATCCCTCATACTTTTCTGAGAGATTGTTCCCTGATTCTTTAGTTTCATGTATCACTGATGTCTCATCAACATCATATATGCCACACCATCTACATACCATTAACCAGTTACCTCATTCCTGGCACGTCTCATCCTTCTGTAATCCTCAGCTTGGTTCCCAGAGTCCTGTGTCATTCCTGGTTTTTCTCCCTATCTGATTTATACTCTTTCCGTTTCCCTTGCCTCTACTAATGTCTATGGTATTCCTCATGGACAACATATGAGTGAAGCCATAAGACATTTCTCTTGGAATGCGTCCAATTTCATTGAGAATAACCCAGCCCTGTGTCACTCATGTCAAGGCGAGTATTTTGACTTCAACCCACTCCATGTTGGAGGGATCATCTGTTGCCTGGATGGACCACACCTTCTTTATCCAGTAGCCTATGGAAGAGCATCTTGGCTCCTTCCACAGTTCTGCTAGAGTGGGCATGACAGGTGATTAATTTAGGCAGTTCCTCTTCCTCTGAATTAAGTAAGTTGGTCAACATGGCTCTTCCCATGACGTCGGCATGTAACATAACCTGATGATGACAGGGTTTGGTGTCCAGGGCTCTTCTTTCATGGGTAGGAACCATGCAGAATATCACTCTCCTTGAAGACTTTGCAAAGGTGTTTCTGGTAAAGTCAGGTAGACTTGACTTTATAGTCAAGAGCCCTCATAACTTAGGACTGGGTTTCAGAATACTAAGAGATCAGGACATGGACAGCACAGTGCCTCCATGTTCTAGCACTTTTCCTTGAACTGTAACTTTCCTTCCCTTATTCCTTCCCTTATCTTCCAAGCTGAAGAAGCACCAAAGGCAGACCTTTTCCTGAGAACAATTTGGGAAAAGAACCTAAGAAAGGACGCTCTCTACCAAAGGATGTCAAATCTCCAATGGAGATCTTGATACCCAAGAGGCCTCCCTGTTGATTGAGATCTCTAGACATTGCAGCGGAAATAGGAACACCTGGCTCTCTCTGCAGAAATTTTGCCTGAAAGTATGGTATACCGAATGTCATTTTCTTTTCTCTGAATAGAAAGGTGAAGTGGGAAAGAAACCACAAAGACCACTTCAGGTCATGAGCAGGCAATCAGGGTTCCTTTTTGGTCATTCCGAGGGCTGCCTACCTAAAGGCATAGGACTCATAGCTCATGAAAGAGTGTTTACTTTCTCAGTCAGCTTCTGTGACGTCACAAAGTTTTGTGCTCCTAGCAACCACTCCTCCCCATACTATGTCTAGACACTACACATAGCTTTAGTAGTCATGGGTCAGCCAGGATGTCCCAAAGCCCTCCCAAACCTTTAGAGCCACCTGGGTATTTCACCAAGACAGTATGTGAAGTAATCGGTGTCACCTTCTCCATGGCCAAATTTATAGACTTTGGCCATGACTGTCACCGCCAGCCCTCTGCACTCCTGAAAAGGACAAGGCTCCACAATTCCATTTTACCCACGAAAGGTCAAGAAAGTGTCAGGACTACAACTAAGCCTCAAGTGAGGAAATCCATGATCCTCATATCTTCATGGTCCTCTGACCCAATCAGTATTCTTGTGACCAGGAAAAGGGCCATCCGTGGAAAACTCATGGTGAATATCCACAACCATGCCAATGACCTGACTGGAGTCTTTAACAGCGAGGAAACGAGTTCCTCTAGCATCTCCAGAAACCGTGCCATGAAGGCCTCCCCATCTTCCAAGCTGACCAAGAACCAAAGGCAGACTGTACACACTAGAACTAGGCCCAGGAAGGACTCATCAGTTTGGAGCCAAAAGAGCATACACAAAGATGGTGGAGGAGACCCATTGCCCATATGAAGTCATCTGAAAGGCTTTTGTGCCAGTTTCAGGAAGACAACCTGTGTCTACAAAAGGACGCATAGAAGAAGATTCAAAAGCCTAAGACCCCAGAGCATTCCTGCAGGGTGGTGCAGCTTCCCTCTGTGGAACTAAATAGATGTTGCATCAGAAGCCTGCCTTAAGCCTCCCATTTTCATTCCACAATGGTTTTCATGGGATAAACACACAGTGCCTGCTGCAGTTGATGGGCATATTCTAAAGGAGCCAGGTGAGGTTTAACAATGGGAGAACAACGGGTCATTGCAGCGGGACCAAGAGAGGATGCTCCATGTTTGTGGGAGATGCAGGAAGATGAAGAAGAGGAAAATAAACAAGGGAGCTCAGAGCCAAGGTCTGGCACTTTAGGATGGTGGGAGGTGCTCTGGACATAGCTGCATTCCATAGGGGCATATGTCCAAGTTGATTAAACCATTCTCTGGCCCTAGTGAATCTTTATCTACTGTTTCTTTTTGTTGTTTTTTTTCTCAACGATGTGCTTGCATGTATGTGATAGAGGGAGACAGAGAGAACATAATCAGTGAGGGAGCTGGAGAGGGAGAAGCCTACTTGCCTCTAAGTGGGGAACCTGAGAGGGGACAAATTCCAATGAGCCTGGGATAAGGAGCAGAGCTGAAGGCCACTTCTGAACTGATGGAGACACCCCTGGACACAATCTTTGTCTTCTTAACATCTCTTTGTTCTAGACAAGAATTCCTGCTCTGTCATAGTATACAAATGCAGGAGATATGGTTTGGCTTGGGCTAGTGTGGCTTGCTTCATACTATGTGCTGCTAGAGCTGGCACAGTTAGTTGCCTCGAAGTAAGGCACTTGGCATTAGAAACACTCTACTCCCAAGCATATTGGGGCGAAGAGAATTCCTCCATTTCTAGCTTTGGTAGGGTCAATGACACAATGTCTTGTGTTGTTCTGCTTCCTTGGATGGTGCTGGGAGTCCTCTGTGCCTCAGAATCTGGATCTCTGTTTCTGTCTCAGATGAGGGATGTTTTCAGCTCTGATTTCTCAAAGAAATGTTGGGCCCACTATTTTCTCTGTCTTCTAGGTCTCCTACAATAAGCACCCATGGACATTCATAGCAGTCAATGATTTCCCTAAGTCTATTGTCATGTTCAATCATTCTTCCTTCTCTCCTTTGCTTTGCTTCTTTTTTTTCCCAGTACTTGTATTCCAGGTACCTCATTGGATCCTCTGGTTCTGCCAGCTTCCTGAACTTTGCATCCAGTCTGCTAACAAATCTTTTATTAAGGGCCTCTTCATTATATATATATTTTTATCACCTATATCTCTGTGGTCTGACTCCCTGAATCCTTCTAAGTTTTTCTGATCCAGAGTGAGTATCCTGGCTGCTGTTTAAATCCTCCACCTGGCATTTGATATGTTCAGGTTTCATTTCGATTGCATGGCCATGACCATTTCTTTTTCTGTTGCCTCAGCATCAATTGATTCTTCCATCGTTGCCTTAGTTCAGGTCTCTGTATTCTTTTCTGAATTTGAAAAGCGCCTTCTGTTTTCTACCCTGAGGGTAATTTAGTTAGAATGAAGTTCTCATGGACTGCCACTGACTGACACTTGATGGAGTCTCCGGTGTATATGGCATGAGCTCTGGGTTTGTGTTATGGCTGTCTACTCTCTTCTGGACCAGTCCTCTTCAGCAGCTGTCATTACCTGTCCTTTGGAGTGTTTGGTGTCTGGACCGAATATCCCGATTATTAGCTTTGTGGGAATTGGTGTGCCTGTGAAAGGAGACTTTCAAACTACTCAACCTTTCTAAGGCCTACTTAATGCTGTGGTCAGGAGAGAGGATGTGGGCAGGGCTTTCTTCTCGTACCCAATTGAGGGTCTGTTCTCCTGGTACTAAGAAACGTGGCCTGAGGAAGGCAATCCCAACAAGTTTCCAGGATTGAGACTATGGGATTGAAGTTTACACAGCTAATGTCCACACCATCTTGAGTCTCTCCTGGATGGTCTCCCTGTCTGACTTCTTCTTTTCCCGTTTTTCCTTGCTTTTACTCATGTCCATGGTACTCCTCATGGGTCACATCTGAGTGAAGTCATATGATATTTCCCTTGGACTGCTTCTGTTTTCATTGAGAATAACCCAGCCTTGTGTCACTCATGTCAATGCTTGTATCGGGGCTTCATCCAGCTTGATGTCAGATGTATCATCTGTTGCCTGGTTGAACCACACCTTCTTTATGCAGTAGCCGATGGAAGGAAATATTGGTTCCTTCCAACGTTCTGCAAGAGTGGGCATGGAAGGCCATCGATTTAGACATTTCCTTTGCCTCTGAATAAGAGAGTTGGTCAACATGGGTCTCCCCATGACCTCAGCATATAAAATGAACTGATGATGACAAGGTGTGCTGTCCATGGCTCTTTTTTCAGGGATAGAGATCATGCAAAATGTCACTATCCTTGAAGCATTTGCAAAGGTGTTTAAGGTAAAGGTAGCCAGGTAGACAGAGCCCTCATCCATTAGGAATGGTGTTTCAGAATACTAGGCGATAAGGAACCGGACACCACAATGCATCCATGCACTAGCACTTTTCCTTGAAATGTGACTTCCCTTCCCTTATCTTCCAAGCTGACCTATCATCAAAAGCAGACCCTTCTCCTGAGAACAAATTGGGAAAAGAACCTAAGAAAATTCTCTCTCAATCAGAGGATGTCAAATCTCCAAGAGAGCTCATGATACCCAAGAAGCCTCCCTTTTGATTGAGATCTCAAGACATTGCAGTGGAAATAGGAACACCTTACTCTCTCTGGAGTAATGCTGGCCAAAAAATGTTATATCGATGGCATTGTCTTTTCTATTTATATAGAAATGTGAAGTGGGAAAGAAACCGCAAAGACCACCTGAGTTCATGAGCAGGCAATCAGGGCTCTTTTTTGGTCCTTCCATGGGCTTCCTACCTAAATCCATAGGACGCATAGCTCATATAGCTCATGACAGAGGTTTTGCTGCTTCAGTGAAGTCAGCTTCTGTGACATCACAAAGTTTTGAGCTCCTAGCAACCACTCCTCCCCAAACCATGTCTTATCATTCCACATGGCTTTAGTAGTCATGTGTCAGCTAGGAGGTTACAAAGCCCTCCCAAACTGTTGGAGCCAATGGGTATTTCATCAAAACAGTTTTCGAAGTGAGTCGGTGTCACGTTCTTCATGGCCGAATTTATAGTCTTTGGCCGGGACTGTCACCATCAGCACTCTGGACTCCTGAGAATGGCAAGGATCCAAAATTCCATCTTACCCACAAAAGGTCAAGAAAGTGTTAGGACTACAACCAGGCCTCAGGCCAGGAACTCCACGCTCCGCACATGTGCATGGTCCTCCGACCCAATCAGGACCCTTGTTGCCAGGAAAAGGGACGTCCGAGGAAAGCTCCCAGTGAACACCCACAACCATGCCAAAGACATGCCTGTAGAATTCAACAGTGAGGACACGAGTTCCTCTAGCTTCTCCAGTAACCATACCAAGAAGGCCTCCCCATCTTCCAAGCTGACCAAGAACCAAAAGCAGACTCTAAAACCTAGAACGTCAGGCCCAGGGCGGACTCATTGGTTTGGAGCCAGCAGGAGCAAGCACGGAGCCTGTTGGAGGAGACCCATTGCCCTTGTGAAGCCATCGGAAAGGGTTCTGTGCCAGTTTCAGGAAGACAACCTGTATCTACAAAAGGACGCATAGAAGAGGATTCAAGGCCTAAGATCCCTGAGCATTCCCGCAGGGTGGTGCAGCTTCCCTCTGTGGAACTAAATGGAAATGTTGCAGCACAAAGCTGCCTTAAGCCTCCCATTTTCATTCCGCAATGGTTTTCATGGGTTAAACACACAGTGCCTGTTGCGGATGATGGGCATGTTCTAAAGGAGCCAGGTGAGGAGGAACAATGGGAGAACAAGGGGCCATTGCAGCGGGACAGAGAGCGGATGCTCCATGGTGGTGAGGAGATGCAGGATGACGAAGAAGAGGAGAACAAACAAGGGAGCTCAGAAGATGCTCTGGATGTGGCTGAGTTCCATAGGGGCATAGGTCCAAATTGAATAAAGCATCCTCTGGCCCCAGTCAATCCTTATCTACTGTTTCTTTTTGTTTTTGTTGTTGTCATTTTTCAATGATGTGCTTGCATGTATATGACAGCTAGAGACAGCGAGAACATAATCAGTGAAGTAGCAGGAGAGGGAGAAGCAGACTTGCCTCTGAGTGGGGAACTAGAGATGGGAGACATTCCAATGAGCCTTGGATAAGGAGTAGAGCTGAAGGCCGCTTCTGAACTAATGGAGACACCCCAGGACCCAATATTTGTCTTCTTAACACCTCATTGATCTACACAAGAACCCCTGTTCTGTAATTTTTCAGAAAAGCAGGTGATACGGATTTTTGCTGGGGCTGGTTTGACTTGCTTTAAACAACTTGCTTCTAGAGCTGGCATAGCTGGTCGACTTGAAGTCAGAGATGTGGCTTTAGAAACACTGTTCTCCCAAGCATATTATGGTTAACAGAATTCCTCCATTGCTAGCTTTTGCAGGGAGAATGACACTATGTCTTGTGTTGCTCTTCTTCTATGGATGTTGCTGGTAATCTGGTCCTCAAAATCTGGATTTCTGTTTCTCCCCCCAGATGAGGAATGTTTTCAACTCTGATTTCTCAAAGAAAAGTCAGGTCCTCTTTCCTCTCGCTTCTAGGTCTCATACAATAAGCACATAGTAACATTCTTTGCATTCAAGGATTTCCCCAAATCCAGTATCATGTTCCTTTATTCTTCCTTCTCTCCTTTCCTTCACTTCTTTTGTTTCCAGTACTTGTCTTCCAGGTAACTCTTTGGATCCTCTGGTTCTGCCAGCTTCCTGGACATTGCATCCAGTCTGCTAACAAATATTTTCATCAGGGCCTCTCAGTTTTATATTTTTATAATATTTATCTCTCTGGTAATAGACTCCCTGATTCCTTCTTGCTTTTCTGATGCAGAGTGAGTATGCCGACTGCTGCTTGAAATCCTCCATCGGGCATGTGACATGTATAGTTTCACTTCGATTGTGTGGCTTTGATCATTTCTTTTTCTTTTGCCTCGGCATCAATTGATTTTCCCATCATTGCCTTTGTTCTAGGTATCTGTCTTCTTCACTGTACACCAATGTTGCCTTCGGTTTTTTTACCCTGAGGATAATTTCTTTAGGAAAAGGAGATTATGGAGTGCCCAGGGGCTATCACTTGAGGGAGTCTCTGGTGTTTGTGTCGTGCCATCTGGGCTTGTGTTGTGGTTGTCTACTCTCCCTTGGGAGAGTCCTCTTCAAAGGCTCTCGTTGCCTGCTGTTTGGAGGGTTTGTTGTCTGGACTGAATTTGTTGAGGATTAGCTTGGTGGGCCCTGGTGTGCCTGTGAAAGGAGACTTTCACCCCACTCAATAGAAGCTTCGTTCTATTATTTCTCCTGTTGAATGCTGTGGTCAGGAGAAAGGATTTGGGCATGACTTTCTCCTAGTCCCTACGGGATGGTCTGTTCTCCTGGGTCGAAGCAAAATGGCATGAAGAAGTCAGTCCCAACAGTATTCCAGGGTTAGGACTTCATGTTTGCATGTTATGCAGCTAATGTCCTTACTGTCCTGTCTGTGGCCACTAGCTTGGTCTTGATGCTGGTGGTTAGAGAGGCACTAGTTTCATTTTCCTGCATCGAGGCAACTCCATGAATGTGCCTACCACGAATGCACCACAAAAAATAATAATCATACCTCTGTGTCAACAGGTATTGATTCTGATAATGGTTCCCAGGCTGTCTGCAGCTGGTTGTTTGCTGGTGTCCTCTCCAGGAGAAACACAGTGTTTGCAGAAGTCTATGTCTGCCAAGCCTGCTGATCTGAAATCCTGGGCCTCATGAACCTTTGGTTGCAAAAACTGGAGCCATTCAGACATTCTCATTTGCTCCTCTCTCCTGGACCTTACTATTTGGTCATGGTACCCTCCCTTTGAAACACAAATCATCCACTTTTCCCTTAAGCCTTGTCTATACCCTTCTCCCGTGGTCTCTGCAAAATCTCCTTCACTGTAGCATGTGATTTCTAGGCTTCGGGTCCATTGACACCATGTTTATATTGATGTGGTGATCTTTCTGTTGTGTTTATGGCTGAAGACATGCCTGGGACTCCCAGACACTTCTAACATCTCCCTGTCCTTCAAATGCAAAGCACATACGTATCCAGCCTTAAGCAAGA
Organism: Meles meles; assembly: GCF_922984935.1. Lineage (NCBI taxonomy): Eukaryota > Metazoa > Chordata > Mammalia > Carnivora > Mustelidae > Meles > Meles meles. The sequence goes on along the minus strand of NW_025721116.1, from coordinate 124,181 downwards.
AGGAATTCTTGCCCCTTGCCACATGTGGCAGAAAAGTGATGCGTATTGGGCTGTGTCACATCTGTCAGTCTAAAAGAACAATTATCATATGATTTCACTCCTTCAGGGAAGTGAAGAAACACGTGAAAAATAAGAAAATTATGCAGACATCGAGACTCTAACCGGGCACACAAAACTTAGTGTTGGTCCAAGGCAGGTTAGTTAGAATCTGTGTTTCTAAACGATGATTAAAAGGGACATTCATTGCATTAAATATTGCCAAATGAGATGTAAAGTGAGTTTCCAATGCGTTTGGAGGTGAATTGTAATCCAAAAAAGAGCAGCTTCATATCTCATAAGATATCATTCTAAGTGTTCTGTGAAATACACACACACACACATACACACACACACACACACACACACACACACACACACACACTTAAAAGACTCACACCGAAGTTAGGTAGCAAGTGAGGAATAGCACTCATGGAAGCAAACCTCAGAGAAAAATACCATAAAGGAAAAAAGCACAGAGGATCAAAGTGAGAAACCGACCAAAGTGGAAAATATAACTCATTACCTATCAAGAATTAATTAAAGCATTCAGGACTAAACTCTCCTAAACAACCTAACCTAAAAGACCTTACCCACAAGTATGCCAGTAAATCCAATACCTGAGAGAAAAGGAAAATTCCAAGAGACATACCCACTACTAAAACTAGGTCATGAAACATAAATATCTGACATCTCAGCTAAAAATGAAAGCATTTGAAGCAGTTCTCAAACACCCACCAACATACAAAAAGCCAGGTTCATATCAATTTATTGGTTCACACTTTGAGACATTTAAGGAAGTCAATGTTGGCTCTTCTCATTTATTCCTGAAATATAGGAAGAGGGAAGACTCTAATTTAAAATGTCCAAAGACCCAGTTCAGATAAGGACCTTATAGGAAACCAATTGCATATCATTTTCATCAGTAAGATAATAAAACTATAATTCATTCACTCTTTCTTTCTTCATCAACATGTGAAACGGCCTGTTTTTCTTTCTTTTTAATATTTTTTCTTATGTTCGGGAAGCCAGCCTTTCACCCATCATACATTATTGACATAGTGTTCCCTGATTCTTTCGTTGCATATACCACTGATGGCACTCAGGGATACCTCCTCCATACCCATTAACCTGTTCCCTCATTCCCGGCATGTCTCATCATTCTGTGACCCTCAGCTTGGTTCCCATAGTCCTGAGTCTCTCCTGGTTTGTCTCCATTCCCGACTTCTTTTCTTTCCATTTTCCCTTTGCTTCTATTAATTTCCATGGTATTCCTCATGTGCCACTTATGAGGGAAGCCATATGATATTTCTCTTGGTTTGCTTGCCTAACTCACTGAAAATAATCCAGTACTGTGTCATTCCTGTCAAGGCGAGTATCAGGGCTTCATCTTCCCCGATGGGGGAGGCATACTCTGTTGCCTGAATGGACCACACCTTCTTTATGCATCATTCTTCCTTCTCTCCTTTGCATCACTTAATTTCTTTCTGGTACCTGTCTTCCAGGTAACTCATTGGATCCTCTGGTTCTGCCAGCTTGCTGGACTTTGCTTCCAGTCTAATAAAAAAATTTTCATCAGGGCCTCTTAATTTTATTTTTTTATCACCTTTATCCCTGTTGTTCGAAACTCCATGATGCCTCAGCATGAATTGATTCTTCCATTGTTGCTTTTGTTCTACGTCTCTGTCTTCTCTGTATTCGAAAAGTGCATTCTGTCTTCTACCCTCAGGTTAATTTCCTCAGGAAGAAGAGCTCATGGAGTTCCCAGGGCTGACTCTTGTGGGAGTCATTTCGTTCCTATTTCTTTCTTCATCTACATGTTAAACGGCCTGTTTTTCTTTCTTTTCAATATTTCTTCTGATATTTGGGGAGCCAGCCATTCATCCATCAGAAGTTTTGACATAGTGTTTCCTGATTATTTAGTTGCATATGCCACCGAGTGCTCATTATCATATATTCCACACCTCCTCCATACCAATTAACCAGTACCCTCATTCCCAGAATGTCTCATCATTCTTTAACCCTCAGCTTGGTTCCCAGAGTCCTGAGTCTCTCCTGGTTTGTCTCACGTACTGACTTCTTCTTCTTCCATTTTCCCTTGCTTCTACTAATATCCATGGTATTCCTCATGTACCAAATGAGTGAAGCCATATGATATTTCCTTGGTATGCTTGCCTTTTTCATTGATAATAACCCAGTCCTATGTCACTCATGCCAAGGTGCATATCAGGGCTTCATCCTCCCAAATGGTGGAGACCTACACTGTTGTCTGGAAGGACCACACCTTCTTTATCAAGTAGTCTTTGGAAGGGCATCTTGGCTCCTTCCTCAGTTATGCTAGATTGGCCATGGCAGACCATCAATGAAGGCGGTATATTTTCCTCTGAATAAAGAGAGTTGGTCATCACTGCACCCCCATGACCATGGCATGTAGCGTTAACTAATGATGGCAAGGAGGGATGTCCAGGGCTCTTCCTTCAGGGGTAGTTATAATGCAGAATGTCACTCTCCTTGAAGCCTTTGCAATGGTGTTTAAGGTAAGTCACATACACAGAGCCCTCATCCCTTAAGTCTGGTGTTTCAGAGTACTAGGAAATGAGGACATGGACAGCACAGTGCATCCACGCCCTAGCACTTTTCCTGGAAATGTGGCATCCTTTCCCTTATTGTTTCTCTTATATCCCAAGCTTACCAAGCACCAAAGGCAGACCCTATACCTTAGAATCCATCAGGAAATGAAGCTAAGAAAGGACGCTTTCAGCCATAGGATGTCAAAGCTCCCAAAGAGTTAATTTTAGCCAAGAGGCCTCCCTGTTGATTGAGATCTCTAGAAACTGCAGTGGAAAATTGAATACCATGCTCTCTCTGGAGAAATGTTGGACTCAATGATGGTACACAGAACATCATTTAGTTTTCTCTTGGTATTGAAAGGGGAAGTGGGAAAGGAACCTAAAAGACCACCTGAGTTCATGATCAGGCTAGCATGGCTTTTTTTCTGTCCTTGCCAAATCTTCCTACTTAAATTCATAGGACACATAGGTAATGAGAAAGGGATTGTTGCTTCAGTTAAGTCAGCTTCTGTGACATCACAAAGCTTTAATTCATTGCATCCACTCCTCCGCCAAAGAACCCCTAATCACTACATCTGGCTGGAGTAGTCATGGGTCAGCCAGGAGGATCCAAAGCCCTCCCAAATCGCTGGAGCTGCCTGGGTATTTCACCAGGACAGTTTACAAAACAAGTCCGGGTCACATTTTCCATAGCCGAATTTGTAGTCTTTGGCCGTGACTGTCACCACCAGCCCTCTGAACTCCTGAGATGGGCAAGAATCCACAGTTCCATCTTACACAAGAAAGGTCAAGAAAGAGTCAGGACTAAAACCAAGCCTCAGGCGAGGAACTCCACGCCCTGCACATGTGCATGGTCCTCCCACCCAGTCAGGACTCTTCTGACCAGGAAAAGGGCCACCGAGGAAAGCTCCCAGTGAACACCTGCAACCATTCCAAAGATATGTCTGGAGTCTTCAACAAAGAGGACACGAATTCCTCTAGCATCTCCAAAAATCATGCCAAGAAGACCTCACCGTCTTCCAAGCTGTCAAAGCACCAGAGGAAGACCCTATACCCTAGAACCTTAGGCCCATGTCGGACTCCTTTGTTTGGAGGCCACAGGAGCAAGCGTGGGGCATATTGGAATAGAACCATTGCCCACGTGAAGCCATTGGAAAGGCTTTTGTGTCAGTTTAAGGAAGACAACGTGTATCTACAAAGGACACATTGAAGAGGAATCAGTGGTGTAAGATACCTGAGCATTCCCTCAAGGTAGTACAGTTTCCCTCTGTGGAACTGACTGGAGATGTTGAAGAACAAGCCTGCCTTAACCCTCCTATTTCCATTCCCCAAAGGTTTTCATGGGATAAAGAAACAGTGCCTATTTGTCGCAGAAGTTGCGCATGTTCTAATGAAGCCAGGTGAGGAGGAAAAATGGGAGAAAATGGGCCATTGCAGTGGGACAGACAGTGGATGCTCCATGTTCATGGGTAGATGTGGAACATGAAAAGAGGAGAACAAGGGATCCCAGAACAAATGACTGTCATATTAGAATGGTGGGAAGTGCTCTGGACCTGGTTGTTTCTATATAGGTCCAAATTCAATAAACCATCCTCTGTCCCCAATCAATCCTTATCAACTGTTTCTTTTTGTTGTTTTTCCATGATATTAATGCATGTATTTGACAGAGAGAGACAGAAAGATCATAATCAGGGAGGGAGCTGGAGTGGGAGAAGCAGACTTGCCTCTGAGCAGGGAACCTGAGGTGGGAGACAATCCAATGAGCCTGTGACCAACAGCTGAGCTGAAGACCATCTCTGAACTGATGGAGACACCCAGGGACACGATCTTTGTCTTCTTCACACCTCATTTTCTTTTTTTTTAAACTTCTTTTCAGCATAACAGTATTAATTGTTTTTGACACCACACCCAGTGCTCCATGCACTATGTGCCCTCCCTTATACCCACCACCTTGTTCCCCCAAACTCCCATCCCCTGCTTCATCAAGAACCTCAGGTTGTTTTTCACAGTCCATAGTCTCTCATGGTTCACCTCCCCTTCCAATTTCCCTCAACTCCCTTCTCCTCTTCATCTCCCCTTGTCCTTCATATTATTTGTTATGCTCCACAAATAAGTGGAAGCATATGATAATTGACTCTCTCTGCTTGACTTATTTCACTCAGCATAATCTCTTCCAGTCCTGTCCATGTTGTGGGTACTCATCCTTTCTGATAGAGGCATAATACTCCATCGTGTATATAGACCACATCTTCCTTATCCATTAGTCTGTTGAAGGACATATTGGTTCTTTGCACATTTTGGTGACCCTGGCCATTCCTGTTATAAACATTGCGGTACAGATGGCCCTTATTGTCACTACATCCCTATCTTTGGGGTAAATGCCCAGTAGTGCAATTGCAGGGTCATAGGGAAGTGCTATTTTTAATTTCTTGAGTAATCTCCATACTGTTCTCCAAAGTTGCTGCATCAACTTGCATTCCCACCAACAGTGTAAGAGGGTTAACCTTTCTCAACATCCTCTCCAACACATGTTTTTTCCTGTCTTGCTAATTTTGGCCATTCTCAATGGTGTAAGGTGGTATCTAAATGTGGTTTTAATTTGAATCTCCTTAATGGGAGATTCAAACATTTTTCTTGTGTTTGATAGCCATTTTTATGTCTTCATTAAAGAATTGTCTTTTCATATCTTTCGCCCATTTTTTGATATGATTATCTGTTTGTGTGTGTTGAGTTTGAGGAGTTCTTTATGGATTCTGGATATCAACCTTCTGTCTGTACTGTCAATTTCTTCCTGGTTCAATTTTGGGAGTTTATAGTTTTCCAGGAATTCATCCATTTCATCTAGGTTGCTTAGCTCATTGGCATGTAACTGTTGATAATAACTTCTGATGATTGTTTCTACTTCCTTGGTGTTAGTTGTAATCTCTCCCTCTTCGTTCATAATTTTATTAATTTGGGCTTTCTCTCTTTTCTTTAGGATTATTGTGGCCAATGGATTATCAATCATTTTGATTCTTTAAAAAAAACAGCTTCTGGTTTCATTGATACGTTCTTCTATATATCTGGTTTCTACCTCTTTGATCTCTGCTTTAAAGTGATTATTTCCCTTCTTATGTGTGGAGCTGGTATGATTTATTGTTGTTTTCCCAGCTCTTTTAGGTGTAGAGAGAGCTGGTGTATTCTGGATTTTTCAATTTTTTTGAGGGAGGCTTGGATGGCTATGTATTTCCCCCTTAGAACAAACTTTGCTGTATCCCATATGTTTTGGACCGAAGTGTTTTCATTCTTATTGGTTTCCATGAATTGTTTAAGTTCTTATTTGATCGCCTGGTTGATTCAAGCATTCTTAAGCAAGGTGGTCTTTAGCTTCCAGGTATTTGAGTTCCTTCCAAACTTTTTCTTGTGATTGAGCTCCAATTTCAAAACATTGTGATCTGAGAATATGCAGGGAATGATGTCAGTCTTTTGCATCGGTTGAGTCCTGATTCGTGACCCAGTATGTGGTTTATTCTGGAGAATGTTCCATGTGCACTTGAGAAGAATATGTATTCTGTTATTTTTTTTTTCTATTTTAACAGAGGAATTTATCAATAACACAAACAAAAAATGATATAAATAAAAAGAATTAAACACATGTTATGCAGTGACTTGAAAAACTTAAACAACCTAAGCATGGTTGCTTGTTCCAGCTCGCTCACCTATGTTCCTCATCATCTACCACTGTCTTTCTCTCTGGCCCTGGAAGTTGACCTGCCTTATTTCATCAATATGTGGCTCTGCATTTCAATTGGGCATAGATAATGGGAAGCCGCATTAGGAGATCTTGGGGAGCAAGTAGATGAAGTTAGAGTGTTCATTCCCTTGGCTATCTTCCTTTGAAGTTTCTTTAGGATTCTAACTTCCATTCTTGACCCAAATCACATTGATCTCAAGACTGCTGACCTATCCAAAGTTCTGCCCTTCTGATTCCTACAATATATCTCTGATAGGCTACTGTTTCTGGATTCTGATAGAATTTGCTCCCTTTTTTCCCCTTTGGGCTTAGGGATGGTAATAGCTTGCTACTATCAGCCCTGAATTATTGCAGTATTCCTGTGATTTCCCTAAAATTACACTTTTTTCCATTTTATTTATTTTTTCAGCGTAACAGTATTCATTCTTTTTGCACAACACCCAGTGCTCCATGCAAAACGTGCCCTCCCCATTAACCACCACCTGTATTCTGTTATTTTAGGGTGGAATTTTCTCTATAAATCTATGAGGTCTATCTGGTCCAATGTGCCATTCAATGCTCTTGTTTCTTTATTGATTTTCTGCTTTGATAATCTGTCTATTATTTAAATCTACTACTAAGAATGTATTCATATCAATATGACTCTTGATCAATTGTTTTCTTATGTAATTGGGTGCTCCCATATTGGGGAATAGATATTTACAATTGTTAGATCATCTTGGTGGATAGTCCCTTTAAGAATGATGTAGTGTACTTCTGTATCTCTGACTACAGTCTTTAGTTTAAAATCTAATTTATCTTATATGAGAATCACTACCCCGGCCTTCTTTTGAGGCCCATTTGCATGAAAGATGCTTCTCCATCCCTTCACATTCAGTCTGGGTGTATCTTTAGGTTCAAAACGGGTTTCTTGTAGACAACATATGGATGGGTCCTGTCGTTTTATCCAATCTGCAACCCTGTGTCATTTAATGGGCACATTTAGGCCATTCACATTGGGAGTGATTATTGAGAGATACTTTTTTATTGCCATCATGTTACCTTGAAGTCTTTCTGTCTGTAGATTGTCTCTATATTTCTGTTCAATAATATTCTTATGATTTAAGATTTCCTGCAGTGTTGGCTTGGTGGTTGCATAGTCTTTTAAGCCTTGCCATCTTGAAAACTCTTTCTCTCTCCATCCATTTTGAATGTCGGTCTTGCTGGATAAAGTATTCTTGGATGCATGTTCTTCTCATTTAGTGCCCTGAATATATTTTGCCATTCTTTCCTGGCTTGCCAGATCTCTGTGTACAGGTCTGAGGGTATTCTAATCGGCTTTCCTCTGTATGTAAGGAGCTTCTATATCCTAGCTGCTTTCAAGTGGGTCTGCCTATAGTTATAATTCTTCATTCTTACTATCAGGTGTCACGAGGACGTTCAAGAATCTATAATCTTGGGGAAAACCATCCTGCCTCTAGCACAGGAACACTGTTTCCATTTGTGAAATTTTCATAGACAATTTGTTCCACTATATCTTCTCGATTTCTTTCTTTTCCTCCCCTTCAGCGATTCCAATAGTTCTGACATTGGAACGTTTCATGGCATCATTTATTTCTCTGATTCTGTTTTCGTTGCTTCTGAGCTGTTTGTTCTAGGCTTCCTCCTGATCTTTTCTCTCTGTTTGTCCTCCAGATCACTAATTCTATCTTCTATCTCAGTTACCCAAGATTTTAGAGAATTTAGATTAGATTGGAACTCATTGAGAGCATTTTGAACATCATCCCTGGTGGCTTTCACTTCTGCCCTAACATCGTGATCATAATGCCTGGTGGCTTTCAGTTCTGCCCTAATCAATTCCATTTGGTCATCCATTGCTTTCTCCAACCTAGCTTGCCTGGATAATTTTAGCCTGAATTCCTTTTCCGACATATTGTCTATGTCGATAGCCATTAGCTCTGTTGCAGAAGGTCCATCCTCTGTATTTTTCTTCTGTTGGGCATTCCTCCTCCTAGGCATTTTGGTGAGAGATGACTGAACAGATGTAGCTGGGTGTATAGAGTGTGGTGCAGTCAAGGTGCACCCTGGAATGATTCTGAGCCATCAGGATTCCCCACTCAAACGAGAGAAAAAAGAAAAGAAAAAGAAAAGAGAGCGAGAGAGAGAGGAACAAAAGGTAAGATAAAAGAGATGGCGCAGCCCAAATGGGCCCCAAGGTAAGATTTATGAAGTATACAAACAAAAACAGACAAACAGAAAGACTGGTAAAGTAGATGACAAGAGAAGGAAAAAAAAATATATATATATGCAAAAAAAAAGGAAGAACCTTGTCAAAAGAACCCCAAGTATAAGATTTATATACTGTCAGGACAAACACAAATACACAGAAATTCTGGCGGAATGAAAAGATGGGAGAGTGGTTATAAATTATCAGTGTGGGCGAGGAGGGTTATTTTGATTCTTCCTGGATGTGTCATGATGTCTTTATTAAAGGACTCAACTTTCCTATGATAAAGGGTGATTAAAAATTGGTTTACCTATAGGGGTAGCATTGATTGGGGAAAGGGGATTACCTTGAAGTTTAACTCTATATGTAAATTAGAAAATAAAAATTTAAAAAAAGAATAAAGTAGACTAAACTAAACTAAAATTAAAAAAATTAAGAAAAAAAAAGCAAAAGAAAAACACAGGTGTATGTTTCAAAATGTTCAGTTTAGAAAGTTATTAAGGGATTTGATGTACTGGACATTTTTATTAATTTTGGGAAGCCAGATTCATTCATCAGAAATTTTTTACATATGTTCCCTGATTATTTATTTGCATATACTACTGAGTGCTCATCATCATGTATGCCACACAACCTCCATACCCATTAACCAGATCCGTCATTCCCAGCATATCTGATTTTTCTGCAACCCTAAGACTCGATCCCAGAATCCTTAGTCTTTACTGGTTTGTCTCCCTTTCAGACTTCTTTTCCTTTCGATTTCCCTTGCTTCTACTAATGTTCATGTTATTCCTAATTCGCCACATATGAGTAAGGCCATATGATATTTCCCTTGGTCTGATCGCCTTTTTCATTGAGAATTACCCTGTCCTGTGTCACTCATTTCAAGGCGAGTATCGGGGCTTCATCCCACTCGATGTCGGAAGTATCATCTGTGGTCTAGATGGACTACACCTTCTTTATCCAGTAGCCATGGGAAGGGCATCTCGGCTCCTTCCACAGTTCTTCTAGAGTGGGCATAGCAGGCCACCGATGTAGGCTGTTCCTTTTCCTCTGAATTAAGATAGTTATTCACCATTGCACTCCCCATGACCATGGCATGTAGCATTAACTAATGATGACACGGAGTGCTGTCCAGGGCTATTCCTGCAGTGAAAGCTATCATGCAGGTTGTACCTCTCCTTGAAGCCTTTGCAAAGGTATTTAAGGTAAACTCAGGCAGACTGAGCCTTCACCCTCAGGACTGGTTTTACAGAACACTAGGAGATGAGGGCACAGACAGCACAATGCATCAATGCCCTAGCACTTTTCCTGAAAATGTGACTTTCCTTGCCTTATTCCTGCCCTTATCTTCCACGCTGACCAAGATGCAAAGGCAGAACCTACACCCTAGAACCCATCAGGAAAAGAAGCTAAGAAAGGATGCTCTCATACATAGGATGTCAAAACTCCCAGAGTGTTAATGATATCCAAGAGGTCTCCCTGTTCATTGAGATCTCTAGAAATTGCCAAAACTCCCAGAGTGTTAATGATATCCAAGAGGTCTCCCTGTTCATTGAGATCTCTAGAAAATGCAGCGGAAATAGCAAGACCTTGCTGTTTCTGGAGAAGTGTTGGCCTCCAGGATGGTATATGGAATGTCATTTCTCCTTGCATAGAAAGGGGAAGTGGGAAAGAAACAGAAAAGCCAACCTGAGTTCATGATCATGTTAACACGGTTTGTTTGTTTGTTTGTTTTTCTTTCTTTCTCAGTGCTTTCTATCAAAAGCCATAGGACTCATATGTCATGAGATAGGGATTGCTGCTTCAGTGACGTCAGTTTCTGTGAAGACACAAAGCTTTGAGGTCCTAGCAGCCACTCCTCCCTAAAGTATGTCTAATCACTCCACCTGGCTGCAGTAGTCATGGATCAGCCAGGAGGTTCCAAAGCTCTCCCAAACCGCTGGAGCCGCTTGGGTATTTTACCAAGACAATTTAAGAAGCTAGTCAGGGTCACCTTCTTCATGGGCGAATTTGTAGACTTTAGCCGTAACTATGACCATCAGACCTCTGCACTCCTGAGAAGGGCAAGAATCCACAATTCCATCTTAATCAGGAAAGGTCAAGAAAGTTTCAGTATTACCATCAAGCCTAAGGCAAGGAAATCCATGCCCCTCACACATGCATGGTCTTCCCACCCAATCAGGACTCTTCTGACCAGGAAAAGGCCACCCGAGGAAAGCTCACAGTGAACACCCGCAACCATGCCAAAGATATGTCTGGAGTCTTCAGCAGCGAGGACATGAGTTCCTCTAGCATTTCCAGAAAACATCCAAGATGGCCTCCCAATCTTCCAAGCTGACAAAGAACCAAAGGCAGACCCTATACCCTAGAACATCAGGCACAGGATGGCACATGGGATTGGAGCTCAAAGGAGAAAACACAGAGCATGTAGGAAGAGACCCATTGCACAAATGATGCCATCAGAAAGGCTTTCATGCTAGTTACAGGAAGACAACGTGTATCTACAAAAGGACGCATTGAAGAGGATTCAACGGCCTAATATCCCTGAGCATTCCCAAAGTGTGGTGCAGCTTCCCTCTGTGGAACTGAATTGAGATGTTGCAGCACAAGCCTGTCTTAACACTCCCATTTCCATTTCCAAAAGTTCTTCATGGGATAAATAAACAGTGCCTGCTGTGGAAGATGGGCATGTTCTAATGGAGCCCAGTGTGGAGGAACAATAGGAGAACAAGGAGCCATTGTACTGGGACAGACAGAAGATGCTTCATGCTGGTGGGGAGAGGCAGGATGATGAAGAAGAGGAGAAAAAACAAAGGAGCTCAAAGCCAAGGTCTGGATTTTTAGAATGGTGGGAAGTGCTCTGTACCTGGGTGCATTCTAAAGGGACATAGGTCCAAATTTAAAAACCATCCTCTGGCTCCATTCAATTCTTAGTAATTGTTTGTTGTTGTTGTTGTTGTTGATGTTGTTTTTCAATAATGTGCATGCATGCATTTGACAGAGAGAGTCAGAGAGATCATCATCAGTGAGGGAGCGGAGAGGGAGAAGCAGACTTGCCTCTGAGCAGGGAAACTATGGTGGGAGAGGATCCAATGAGACTGGGATCAGGAGCTGAGCTGAAGGCCGCCTCTGAAATGATGGAGACACCCCAGAACACAATCTTTGTCTTCTTAACACCTAGTTGCTCTAGACAAGAACTCCTGCTCAGTCTTTTTTCAGACATGCAGGCAATACTGATTTTGGCTTGGGCTGGTGTGGCTTGTCTATGCAACATGCTTCTCGATATTACATAGCTGGTCGCCTTGATATCAGACACTTGGATATACAAATACTCTTCTCCCAAGCATATATGGGTGAAGAGAATTCCTCCATTGCTAGCTTTGAAGGGTGAATGACACTATATGTTGTGTTGCACTGCTTCTGTTGATGGTACTGGGAGTACTCTATGCCTCAGAATCTGGATCTCTGTTTCTACCCCCAGAGGAGGGATGGTTTCACCTCTGATTTCTTTTTTTTAAGCTTTTTTTAAAATATTTTATTTATTTGACAAAGAGAAATCACAACTAGGCAGAGAGGCAGGGATAGAGAGAGGAGGAAGCAGGCTCCCTGCGGAGCAGAGAGCCCGATGTGGGGCTCGATCCCAGGACCCCGGGATCATGATCTGAGCCGAAGGCAGAGGCTTTAACCCACTGAGCCACTCAGGCACCCTCACCTCTGATTTCTTAAAGAAATCTTGTGCCCTCCTTTTCCTCTCTCTTCTAGTTCTCCTAAAATAATCATCCATTACATCATTTCACTTAAGGATTTCCCTAATTCCATTGTCATGTTCCTCATTCTCTCTTCTCTACTTTGCTTTTCTTCCCTTTTTTCCAGTAATTTTCTTCCTTGTAACACATTGGTACCTCTGGTTCTGCCAGCTTCCTGGACTTTGCATCCAATCTGCTAATAAAAGTTTTCATCAGGGTCTCTTGATTTTATTTTTTTATCATTTTTTTCTTGGCGGTCCAAAACGTCCTGATGCCTTCTAAGTTTTTCTGATACAGAGTGAGTATTATGGTTCCTGCCTTAAATCCACCATTAGGCATGTGACATGTTTAGGTTTTACTTTGATTGCGTGTCCATGATATATCTTGTTCTTGTTCTTCAGCATCAATTGATTCTTCAATCATTAAATTGTTCTAGATTTCTGTCTTCTTCTCTGTATTCTAAAAGCACATTCTATTTTCCACCCTGAGGGTAATTTCTTTGGGAAGAGGAGCTCATGGAGTGAACAAGGGCTGGAAATTGAGGGGATTTAGGGTATGTGTGGCATGCCTTCTGGGGTTGTTTTGGCTGTCCACTCTCCTCTGGGCCATTCCTCTGCAGACGCTCTCTTTGATGGCCATTCAGAGTGTTAAGTGTCTGGACCTAATACGGTGAGGTTTAGCTTGGTGGACTCCGGTGTGCTTCTGAAAGGAGATTTTCAACCCACTCAACCTTACTAAGGCCTGCTGAATGCTGTGGTCAGGAGATAGGATGTGGGCAGAGCTTTCTTCTAGTCACCTACAGGATGGTCTGTTCTTGGGACTAAGCAACGTGGCCGGGGAAGGCAGTCTCAACAGTGTTCCAGGTTTAAGACTTCGTGTTTGTAGGTTATGCAGCTATTGTCCTCACCATTATCTCTGTGGCCACTAGCTAGGTCTTTATGCTGGTGGTTGGAGAGCCCCAAGTTTCATTAGCCCCTACCAATGCATTTCCATGAACAGTGCCTTTCATGGATGCCCAGCAAGAAACAATAATCGTACCACTCTGTCAAAAGTTATTGTCTCTGATCATGGTTTCCAGGCTGTCTGCACCTGGTTGGTTGCTGGTGTCCTCCCCAGCAGAAACGCAGTGTTCTCTGGTGTATATGTCTTCCAAGCCTGCTGTTCTGAGATACCCAGGCCTCAAGACTCTTTGGTTGCAAGAACTCGTGCAATTAAGACCCTCTCCATGTCTCTGCCACAGCTATGGGTCAACATTCAACTTGTGGATTCTTAGTGTGCTCCTCTCTCCTGTGCCTTTGTCTTTGGCCTTGGTTCCCTCCTCTGAAGCACAAACCATCCACTTCTCCTCTAAGCCATGTTGTCACAATTCTCCCATGGTCTCTTCGACTTAATCTCTTTCACTGTTTATTGTGATTTCTAGGTTTCAGGTCCATTTACTCCATGTTTATGGTGATGTGGTCATCTTCTGCATGTGCATATGACTGAAGACAAGCCTGGAGCTCCCAGACACTTCTAACATCTCCCTGTCGTCCAAAAGCACCACACACTCTTATCCAGCCATAGGCAAGAAGCAATTATTGCTCCTTTCCACATGTGGCTGAAAGGTGGAGAGCATTGGGCTGCATCATATCTGTCAGTCACAGAAAGACAATTAACATATGATTTCACCCACTCATGGAAGTAAAGAAACATGTGAAAAAGCAAGTAAAAATTGCACAGACAATGAGATTCTAAGCGGGCACACAAAATTTTCTGTTTGTTCCAAGGCAGGTTAGTGATAATCTGTGTTTCTAAAAGAGGATTAAATGGGACATTCATTGGAGGAAACGTGGTCAAAAGGGATGTATTGTGAGTTACCAATGCGTTTGAAGGTGAATCGTGATCCAAAAAAGTACAGCTTCACAGCGAGGACACAATTTCCACTAGCATCTCCAGAAACCAGAAGACCTAGAAGCCCAGAAGACCTCCTCATCTTCCAAGAATTCCAAGCACCAAAGTCAGACCTTACACACTAGAACCTATTTGCAGGTTAGGCAGGTAATTTCCTCTCCATCCTCTCTGTGGTCACTAGCTCGGTCTTTATGCTGGTGGTGGCATAGCTCCAAATTCTTTTTCCCACAACGTGGCATCTCCATGAACAGTGCCTATCACGGATGCACAGCAAGAAACAATAATCATAGCATTGTACCAACAGGTATTGTCTCTGATCATGGTTTCCAGGCGGTTTGTAACTGGTTGGTTGCTGGTGTCCTCTCCAGGAGACACAGAGTGTTCTCTGGAGTCTAATTTAATATTTTTTATCACCTTCATCTCGGTGGCCTGAGACTCCCTAATTCCTTCTATGTTTTTCTGATGCAGAGTGAGTATCCTGGCTGCTGCTTTAAATCCTCCATTGGGCATGTGAAATGTATACGATTCACTTCGATTGTGTGGCCATGATCATTTCTTGTTCTTTTGCCTTGTCTTCAATTGATTCTGCCATGGTTGCCTTTGCTCTAGGTCTCTGTCTTCTTCGCTGTATTAGAAAAGCCCATTCTTTTACCTACAGTGAGTGAAATTTCTTTAGGAAACACAGCTCATGGAGTGCCCAAGGACTGGCCCTTGAGGGAGTCCCCGGTGTGTGTGGCATGCTTCTGGGGTTGTGTTTTGGCTGTCTACACTCCTCTGGGCCAGTCCTCTGCAGAGGCTCTCCTTGCCAGCCATTCAGAGTGTTTGGTGTCTGGACCGAATATGGTGAGATCTAGATTGGTGGGCTCTGGTGTGCCTTGAAAAGAGCCTTTCAACCTGCTAACAGAACTAAGGCCTGCTGAATGCTGTGGACAAGAGAGAGTGTGGGCAGGTCTTTCTTCTAGTACCCTATGGGAGGGTCAATTCTCCTTGGACTAAGCAACCTGGCCTGAGGAATGCAGTCCCAATAGTGTTCCAGGGTTGGGACTTCATTTTTGCTGGTTATTTCCTCACCGTCCTGTCTGTGGCCACTAGTTCTGTCTTTGTGATGGCGGTGGGAGGCATCTCAATGAACACAGTTCATCACGGATACACAGCAAGAAAAAATAATCATACCACTGTGTTAACAGGTATTTGCTCTGATCATGGTTCCAGTGCTGTCTGCCCCTTTGTGGCTTGCTGGTTTCTGCTCCAGGATAAACAGTGTTCTCTGGACTCTATGTCTGCCAAGCCTGCTTATCTGAAATCTCCGGGACTCACAACACTTTAGTTGCAAGAACATGTGCCATACAGACCCTCTCCTTTTCTCCGCCAAATCTGTGGGTCAACATTCAACTTGAGTGTTCCCAGTGTGCTCCTCACTACTGGGCCTGTTTCTTTGGCCATGGTTCCCACCCTCTCCAGCCCAAACCATCCACTTCTCCACTAAGCCATATGTACACTCTTCTCCCTAGGTCTCTGCAACTTTTTCTATATTTCACAGTGGAGTTTCTTTTCGATGTACCAGGTACACGTAGATGTCGTCATCTTCCTGTGGTGCTTTTGGCTGAAGACATACCTGGAGATCCCAGACTCTTCTAACATCTCCCTGTTTTACAAATGCACTTCAGACTCTTCCGCATCCATATGCAAGAAGGAATTGATGCAACTTGCCACAAGTGGCAAAAAGGTGGAGAGCATTGGGCTAAGTCCCATCTATCAGTCACAGAAAGAAAAATCACATATGATTTCACTGACTCGTGGAAGTAAAAAATAACATGTGAAAAAGCAAGAAGAAAGGGAGAGGCAACGAGACTCTAACCGGGCACACAAAATTTGATGTTTATCCCAAGGCAGGTTAGTGAGAATCTGATTTTCTAAAAGAGGAGTAAATGGACATACCTTGCAGGAAATGTGGCTATAAGGGATTTAACATGAGTTTATAATGCGTGTGAAAGTGAATTGTAATCTAAAAAGAGCAGCTTCATATCTCTTAAAATATCATTCTAAGTGTTATGTGTCATGAGCATACACATCTGACATCTCAGATAATGATGAAATCGTTTGAAGCAGTCCTCAAACACTTACCAATGCACAAAAAGCCAGGTTCAAATCAAGTTCCTGGTCCACACTTAGAGACATTTAATGAAGGCAATGTCAGTTGGTCTCATTTATTTCCAAAATGTAGGAAGAGGGAAGAATCTAAGTTACAAGGTCCAAAGACCCAATTCAATAAGGACCTTATAGGAAACCAATTGTATACCATTTTAATCAGTAAGATAATAAAACTATACTTCATTTCTTTCCTCTTTCTTTCTTCATCTACATATGAAACAGCCTCTTTTTCTTTCTTTTCAAAACTTATTCTTATATTCAGGAAGCCAGCCTTTCATCCCTCATACTTTTGTGAGATACTGTTCATGGATTCTTTAGTTGCTTATACCACGGAGTGATCGTCATAATATATGCCACACCACCTCCATACCATTAACCAGTTCCCTCATTCCTAGCATGTCTCATCCTTCTGTAACCCTCAGCTTGGTTCCCAGAGTCATGAGTCTCTCCTGGTTTGTATCCCTGTCTGAATTCTTCTCTTTTTGTTTTCCCGTGATTCTACTAATGTCCACGGTATACCTCATGGGCAATATATGAGTGAAGCCATATGATAGTTCCCTTGGACTGCTTCCGTTTTCACTGACAATAACCCAGCCCTGAGTCACTCATGTCAAGGTGATTATTGGGGCTTCATCCGCAATATCAGAGGTATCATCTGTGGCATGGATGGACCACACCTTCTTTATCAAGTGGTATATTGAAGGGCATCTTGGCTCCTTCCACAATTCTGCTAGAGTGGGCATGGCGGAGATCGATTAGGCAGTTCCTTTTCCTCTGAATTAAGAGAGTTGGTCAACATGGCTCTCTCCGTGACCTCGGCATGTAACGTTAACTGATGATGACAAGGTGTGCTCTCCAGGGTTCTTCTTTCAGGGGTAGCGATCATGCAAATGTCACTTTCATTGAAGCTTTTGCAAAGGTGTTTCAGGAAAAATAAGGTAGACAGAGCCCTCATCCCTTTGGACTGGTGTATCAGAATATTAGGAGATCAGGACAGGATAGCACAATGCATCCATGCCCTAGCACGTTTCCTTGAAATGTGACTTTCCTTCCCTTATTCCTTCCCTTATCTTCCAAGCTGACCAAGCACCAAGGGCAGACCCTTCTTCCTAGAACAAATTGGGAAAAGAACCTATAAAAGGATGCTCTCACCCATAGGATATCAAATCTCCCAGAGATCTCATGATACCAATGAGGCCTCCCTGTTGATTGAGATCTCTAGACATTGCAGTGTAAATAGGAACACCTGTCTCTCTCTGGAGAAATGTTGACTGAAAGGATGGTATACCAAATGTCATGTTCTTTTCTCTTTGGATAGAAAGGTGAAGTGTGAAAGAAACTGAAAAGACCACCAGAGTTCATGAGCAGGCAATCAGGGCTCTTTTTTGGTCCTTCCCAGGGCTTCCTGCCAAAACCCATAGGACTCATAGATCATGAGAGAGGGATGGCTGCTTCAGGAAAGTCAGCTTCTGTGATGTCACAAAGTTTCGAGCTCCTAGCCACCACTCCTCCCCAAACCATGTCTAATCACTCCACATAGCTTTAGTAGTCATGGGTCAGCAATGAGGTGCCAAAGCCCTCCCAAACCGTTGGAGTCGCCTGGGTATTTCACCAAGAGAGTTTGCAAAGACAGTCGGTGTCACCTTCTCCATGGCTGAATTTAGAGTCTTTGAACGGGACTGTCACCACCAGCCCTCTGCATTTGTGAGAAGGGCAAGCATCCACAATTCCATCTCACCCCCAAAAGGTCAAGAAATGGTCATGGCTACAACCAAGCCTCAGGCCAGGAACTCCACACTCCGCACATGTGCATGGTCCTCCGACCCAATTAGGACCCTTGTGACCAGGAAAAGGCCCCCTGAGGAAAGCTCCCAGTGAACACCCGCAACCATGCCAAAGACATGCTTGTAGTCTTCAACAGTGTGGACACGAGTTCCTCTGAGCATCTCCAGGAACCACAACAAGAAGGCTTCCCCATCTTCCAAGCTGACCAAGCACCAAAGATAGACCCTACACCCTAGAACGTTAAGCCCAGGACGGACTCATCGGTTTGGAGCCAACAGGAGCAAGCATGGAGCCTGGTGGAGCAGACCCATTGCCCATGTGTAGCCATCGGAAAGGCTTTCATGCCTGTTTCAGGAAGACAAAATGTATCTACAAAAAGACGCCTTGAAGAGGATTCAACGGCCTAAGGTCCCTGAGCATTCCTGCAGTGTGGTGCAGCTTCCTTCTGTGGAACTAAATGGAGATGTTGCAGCACAAGGCTGCCTTAAGCCTCCCATTTTCATTCCGCAATGGTTTTCAAGGGATAAAGAAACAGTCCCTCTTTCGGATGATGGGCATGTTCTAAAGGAGCCAGGTATGGAGGAACCATGGGAGAACAAGGGGCCATTGCAGCGGGACAGAGAGCGGATACCCCATGCTGGTGGGGAGATGCAGGAAGACAAAGAAGAGGAGAACAAACAAGGGAGCTCAGAGCCAAGGTCTGGTATTTTAGGAAGGTGGTAGGTGCTCTGGACCTACCTGCGTTCCATGGGGGCATAGGTCCAAATTGAATAAAGCATCCTCTGGCCCATTCAAACCTTATCTACGGTTCCTTGGTGTTGTTGTTTTACAACGATGTGCTTGCATGTATGGTACTTATTGAGAGAGAGAGAGAACATAATCAGAGAGGGAGCTGAAGAGGGAGAATCAGACTTGCCTCTGAGTGGGGAACCTGAGGTGGGAGACATTCCAGTGAGCCTGGGATATGGGGCAGAGCTGAAAGCCGCTTCTGAACTGATGGTGACAGCCCTGGACACAATCTTTGTCTTCTTAACACTTCATTGTTCTAGACAAGAATTCCTGCTCTGTTAATGTTTAGAAATGCAGGGGATAGGGTTTTGGCTTTGGCTGCTGTGGCTTGCTCTATACAACATCCTAGTAGAGCTGGCAGAGCTGCTGCCTCGAAGTAAGACACTTGGCTTTATAAACACTCTTTTCCCAAGCATTTTGGACGAAGAGAATTCCTCCATTGCTAGCTTTGGAAGAATGAATTACACTATGTGTTGTGTTGCTCTGCTTCTGTGGATGGTGCCTTGGAATCTGGATCTCTGTTTCTGCCCTCAGATGAGGAATGTCTGCAGCTCTGATTTCTCAAAGAAATGTTGGGCCCAATAATTTCTCTCTCTTCTAGGTCTCCTACAATAACCACCTATAGACATTCATTGCAGTCACGGATTTCTCTAGGTCCAATGTCATGTTCCATCATTCTTCCTTCTCTCCTTTGCTTGGATTCTTTTTTCCTCAGTACTTGTATTCCAGGTTCCTCATTGGATTCTCTGGTTCTGCTAGGTTCCTGAATTTTGCATCCAGTTAGCTAACAAATCTTTTCATAAGGGCCTCTTCATTTTACTTAATTTTTTAATCACTTTATCTCTGTGTTCTGAGACTCTCTGATTCCTTCTATGTTTTTCTGTTCCAGAATTAGTATCCTGGCTACCCAGTGCTCATCAACAGCATATATGCCACAACACCTCCATACCATGAACCAGTTCCCTCATTCCTGGCATGTCTCATCCTTCTGTAACCCTCAGGTTAGTTTCTAGAGTCCTGAGTCTCTCCTGGTTTGTCTCCCTGTCTGACTGCTTCTCTATCAGTTTTCCTTTGCTTTTACCCGTGGCCATGGTATTCCTCATGGGCTACATATGAGTGAAGCCATATGATATTTCCTTGGAGTCCATCCGATTTCATTGAGAATAACCCAGCCCTGTGTCACTCATGTCAAGGCGATTATTGGGGCTTCAGCGCAGGACTCTCCCTGCCTACTCGAAGGAAACTCTGCACGTCACATTTGCTCAAACACTCCAGATTTGGAGAAAACTGCAATGTCCCTGAACCCACCCCCAAATTCGCTGGCTGTCTTGGAAAAAAGGCGAATTTTTAAACATGCCAGACACCTTCCCACAGGCAGACACCCAGGTCAATGTCCCTGATACAGAAGATGGAATGTGACACAACTAGGACGTCCACGGAACCCTAGCTTAGCATTGCAGGCATGTGCCTCCAGAGTCAAACTCTGGAAATGCTACATATGGTCCAACACGTGAACCCTGAGCCCAAAAACAGAACACCTCCTGTCCCCAGAAGGCTACCCGGCTTTGGGAGCAGTGTCCAACCCTCAGGGGTGGAGAATCCTGCATGGCTCCTGAGCCACCGCCATATTCTAAGCTCTCCCTGGACACAAGCCAGCTTTGTGACCCATCAGAAAGAGGCTCCCTGTCACCTCAGCCCCATGGAAACTTTTCCCAGAACCACCAGATCAAAACGGCCTTGTTACTGGGCAGGAATGGTAATCAGAGCTGGGCTTTCGAGGCATCCATGTGGTGACATCTGCTATGACGTCATTCAATAGGGGGACCCTGGTGCCATCAAAATGGACGCCCCCTGTCCCGCAGAAAGAAAGCTTGCTGATCGGAGCAGCTCACGAGCTCCAGCCTTGGAAGACCTCCATGGCCTCCTGAGGCCACCCCTCCACTCGTCGGCCATCATGGACACAAACTCCAGCATGACCGATCATCTGACACGTGTTCCGACTCAGGTGCTGGAGATCTGGTGTCAGACACTGCACATGGGAAAGGCCGTGTGCTCGGCACTGAACTGAACCATCACTTGTGCAATCAGAATTCAGTCCTCAACCTCCTGGCCGCTAGCCCTCTAGGGAGACAAAACGTGAGACAAAACGCTATCTTCTGCTTGCCCTCCAGAAAGAAGAAGGACCCTAGGGTTCTGCCCAGAATCCCCACGTGAGGATAAAACAGCAGGACCTCAAAGGCACCCCAATGTCCTATGCTCCTGCCTCACGGTCGCACTCATTTCAGATCTCACGGCACTGTTGTCACGGTCCACAGATCGGGTAGGCCATCACCTCGCCCTGAAACGTATCCCGAGTTGGGGTTTGCAGACTTTTGTCTCCAAACCCCTGGCCGACAGGTGTTCCAGGATAGGGCCTCGGAGCCACAGAGCAGGACTCTGCCTTCCCACCTGAAGGAAACTCTGAACGTCACATTTGCACAAACCATCCAGATTGGAAGACACCTGAAATGTCATTGAGCCCACCTCAAAATCATTGGCAGCCTTGGAAAAAAGGAGCATTTGGACACATTCCAGACACCGACCTCCAGGCAGACAACAAGGTCAATGCCCTGAGTCAGAAGATGGAACCTGACATACCCTAGAACCTCAACAGAACCCTAGCTTAGGATTCCAGGTATCTTCCTCCAGTGGAAAACTCTGGAATACCTACATATGGTCCAATACTTGATACCTGAACCACAAAACAGAACACCTCCTGTCCCCAGAAGGCAACCTGACTCTTGGGAGCTGCGTCCAACCCTCAGGGGAGGAGAATCCTGCATGACGACTGAGCCCCCATCACACTCTAATGTCTCCCTGGACACAAGCCAGCATTGTGACCATCAGAATATGGCTCGCTGTCACCTCAGTCCCCTGGGCACTTTGCCCCAGAGCCACCAAATCAAAACGGCCTTGTTCCTGGCCTGAAAGGGTAAGCGAAGTTGTGCATTCCAGGCATCCATTCAGTTACTTCTGCTTCAACGTCTTTCCATATGGAGGACCCTGGTGCCATCAAAACGATGCCCCCTGTCCCGCAGAAAGAAAGCTTGCTGTTCGCAGCAACTCACAAGCCTCCAGCCTGGGAAGACCTCCATGAACTCATGATTCCATTCCTCCACTCGTTGGACATCATGGACACAAACTCCAGCATGAGCGACCTTCTGACACATGCCCTGACTCAGACGTTAAAGATCACGAGTCAGACGCTGCACATTGGATATGACATGTTCTCAACACTGAACTACACCGGCACTTGTGCGTTCACAATTCCATCCTCACCCTCCTGGTCTCCCAGCCCTCCAGACTGTTCATTCAGGAGCCACAACGCAGTCTTCTGCCTGCAATCCAGAAAGAAGAAGGGCCCTAGGTGTCTGCACAGAATCTCCCACGTGAGGATCAACCTGCATGGACCTCGTTGGCACCCCAAAGTCCTAGGCCGCCCTGTGCACTAATGCTCTGTCTGACACAGGCTGAGCACTGACCTCCCATCTGAAACCCAGGTAGCGGGCCCCATATCCTGTACGTGGGTCATTCGAAGAACAGAGACTGTCATCTCTATCCAACCAGAGTATTCAGGGGTTGTGTCCAGACCATAGCTCAAATCCCAGCCTATGGGGGAACCTGAAGGAAAAAATAGCACTCCTCCTTCGTCACAATGGGAAAAGCTTGCTGTGGGGTTGGGGGTCTAACCCTCAGAGTGGGAGCCAGGTTCATGGCACATGCACCACGCCCAACCAGGAGGGCTCTCCTGGCCACAGACAGGCATCGTGACCTTCAGCCAGAGCCCGATTTCAAACCAGCCCCCTCCCTACCTGTACCAGGAGCCTGCACTGTGGGCCTCACATGCCCCAGTCCCAAATCCTCACCCTTGGTCAGGTTTTCCAGCCGCCCAGACCCAGAAGCCTACTCTGGAATCCCTTCTATGGCGGGACCCCTGATACAAAAAAGAGCACTCTTCCCTCCCCCCTGAAAGACAGCAAACCCTTGGGAACTGGGTAGAAACCTCACAGAGGCAGAATCGCCCATGGTCCTTGAGGCTACTCTTACACTCCATGGCCAATCAAGACACACAACACAGACAGAAAAGGCTATGCTCCCACCTCCCCGTCACCCTCATTTCAGATCCTACCCCACTGCCCCCACGGTCTGTAGATTCTCCTGGCCATCACGTCGCCCATAATCCTTTCACAAGTTTGTGTTTGCAGACTGCCAGGGCCCTCGTGACAAATCCACCAGGAAGTGCGAGGATAAGAGGATGGTGAAAAGAAATTAAAGAGACAAAGAGATGGGGGAAGATGGAGCATAGGGGACGATTTCCACCAAGGCCGAGTTTATTCAAGGCAGAAAGGCATTATATAGCCAACAATAAATATTTTAACTGATTAAAAAGAATTTACTACATGCACAAAAAACCCTCCAGACTTCCCCATTATCTACTTCTCACGGTCTAAATGCAGAGTCTCCAAGGCTAGTGGTCTCTGTCTTCAGAAAATTCCTTACCAGCTGCACTGACTTCAAAGTAACTCAAAACATTCAAGAAGTAACAACAAACATGAGAGTGATTCATAAGCTGTGCTGAAACAGCAAGGACCAGTTATGAATTTATGACCCCAACCAAATTGTTCTCATCTAACAAGTAAACATGTGGGAAATCACGTAGGTGAGCACACAACACATAGCACAGACACTTTCTCAGTGCAACTCAACTTTTCCATCCTAAACATTTTGTTAAGCTATTCGGACTTTAAAGGAGACACAAGTCAGGGCCTGGTATGGTCCTTGTCTCAAGCCTTATCGCGGCCTCCCACAGCAGAATTTTGTCCCCAAAGCCCTATCCAACAGGCCTTCCAGTATGGGGCCTCTGGAGCCACAGTGCAAGACTCTGCCTGCCCACCCGAAAGAAATTGTGCCTGTCACATTTGCACACACCCTCCAGATTGGGAGTCACCCTCAGTGACCCTGAGCCCACCCATAATCCATTGGCTGCCTTGGAAATAAGGCGCATTCGGACATATGCCAGACACCTACCTCCAGGCAGACACCCAGGTCAATGAACCTGAGTTAGAAGATGGAACCTGACATAACCCTACCTCAATGGAAACCTAGCTTAGGTGTGCAGGCTTCTGCCTCCAGAGGCAATCTCTGGAATATCTACATATGGTCAAACACTTGATCCCTGAGCCAAAAAACAGAACACCTCCTGTCCCCAGAAGGATCCTGGCTCTTGGAAGTTGCGTCCAACCCTCAGGGGAGGAGAATCCTGCATGGCACCTGAGCCCCCGCCATATTCTAAGGTCTCCCTGGACACAAGCCAGCATTGTGACCCATCAGAATGAGGCTCCCTGTCACCTCAGCCCCCTGGGCACTTTGCCCCAGAGCCACCTGATCCAAACGGCCTTATTTCTGGGCTGGAAGGGTAAGCGGAGCTGGGTTTTCCAGGCATCCATACAGTGACTTCATCTACGACGTCTTTTCCTATAGGGGAACCTGGTGCCATCAAACGTACTGTCCCAGTCCCGCAGAAGGAAAGCTTGCTGTTTGGAGCAGCTCACAAGCCCCAGCCTGGGAAGACCTCCATGGCCTCATGAGGCCACCTCTCCACTTGTCGGCCATCATAGACACAAACTCCAGCGTGAGTGACAATCTGACATGTTCCCTTACTCTGGAGATGGAGATCTAGTGTCAGACGCTGCACATTGGAAATGCCATGTCCTCAGCACTGAACAGAACTGGCACTTGTGCTTTCTGAATTCCATCCTCATCCTCCAGGCCCACCAGCCCTCCAGACTGTTCATTCAGGGGCCACATGCAGTGTTCTGCCTGCCCCCCAGAAAGAAGAAGAGCCCTAGGGGTCTGGCCCGAATCCCCACATGAAGATCTAACTGTACGGACCTTGACGGCACCCCAATATCCTAGGCCTCCCTGTACACTAATGCTCTGACTGACACAGCCTAAGCCCCGACCTCCCATCAGCCCCCGAGGTACTGGGCTTCATATACAGCAGGTGGGACGTGCCAAGGCCAGAAACTGTCATCTCTACCCAAACTGGGTATTCAGGCGTCTGTGCCCAGAACATAGCTCAAATCCTGGCCTATGGGGGATCCTCAAGCATCAAAGAGCACTCCTGCTTTCCGACGATGGGAAAGGCTCACTGTGGGGATGGGGTCTAACCCTAAGAGTGGGAGCCTACTGCAAGGTCCATGAGACCACGCCCACCTAAGTGGGCTGTCCTGGCCACAAACAGGCATTGTGACCCTCAGCCTGAGCCTGCTTTCAAACCATCCCCTTGTTACCTGGACCAGGAGTCCGCATATAGGCCCTGACATGCAACTAGGCCCAAATCCTCACCCTGGGTCAGGTCATCGATGTGCCTGGACCCAGAAACCAACTCCGAATCCCTGCTATGGCGGGACCCCTGAGACGGAAAACAGCACTCTTCCCTTCCCCCCGAAAGACACCAAAACCTTGGGAACTGGGCAGAATCCTCACAGAGGCAGAATCGCCCATGGCCCTTAAGGCTACCATTATATTCCGTGGCCAACCAAGACACACAGCCCAGACAGAAAAGCCTATGATCCCACCTCCCCGTAGCCCTCATTTCAGATCCTTCCCACTGCCCTCATGGTCCACAGATTCTGCCTGCCATCACGTAACCCCTAACCCTATTGCGAATTTGTGTTTGCAGATTTTTGTGCCAAAGCCCTGGCCCTGGCCAAGAGGCTTTCCAGGATGGGGCTTCTGGAGCCACAGTGCAGGACTCTGCCTGCCCTATGGAAGGAAACTCTTCCCGTCACATTTGCACAAGTCCTCCAGATTTGGAGAAAACTGCAATGCCCCTGAACCCACCCCAAATTCGCTGGCTGTCTTGGAAAAAAGGCGCATCTTTAAACATGCCAGACACCTTCCCACAGGCAGACACCCAGGTCAATGTCCCTGATACAGAAGATGGAATGTGACACAACTAGGACGTCCACGGAACCCTAGCTTAGCATTGCAGGCATGTGCCTCCAGAGGCAAACTCTGGAAATGCTACATATGGTCCAACACTTGAACCCTGAGCCAAAAAACAGAACACCTCCTGTCCCCAGAAGGCTACCTGGCTTTGGGAACAGTGTCCAACCCTCAGGGGTGGAGAATCCTGCATGGCTCCTGAGCCACCGCCACATTCTAAGCTCTCCCTGGACACAAGCCAGCTTTGTGACCCATCAGAAAGAGGCTCCTTGTCACCTCAGCCCCATGGAAACTTTTCCCAGAACCACCAGATCAAAACGGCCTTGTTCCTGGGCTAGAAGGGTAAGGGGAGCTGGGCTTTCCAGGCATCCATGCAGTGACATCTGCTATGATGTCATTCAATAGGGGGACCCTGGTGCCATCAAAATGGATGCCCCCTGTCCTGCAGAAGGAAAGCTTGCTGTTCGGAGCAGCTCACAATCTCCAGCCTTGGAAGACCTCCATGGCCTCAGGAGGCCACCCCTCCAATGGTTGGACATCATTGACATAAACTACAGCGTGAACAACCGTCTGACACTTTCCCTGACAAGGGTGCTGTAGATCTCAAGTCAGATGCTGCACATTTGACATGCCATATGCTTGGCACTGAACGGAACTGGCTCTTGTGCGTTCAGAATTCATAATGAGGCTCCCTGTCACCTCAAACACCTGGACACATTCCCCACAGCCACAAGATCGAAATGGCTTTGTTCTTGGGCTGGAAGTCTAAGCGAGCTGGACTTTCCAGGCATCTATGCGTTTACTCCTGCTACGACGTCTTTCCGAACGGCGGACCCTGGTACCATCCAAACGGACTCCCTCTGTCCTGCAGAAAGAAAGCTTGCCTTTCGGAGCAGCTCACAAGCCCCCACCTGGGAAGAACTCCATGACCTCATTAGGCCACACCTTCATTCGGCGGCCATCATGGGCACAAACTCCAGCCTGAGCGGCCATCTGACAACTGCCCTGACTCAGGTGCTGTAGATCTGGAGTCAGACGCTGCACATTGGAAATGCCAGGTGCTCTACACTGAACGGAACAGGCACTTGTGCGTTCAGAATTTCGTCCTCACCCTCCTGGCCCGCCAACCCTCCAGATTGTTCATTCAGGAGCCACAATGCAGTCTTTTGCCTACCCTCCAGAAAAAGAAGGGCCCTAGGGGTCTGCCCAGAAATCCCACTTGAGGATCAACCTTTAGAAACCTCAAAGGCACCGCAATGTCCTAGGCCACCCTGTGCATCAATACTCTGTCTGACAGAACCTGAGCCCCATCCTCCCTTGAGCCCCCCAGGTAGCAGGCCCAATATCCTGCAGGTGGAAAGTGCCAAAGCCAGAGATTGTCATCCTTACCCAACCTGGGTAATCAGGGTTATGTGCCCAGAACATAGCTCAAATCCCAGAAATGGGGGTATCTCAAGCATCAAAGAACACTCCTTCTTGCCCACGGCAGGAAAAGCTTGCTGTGGGGATGGGGGTCTAACCCTCAAAGTGGGAGGCAGCTGCATGGCCTATGAGACCACGCCCACACAGGGGGGTTGACCTGGTCACAAACAGGAATTGTGAGCCGCAGCCCGAGTCTGTTTCAAACCAGACCCCTCGCTAGCTGGACCAGGAGCCCACATATTGGGAGTGACATGCCCCTACGCTCGACTCATCACCCTTAGTCGTGTTCTCCAGGCACCCTGACCCAGAAGTCGACTCTGGAATCATGCTATGGCGGGACCCCTGAGAGGGAACACAGCAATCTTCCCTCCCCACAAAAGATACCAAATCCTTGGGAGCCAAGCAGAATCCCCACAGAGACAGAAACTCCCATGGCCCCATGAGGCTACTGCTCCATTACGTGGCCAACAAAGACACACAACCCAGACTGAAAATCCTGTGCTCCCACCTACCCATCGCCCTCATTTCAGATCCCGCTCCACGGCCCTCATGGTCAGGAGATCGTGTCGGCCATCACCTCGCCCAGAACCCTATCCCAAGTTTGTGTTTGCAGACTTTTGTCCCCGAAGCCCTATCCAACAGGCCCTCCAGGATGGGGCCTATGGAGCCACAATGCAGCACTCTGCCTGCCCACCCGAATGAAATTCTGCCCGTCATATTTGCAGACACCCTCCAGATTGGGAGTCACCCTCAATGACCCTGAGCCCACCCCTAATTCGTTGACCACCTAGGAAATAAGGTGCATTCGGACACATGCCAGACTCTTACCTTCAGGCAGTCACCAAGGTCAATTGCCCTGAGTTAGAAGATGGAACCTGATATAACCCTACCTCAACGGAAACCTAGCTCAGGTGTGCAGGCTTCTGCCTCCAGAGGCAATCTCTGGAATACATACATATGGTCCAACACTTGATCCCTGAGCCACAAAACAGAATAACTCCTGTCCCCAGAAGGAACCTGGCTCATGGAAGTTGCGTCCAACCCTCAGGTGGGGATAATCCTGCATGTTGCCTGAGCCCCCGCCACATTCTAAGGTCTTCCTGGACACAAGCCAGCCATCAGAATGAGGCTCCCAGACACCAAAGCTTCCCTGGGCACTTTGCCACAGATCCAGCTGATCAAAACGGCCTTGTTCCTGGCCTGGAAGGCTAAACGGAGTTGGGCTTCCCAGGCATCCATGCGTGACTTCTGCTACAACGTCTTTCCATATGGGGGACCCTGGTGCCATCAAAACGGAATCCCACTCTCCCAGGGAAGGAAAGCTTGCTGTTCGGATCAGCTCACAAGCCCCAGCCCGGGAAGACATCCATGGCCTCATGAAGCCACCCCTCCATTCGTCGGCTGTCTTGGACACAAACTCCAGCATGAGCCACCATCTGACACATGTCCTGACTCAGGTGATGGAGATCCCGTATAACCTGCTGCACTATGGAAATGCCAAGTGCTTGGCACTGAAAGAAAACCACACCTGTGCGTTCAGAATTCCGTCCTCACCCTTTGGCCCGCCATCCCTACAGATTGTACATTCGGGAGCCACAACACAGTCTTCTGCCTCCCCTCCAGAATGATGAAGTGCCCTAGGGGTCTGACTAGAATCCCCAGGTGAGCATCAACCTCCACGGACCTCGATGGCACCTCAATGTCCTAGGCCACCCTGTGCACTAATGCTCTGTCTGACACAGCCTGAGCTCCGACCTCCCATCAGGTCCCAGTAAGTGGGTCCCATATAATTAAGGTGGGATGTGCCAGGCCAGCGACTGATCTGTCTACCCAACCTGGGTAGTCAGGGGTCTGTCACAAATCATAGCTCAAATACCGGTCTATGTGGGAACCTTAAGCATCAAAGAGCACTCCTCCTTCCCCACGACTTGAAAAGCTTGCTGCGGGGATGTTGGTCTAACGCTCTGAGTGGGAGCCAGCTGCATGGCCCATGAGACCACGCCCACACAGGAGGGCTGCCCTGGCCACAAACAGGCATTGTGAACCTCAGCCTGAGTCCGCTTTCAAACCAGCCCCCTCGCTAGCTGAACCAGGAACCTGCATATCGGGTTTGATATGCCCCTAGGCCCAATCCTCACGCTCGGTCATGTTCTCCAGGCACCCAGACCCAGAAACCGACTCTGGAATCCCTGCTATGGTGGGACACCTGAGACGGAAAATAGCTCTCTTCCCTTCCCCATGAAAGACACAAAACCCTTGGGAGCCGGGAATAATCCTCACAAAGTTATAATATCCAATGCCTCCATGAGGATACCGCTATATTCTGTGGCCAACCAAGACACAAAATCCAGACAGAAAAGCCTGCATTCTGCCTCCCTGTAGAAATAATTTCAGATGCCGTAGCACTGCCCTCATGGTCCGCATATCAGTCCTGCCTTCACCTGCCCGGAACCCTATCCTGAGATTGTGTTTGAAGACTTTTTTTCCCCAGAGCCCTGGCTGATAGGCCCTCCAGGATGGAGCCTCTGGAGCCACAGTGCAGGACTCTGCCTGCCCACTCGAAGGAAGCTCTGCTGGTCACATTTTCACAAACCCTACAGATTGGGAGACACCTGCAATGCCCCTGAGCCTACCCCAAATTCTTTGGCCACCTTGGAAAAAAGGCGATTTGGACACATGCCAGACACCTTCCTCCAGGCAGACACCCAGGTCATTGGCCCTGAGTCAGCAGATGGAACCTGACATATGCCCAAGACTTCAATGGAACTCTAGCTTAGGTTTGCAGGCATCTGCCTCCAGAGACAAACTCTGGATTACCAACGTATGGTCCTACATTTGTACCTGGAGCGACAAAACGGAACACCTCTGTCACCAGAAATCAACAAGACTCTTGGGAGCTGTGTACAAACCTCAGGGGAGGAGAATCCTGCATGGCGTCTGAGCCCCCCCCCCCACATTCTAAGGTCTCCTGGAAACCAGCAAGCATTGTGACCCATCAGAATGAGGCTCCTTGTCACCTCAACCCCCTGGGCACTTTGCCCAGAGCCACCAGATCAAAAGGGCCTTGTTCCAGGGCTGGAAGGGTAAGCAGAACTGGGCTTTCCAGGCAATTATTCGGTGACTTCTGCTATGGCGTCTTTCCATATGGGGGACCCTGGTGCCATCCAGATGGACGCCCCTTGTCCAACAGAAGGAAAGTTTGCTGTTTGGAGCAGCTCACAAGCCCCATCCTGGGAAGACCTCCATCGCCTTATGAAGCCAGCCCTCCATTTTTCGGCCATCATGGACACAAACTCCAGCGTGAGCGACTTCTGACACGAGTCCTGACTCAGGTGCTGGAGATCTCGAGTCAGCATCTGCACATTGGAAATGCCATGTGCTAGGCACTGAACGGAACGGGCACTTGTGTGTTTAAATTCCGTCCTCACCCTCTTGGCCTGCCAGTCCTCCAGATTGTTCTTTCGGGAGCTAAAACACAGGCTTCTTCCTGCCCTCCAGAAAGAAGAAGGGCCCTAGGGGTCTGCCCAGAGTTCCCACGTGAGGATCAACCTGCACGGACCTCGACGGTACCCAATGTCCTAGGCCGCCCTGTGCACTAATGCTCTTCTGACACATCCTGAGCACCGACCTCTCATCAGCCCCCAGGTATCGGGCCAATATCCTGAAAGTAGTACGTGCAAGACTGCCATCTCTACTCAACCTGGGTATGCAGGCGTCTGTGCCCAGACAGTAGCTCAAATCCCGGCCTATGTGGGAAACTCAAGCGTCAAAAAGCACCTCTCCTTCCCCGGGATGGCAAAAGCTTCCTGTCGGGATGGAGGTCTTACCCTCAGAGTCAGGGCCAGCTGCATGGCCCATGAGTCCACGACCACATAGGAGGGCTGCCCTGGACACAAACAGGCATTATGACCCACAGCCTGAGCATGTTTTCAAAGAAGTGCCCTCCCTAGCTGGACCAGGAACCCGCATATTGGCCCTGACATGCAACCAGGCCAAAATACTCACCCTCGGTCATGTTCACCAGGCGCCTGGATGCAGAAGTCGACTGGAATCCCTGCTATGACGGGACAGTGAGATGAAAAACAGCACTTTTCCCTTCCCTCTGAAAGACACCAAACACTTGGTAGCCGGGAAAATTCCTCACAGAGGCAGAATCTCCCATGACTCCATGCGGATAATGCTCCATTCTATGGCCAACCGAGACACACAACCCAGACAGAAAAGCTTGCGCTCCGGCCTCCCCATCGCCCTCATTTCAAATCCCGTGGCACTGCCCTCATGGTTCTCAGTTCAGACCTGCCATCACCTCGCAGCTAACCCTATCCCGAGTTTGGGTTTGCAGACTTTTGTCCCCAAAACCCTGGCCGACAGGCCCTCCAGGATGGGGCCTCTGGAGCCACAGCACAGGACTCTGCCTGCCCATCTGAATGAAACTGCCCTTCACATTTGCACAAACCCTCCAGATTGGGAGACACCTGCAATTACCCTGGGCCCACACCAAATTCGTTTGCCGCCTTGGAAAAAATGCAACTTTGGACACATGCCAGACACCTAAGTCCAGGCCGTCACGCAGGTCAATGTCCCTGAGTCAGAATATGGAACCTGACATACCCCTAGGACCTCAACAGAAATCTCGCTTAGGTTTGCAGGCTTCTGTCTCCAGATGCAAACTCTGGAATACCTACATATGGTCCAAAACTTGTTGCCTGAGCCACAAAACCGAAGAACTCCTGTCCCCAGAAGGCAACCTGGCTCTTGGTATCTGCGTCCAACCCTCGGGGGAGGAGAATCCTGCATGGACCTTAGTCCCCGCCACATTCTATGGTCTCCCTGGACACAAGCCAGCATTGTGACCCATCAGAATGAGGATCCCTGTCACCTCATACCCTGGGCCCTTTGCCCCAGAGCCACCAGATCGAAAAGGCCTTGTTCCTGGGCTGCAAGTGTATGTGGAATTGGGCTTTCCAGACATCCATGCGGTGACTTCTCTAAGACGTTTTTCCACACAGGGGACGCTGGTGCCATTCAAACAGACTCCCCCTGTCATGCAGAAGGAAATCTTGCTGTTTGGAAAAGCTCATAAGCCCCAGCCTGGTAAGACCTCCATGACCTCATGAAGCCAGCCCTCCATTCATCGGCCATCATTGACACAAATTCCAGGGTGAGCGACCATCTGACACATGCCCTGATTCAGGTGCGGTAGATCTCGAGTCAGACACTACACATTGGAAATGGTAGGTGCTTGGCACTGAACAGAATCGTCACTTGTGCATTCAGAATTCCATCCTCACCCTCCTGGGCTGCAAGCCCTCCATATAGTTCATTCGGGAGCTCCAATGCAGGCTTCTACCTGCCCTCCTGAAAAAAGAAGGACCCTTGGGGTCTGCCCAGAATCCCCACTTGAGGATCAACCTGCAGGGATCTCGATGGCACCCCAATATCCTAGGCCGCCCTGTGCACTAATGTTTTGTTTGACACAGCCTGAATCACGACCTCCCATTAGCCCCCTGGGTAGCAGGCCCCATATCGTGCACATGGGGCCTGCCATGGCCAGAGACTGTCATCTCCACCCAACCTGGTTATTCAGGCGTCTGTGCCCAAACCATAGCTCAAATCCCATCCAATGGGGGAACCTCAAGCATAAAGAGCACTCCTACTTCCCCACGACAGTAAAAGCTTGCTGTGGGGATGGAGGTCTAACCCTCAGAGTGGGAGACTGCTGCATGACCCATGAGACCACGCCCACATGGGCGGGCTACCCTGGCCACAAACAGGCATTGTGACCCTCAGCCTGAGCCCCCTTTCAAACCAGCCCCTTCGCTAGCTGGACTAGGAGCCCGCATATCATGCATAACATGCCTCTAGTCCCAAATTCTCACTCTCGGTCGGGTTTTCCAGGCACACGGTCCCAGATGCCATCTCTGGAATACCTGCTATGGCGGGAACCCCGAGATGAAAACATCTGTTAAGGTCCATGATCAAAGGAATGAGACTGTCACAAAGTGAAAATCAAGAAAAGCTTTATTTCAAGCCAAGCATCAGAAACCAAACCGACCGGTCGGGGCCATCTCTTAAGTAGAGGCTACAATGACGAGGTCCCCGCTCTCAATGACAAAGTGGCAAGGATGATGAAGATGACAATCCTGACGACACAGACTCTGCTCCCCATGAGGCCACTCTGACAAGGCCACTGCTGGAGGAAGCCGCTCCCCAGACGAGGCCACATGCCAGATGAGGCCGCACCCAACAGTGAAAAGGCTGCTCCAGACAAGGCCTCTACCATCAATGAAGAGGCTGCTCTGGAGGAGGCCACTCAACGACGAGGCCACATGCTAATGAGGCCGCTCCCTGTAATGACGCCGCTCTGACGAGGCCACTCCAGCCAGGCCACTCCAGTGAGGCCGCTCTTCGGGCCAGTGAGGCCGCTGGCAGCGGAGCTGTGGCTCGGGCCAGCGCTGCTCCTGACGACCCCAATGCTATCACTCCTACGACTAACCTAAAGGCTCCCAAAAGTCACTCTAACAGCTATTGTGGTATTCTAATGGCTATTCTAACTCCTCCTACTTCTCTAACGACTATTCTAACTCCTCCTACTTCTCCAAAGGTTATTCTAACTCCTCCTACTTCTCTAACAGCTATTCTAACTCCTCCTACTCCTCTAACGGCTATACTGACTCTCCTACTTCTATAATGGCTATTTTAACTCCTCCTATTTCTCTGGCGGCTATTCTATCTCCTCCTACATATCTAATGGCTATTCTAATTCCTCCTACTTCTCTGACGGCTATTCTAAATCCTCCTATTTCTCTGACAGCTATTCTAACTCCTCCTACTTCTCCAACCGCTATTCTAACTCCTCTTAGTTCTCCCCCCACCCAGCCACACAGACTACCTTTAGAGAGTTGGTTGAGCCTGGCCCACACACAGGTGCCCAATGAGATTTCAACTCACCACAGTTAATATATGTGCACCCCACTGATTGGATACAGCTATCTGGCCTGGCCCACCCCTATATCCGGGGTTACAGCTACTTTGGCTAATCAGGCCCCTACATTACCCGCTTTTCTTTGGAAATTAGTCAAATCGTTGACTTTTCAGCCAGTTCTATGTTCTAATGTAAGCGGGTTTTTAACATGTAAGACTAGCATTTTTATCGTTCAAATTTTCTTTGGTACAAATGATATTAGGGGGTTTATAATACAGGGGCCAAAAAGTAACCATAATGCACAGTCGCCTGATGAGTTAGCCATTGAATACTTTGTGTAACCTTTTCCATTTTTTTCCTAAATCCGTTCATCTAATTTCCCACCTATAGTTTACATAAACAGGTAACGATAGGAGCAACAATAAACTCACAGTTTTTTAGTCTTAGCTTTAGTCCACGGTCACCAGGGTCCATTGACTGCAGCTTCCATCACTGGGGGGCTTCCTCGTCCTTGGCTCGTTTGACGTGACCCATGTGAATCCAGGCCCTAATGCCTTCTACTTTTACTGCCATGGGGGTGGTCAAGATAACAGTAAATGGTCCCTTCCAGCGAGGCTCCAAGTTTCCCACTTGATAGCAACTATCCAAACAAAGTCCCTGGGTTGTTAAGGATGTGGTTCCACCTCCATCTCCGTCCCAGTGTGGGCAGTCCAGATCCCTGGGTGGGTTTTTTTTTTAAGACAGACTGTAATGCCTGCAGTGACTGGAGTACAGGTTGATCAGTCATTTCTGCTAGGGAAACATCTAGGAGTCAAGGACAGAGTGGTGGAGTCTCCAAAAATTATTTCAAATGGGGTCACCGTGCTTAAATAGGATATAAATTGTGCCGTGAGGAGGGCAAAAGGAAGGAGATCCACCCATCCACCTCAAGTCTCCAGAATTAGTCTTGTCAAGGTCTCTTTAAGAGTCCGGTTCATTCTCTCTACTTGCCTAGAACTCTGAGGCCGGTAGGCACAATGTAGTTTCCAATTAGTGCCCACGGCCTTGGCCAATGCCTGTGATACTGAACTCACAAATGCAGGACCATTGTCTGACCCGATTGCTAGAGGCAGCCCAAACCTAGGAATTATTTCTTCTAGTAGCTTTTGGGCTACCACTCCTGCCGTCTCATGTTTGGCGAGAAAAGCCTCTACCCAGCGTGAAAAGGTATCCACAAAAACTAACACGTACTTGTGCCCATATTTTTCAGGTTTCATTTCTGTATAATCTATTTCCCAATAAATTCCTGGTTCTTTAACTCTTTTAAGTAAGGAAACTTACCCATTTAAGTTCTTCCCACATTAACTGCCTGGCATTGAGCACATCTATCAACTATATCCTGAACCATAAGCCCTAATTTAGAAACTTGGAACTGCTTGCCTATAAGCTCCTTGAGTTTGTGTGTCCCCAAATGAGTACCCTGATGTATCTGGTCTACTAACTTTTGGCCTAGTCTTCGAGGAAGAATTATTTTTCCTGCTTTAGTCTAGCCCAGTCCCCTTAATAGTCCAATTTAACCCATCTCTGTAAATACTTTATATCTCCTTCTGAATAATTCTGCTCCAGCTGTCCACTCTATCATAGTGAGCCCCCCCCCTTTTTCCAGTTTATAGGGAGGTTGGGCAATCTCCAAAAAGCACAGTATCCACAGCCTACAGTAACCTACCATCCAAGAAACTCCCTCATTTGTTGGGACGTGGTGGGGCAAGTGTTTCGGGTGATCACCTGTTTCCTGGATCCAGACAGTGAACGCACTCCCTCATGGAGGTCAAAGCCAAGATATGTGGCATGGCTCTGACAGAGCTGTGCTTTCTTTGCTGACACCCAATACCCTTTTTCCTGCAGAGTGTGTAAGAGAGCTCTCACCCCCACAGATGTGACTCTTAGTCCTCAACGGCTAATAGCAAGTCATCAACATACTGTAACAGAGTGACTCCCGGATTGGAGGTTCTGTATTCATTGATATCTACGTGTAGGGCCTCATCAAAAATGGTGGGTGAATTCTTGAATCCTTGGGGAAGTTTTGTCCAGGTGAGTTGGCCTTGAAACACTTTCTGTGGGTCAGAGCACTCAAAAGCAAAAAAGGGGTTGAGATTCCCTTACTAAAGATATGCAGAAAAATGCATCCTTGAGATCTAAGATGCTATATACTGTTATTTGGGGGCCCAGGAGGGTGAGTAGGGTATAGGGATTAGGCGCTGTCAGGTGGATATCTTCAAACTCTTTATTAACTTCCTGCAACTCCTGAACGGGTCAGTACTCCACAGTCTTCAACTTTTTGACGAGCAGCAAAGGTGTGTTCCATGGATATTTGCAAGGAACTAGGATCCCATCTTCTCAGAGGAGGTTAATTTATTTTCTGATCCCTTCCTTTGCTTCCCAGGGAAGGGGGTCCTGCCTAATGTGAACAGCTGTTGCCGTCAACTTTAATTGTACCACCACTGGAGTTTGTCGCCTGACCAAGCCAGGGGGTTCTCTTCTACCCAGACATCGGGAAATGTGACATGTAGGATTTGGAGTAGGCTCCCCCCCTCCTTTGTCTCCTCAGGTTTTGAGACTGGCTTGTAAAGGATGTATTCATCTAGTGCTGCCATAAGCACCTGTACAGTGTGTTGTCTCAAGGTTACAGTCACGTCTCCTTCCGAGAATTGAATGCCAGCTCGTAACTTGTGGAGGAGATCTCTTCCCATCAAGTTATATGGGGCACTAGGGAGGACCAAAAACCATTGTTTAACTACTCCTGAGGGCAAATTTAAAGTCCATGCTGTTGTCCAATTTTGTCTCTCTGCCATTTGCTCCTTGTACCCAAACTGCCTCTTCAGATAGTTTTCCCGTATGTTTATGTAATGATGAAAATTGGGCTCCGAAGTCCACCAAAAAGCAATTGATTTCCCATCCTCCTGTGCATCCCTGTTTTTCAGAACTTTTTCTGCTTTTCCCAATAGCTCAAACAGATTCTTCCCTTCAAATCCTTCAATTTCCTGAAGTTTCCTACTTATATCTGGGGCTGACTGACTGGCAAAAGCAAGATTCACTGTACCCTGATTTTTGGGTGCCTCAGGGTCCATTGGGCTATACATTTATAGTCTTCAATAAGCCTTTCTAGGAAAGCTCATGGAGACTCATTCTTACCTTGAGTCACTGCATTAATTCTGGTTTAGTGCGAGTGCAGCTTTTACATCTGGAAATGCAGTTACTGGATTCCAACATATCAAAGAACCATATTTGTTCTGAAAGTCTCCTATACAAATTTCCTTGAAGGCGGAATTCATCATACGAGAGAATTAAAACAATTACAAATGACAAAAAACTCAGAATAGATATGGTTAAATACCAAATGATGACCCTTATCAAAACATTAAAACTTTAGAAAATGTATAGAACCTCTGGAGTACTTACAGCATTTACCCAAATGTAACCCAAGGTTTACCATTGATTTATCAGTACTTCCTGAGTAACTTAGCATATCAGGGAAAAGCCTCATGAGTCAAAGTGATCTCATTTACAATTCTGGGTGGGCAATGAAAACCATTTACATTTTCTTAGAAACATCTCAATCTCTAGTGAAGACCATATATTAACCAATTGTGAACTGTTGCAACAGCAGTTAAGCACAAAACATGTTTACCAACAGATTTCAAATGCACAAACCTAGTTTCAGCAGCCAGCACCCTAGCACTTCATCCCATTTGTCATCCAAGCAAAACTTCAAAGCTTCAGGTTACCAAAGACTCTGAAAGCTACTTTCAAAATTACCCATTAGAACCCTGAGACAGACAATTAACCATTAGTTCAGTCATCTCTTTGCTAACAGATTTCATGTTCCACCTGGGCCCATTCCACTTCAGACGCCAT
Source organism: Meles meles (assembly GCF_922984935.1). Classification (NCBI taxonomy): domain Eukaryota; kingdom Metazoa; phylum Chordata; class Mammalia; order Carnivora; family Mustelidae; genus Meles; species Meles meles. The sequence continues at coordinate 86,041 of NW_025721116.1, read as the reverse complement.
GCTTTCCCACCAGCAAGGGGGCATGGCTAGGCAGTCCACATCAGGCCAGAGAAGGCAAGGAATTGCCCTAAACAAAGGGCGTTTCGGCAGCTGCTTGGGAATATTCCTTAAAGTCTCTGTCCCAACATAGTCTACCTCAGTTGGCTCCACTTATAGCCCTTAACACAGTAAATGAGTGAGAAAGAAGCCCCACATCTATTATGAGGAACAGAGAGACGAAAGTCAGAGTCCCCTTACTCTCTGCTTGCCCCATTCCTTCAAGCACAACAAACAACACAACAGACAACAAAAAGACAACTGCAGGCCAAGTGGTCCTACCACCGGTGGGGATCCTAGGGGGACTCAAAGTGCCTGGCCACCTAGGGATCTTGAACTGCTAATGACCGCCTCAGGGTCTCAAACCCCATGACTGCCTAGGGGGACTCGAGCCCACTGTTGACCACCTAGGGGTATTTGAACCCCCTGACCATCTAGGGGGACTTGAACCCCCTGTTTACAGTCCAGGGGGACTCAAAACCTCTGAAAATTTAGGAGGGCTCAAAACCCACGCCGACCGCCCAGGGGGACTCAAACCTGCTGTCGATCTACAAGCAGAGGAATGGGGCATCCCTGCATCCAATCCAGCCCTGGGGAGCATGGTTGCCTCCAGCTTCTTCCTGGTGGGCCATACCTTGGAGCTTCAACCAGACAGACAGACAAGATACCAACACCTCCGGAGGCATTTCCCATAAATTCCGATGCTGGCTCAGATCTCCTTGTTTGATCCCAGACTAGCTGCCAATGTTAGGGTCCGTGATCAAAGGATAGAGACTGACACAAAGTGAAAATCAAGCAAAGCTTTATTTCATGCCAAGCATCAGAAACCAAACAGAGCAGCCGGGGCCATCTGTTATGTAGAGGCGACAAGGACGAGGAAGCCACTCCCAATGAAAAAGAGGCGAGGATGAGGAGGACGACCACCCTGACAACACAGCCTCTGCCCCCAATGAGGCCACTCCGACAAGTCCAATCCCCAGAGAGGCTGCTCCCCAGACGAGGTCAGTCCCATCAATGAAGAGGCCGCTTTGGACAAGGCCGCTCTTGATGATAAAGAGGGCGAAAATACACAGTCTGACACATGCCAGACACCTATATGTAGGCATACACCCAGGTCAATGGCCTTGAGTCAGAAGATGGAACCTGACATGACCATAGGACATCAACGGAACTCTAGGTTAGGTTTGCAGGCATCTGTCCACAGAGGCATGTTCTGGAATACATACACGTGGTACAGCTCTTGGTCCCTGAACCACAAAATAGAAACCTCCTGTCCCCAGAAGGCAACCTGGTTCTTGGGAACTGGGTCCAAACTTCAGCAGAGTAGAATCCGGCATGGCACCCGAAGACCCTCCACATTCTAAAGTCTCCCTGGACAATAACAGCACTGTGACCCATCAGCATGAGGCACCCTGTCAACACAGCGTCCTACACACTTCACCCCAGCACCTCCAGATTGATACTGCCTTGTTCCTGGGCTGCAAGTGTAAGCTGAGTTCAACATTCCATATATCCATGTGGTGAGCTCTGCCAACAAGTCTTTCCATTTGGGGGACACTGGAGCCATCAAAATGGATTCCCCCTGTCCGACAGAAGGAAAGCTTGTTGGCTGGAGCGGTTCACAAGCCCCAGCCTGGGAAAACCTCCATGGTCTCTGGAGGCCACCCCTCCATTCGTCAGCCATCATGGACACAAACACCAGCGTGATTGACCATCTGACACTTGCCCAGACTTGGGCGCTGGAGATCTCAATTCAGACACTGCATATTGGAACTGCCGTGGGCTCGACACTGAACTGAACTGGCCCTTGTGCGTTCAGATATCCGTCATCAACCTCCTGGCCTGCAAGCCCCCAAGATTGGGAATTCTGGAGCGACAACACAGACTTCGACCTGCCTCTCAGAAGAAGAAGGGCCCTTTGGGTCTGTCCAGAATCCCCACATGAGGATCAACCTGCATGGTCCTTGACGGCACCTTAATATCCTCATCTGCCCTGTGCACTAATGATCTGTCTGCCACTGCCTGAGCCCCGACTTCTAGTCAGCCCCACATGTAGCAGACCCCATCTCCTGCAGGTGGGAGCTTCCATGGCCCAAGGCTGTCATCTCTACCCAACCTGGGTGTTCAGCCATCTGTGCCCAGACCTTAGCTAAAATCCCAGCCTATGGGGGAACTTCAAGCACAAAAGAACACTCCTGCTTCCCTAAGGCAGGAAAAGCTTGCTGGGGAGGTGGCGTCAAACCCTCAGAGTAGGAGACAGCTGCATGGCCCATGAGATCATGCCAAAACATGAGGGCGGCCCTGGTCATAAAAAGGCATTTGTGACACTCATCCTGAGCCCACTTTCAAACAAGCCCCCTCGCTAGCTTTACCAGTATCCTGCCTAGCATGCCTGACATGCCCCTAGGCCCAAATCCTCACCCTCGGTTGGGTTCGCCCGGTACCTGGACCCAGAAGCCCACTCTTGAATCCCTGCAATGGCAGGACCCCTGAGACGGAAAACAGCTCTCTTCCCTTCATCCAGAAAGATGCCAAAAGCTTTGCAGCAATGCAAAAATCCCCACAGATGCACAATCTCCCATGGACCCATGAGGCCACCCCTCCATTCCGAGGCCTACTGAGACATATTCTGTACCGTGTCGAAACACACAACCCAGACAGAAAAGCCTGTGATTCTGCCTCCCCTTCACCCTAATTTCAGATGCCGAGGCACTGCCCTCATGGTCTATAGTTAGGGCCTGCCATCACTTCACCCCTCACCCTAACCCCAGTTTGTGTTTGCATATTTTGACCCAAAGCCCTGGCTGACAGTCCCTCCAGGATGAGCCTCTAGAGCCAGAGCACAAGACTCTGCCTGCCCTCCCGATGAAAACACTGCCCATCTCTGTTGCACAAAATCTCCAGATTGGGAGACACCTGAAAGATCCCTAAGCCCACCCAAATTCGTTGGCCTCTCTGGACATATATGTGCAGTCTGACACATGCCAGACACCTATCTCCAGGCAGACACCCAGGTCAATGGCCTGAGTCAGAAGATGGAAACTGACATGCCCCTAGGAACTGAACAAAAAGCTAGCTGATGTTTGGATACATCTGTCCCCAGAGGTAGGTTCTGGAATACCTACAAATTGTCCAACGCTTGGTCCCTGAGCCACAAAACAGAAAATATCCTGTCCCCAGAAGGCAAACTGGCTCTTGGGAGTTGGCCCAGCCCTCAGGGGAGGATAATCTTGCATGGCGCCTGAGCCCCCGCCACATTCTAAGGTCTCCCTAGACACAAGCCATCATTGTGACCCATCAACTTTGGACTCTCTGTCAACTTAGCCCCCTGGGCAATTCACCCAGAGCAACCAGATCGAAACTGCCTTGTTGCAGGGCTGAAAGGATAAGCTGAGCTGAGCTTTCCCGACATCTATGTGGTGAGCTCTGCTACCAAGGCTTTCCATATGGGGTACAATTGAGCCATCAAATTGGATTCATCTTGTCACGCAGAAGGAAAGTTTACTGTTGGGAGCAGCTCAGAAGCCCCAGTCTCGGAAAACCTTGATGGCCTCATGAGGCCTCCCCTCCATTCGTCGGCCATCACAGACAAACTCCAGCGTGAGCAACCATCCGGCACTCGCCCTGAATCAGGTGCTGGAGATATCATCAGACACGGCATATTGGAAGTGCCATGTACACGGCACTGTACTGAACCAGCGCTTGAGCGTTTAGACTTCCATCCTCACCCTACTGGACAGAAAGCCCTCCAGATTGGGAAATCTGGAGAAACAATGTAGTGTTCTGCCTGCTCTCCAGAAAGAAGAAGTTACCTATGTGTTTGTCCAGAATCCCCATGTGAGGATAACCCTGCACCTCCCTAGACGGAACCCCAATATCCAGGCCTCACTGTGCACTAATGCTCTCTCTGACACAGCCTGAGCCCCGACCTCCAGTCAGCCACCATGGTATCGAGCCCCATATCCTACAGGTGGGACCAGCTATAGCCCAATTCTGTCATCTCTACCCAACCCGTGTGTTCAGGCATCTGTGCCCAGACCACAGCTCAAAGCCCGGCTTATGGGGGAATCTCAAGCACAAAAGACCACTCCTCCTTCCCCATGGCTGGAAAAGCTTGCTGTGGAGATGAGGGTGAAACCCTCAGAGTGGGAGCCAGCTACATGGCCCATGAGAACAAGCCCACGTAGGAGGTCACCCTGAGCACAAACAGGCATTGTGACCATCAGCCTGAGACTGCTTTCAAACAATCTCCCTGGCAAGCTGGACCAGGGGCTGGATATTGGGCCTGTGATGCCCCTAGGCCAAAATCCTCACCCTTGGTTGGTTTCTCCAGGCGCCCGGACCCAGAAGCCAACTCTGGAATCCATATTTTAGCGGGTCTTCTGAGACGGAAAACACCTCTCTTCCCTTCATCCAGAAAGACAGAAAAACCTTGTGAGCCATCTAAAATCCCCACAGAAGCAGAATCTCCAATGGACCAATGAGGCAACACCTCCATTCCATGGCCTACCGAGACACACAACCCAGACTGAAAAGCCTGTGCTCCCGCCTCCACATCACCCTAATTTTAGATCCCAAGACACTGCCATCACAGTCTGCAGATGGGGCCTGCCATCACATCTCCCCTCACCCTATCCCGAGTTTGTGGTTGCAGACTTTTGTCCCCAAAGCCCTGGCCCACAGACCCTCCAGGATGTGGCAACTGGTGCCACAGTGCAGGATTCTGCCTGGCCTCCAGAAGGAAACTGCCTGTTACAGTTACACAACCGCTCCAGATTGGGCGACACATGCAATGCACCTGAGCCCATCCCAAATTTGTTTTAATGCGCCTTGGAAAATTGGTGCATTAAAACACATGCCAGACACCTACCTCCAGGCAGACACCCAGGTCAATGGCCCTAGTCAGAAGATGGAACTTGACATAGCCCGAGGACCTCAATGGAACCCTAGCTTAGGTAGAGGCATCTGTCTCCAGAGGCAAACTCTGGAATACCTATATATGGTCGAACACTTGATTCCTGAGCCACAAAACAGAACACCTCTGGTCCCCAGAAGACAACTTGGCTGTTGGGAGCTGCGTCCAACCCTCAGGGGAGGGGAGCCGCCAAAACATTCTAAGGTCTCCCTGGACACAAGACAGCTTGTGACTCATCAGAATGAGGCTCCCTGTCACCACAGCCCCTGGGCACTTTTCCACAAATCTACCAGATCAAAACCGCCTTGTTCCTGGGCTGGAAGTGAAAGTGGAGCTGGGCTTTCCAGGCATCTATGCAGTGATTTCTTCTACGAAGTCTTTCCATATGGGGGACCCTGGTGCCATCCAAAGGACACCTCCTGTCCCACAGAAGGAAAGCTTGCTATTCGGAGCAGTTCACAAGCTCCAGCCTGGGAAGACCTCCATGGCCTCAGCCCACCCCTCCACTCATTGTCCTTCATGGACACAGACTCCAGCATGAGGACAATGTGACATGTGTCCTGACTCAGGTGCTGGAGATCTCAAGTCAGATGCTGCACAGTGGAAATGCCAAGTGCTCGGTACTGAACGGAACTGGCACTTGTGCATTCAGAATTCATCCTCAACCTCCTGGCCTGCCAACCCTCCATATTGTTAATTCGGGAGCCACACGCCTTCTTCTGTCTGCCCTCAAGAAAGAAAAAGCGCCATAGGTGTCTACCCAGAATTCCCACGTGAGGATCAACCTGCAGGAACCTCGATGGCACCCCAATGTTCTAAGCCGCCTTGTGTACTAATACTCTGTATTACACAGCCTGAGTTACGACCTCCCATCAGCCCCCCATGTATCAGGCCCCCTAACCTGCAGGTGGGATGTGTCAAGGCCAGAGAATGTCATCTCTAACCAACCTGGGTATTCAGGGGTCTGTGCCCAGACCATAGTCAAATTCAGGCCTATGGGGGAACCTCAAGTATCAAAGAGCATTCCTCGTTCCCCACGATGCGAAAAGCTTGCTGTCGGGATGGGGGTGTAACTCTCAGAGTAGGAGACACCTGAATGGCCCATGAGACCACACCCACACAGGAGGGCCGCCCTGGCCACAAACAAGCATTGTAACCATCTGCCTGAGCCACTTTCAAACCAGCCCCACGCCAGCTTAACCAGGAGCACCATATCTGGCCTGACATGACTGTAGGCTGCGATACGCAACCAGGGTCATGTGTTCCAGATGCCTGGACCCAGAAGATGGCTCTGGATCCGAGCTATGGCGGGAACCCTGAGATGGAAAACAGCACTCTTCCCTTCCTCCCAAAAGACAACAAACCCTTTGGAGCCAGGCAGAATCCTCACAGAGGCAGAATCTCCCATGATCGCATTAGGCTAACGCTACATTATGTGGCCAACAGAGACATACAACCCAGACAGAAAAACCTGTGCTCCTGCTTCCCTGTTGCCCTCATTTCAGATCCTGAGGCACTGCCTTCACGGCCTGCAGATAGACCTGCCAACACCTCGCCCCTAACACTATCCCATGTTTGTGTTTGCAGACTTTTGTCCCTAAAGCCCTGGTCAACAGGCCCTCCAGGGTGGGGTCCCTGGAGCCACGGGGCAGGACTCTGTCTGCCCACCAGAAGTAAACTCTGCCTGTCATATTTGCACAAATCCTCCAGATTGAGAGAAACCTGCAATGTCCCTGAACTAACCGCAAAATCTTTGGCCGCTGTGGGAAAAATGCACATTTGGACACAGGCCCGACACCTACCTCCAGGCAGACACCCTTGTCAATGGCTCTGAGTCAGAAGATGGAACCTGAAATACACCTAGGACCTCAATGGAACCCTAGCGTAGGTTCGTAAGCATCTGCCTCAAGAGGCAAACTCTGGAATACCTACATATGGTCCAACACTTGATCCCTGAGCCACAAAACCGAACACCTTTGGTCCCCAGAAAGCAATCTGGCTCTTGGAAGCTGCGTCCAACCCTCAGAGGAGGAGAACCCTGCATGGCTCCTGAGCCCCCGCCACATTCTAAGGTCTCCCTGGACACAAGACAGCTTGTGACCCATCAGAATGAGGCTCCCTGTTACCTCAGTCCCTGGGCACTTTGCCACAGAGCTAACAGATCAAATCCGCCTTGTTCCTGTGCTGCAAGTGTAAGTGGAGCTGGTTTTCCAGGCATCTATGTGGTGATTTCTGCTACAATGTCATTCTATCCGTGGGACCCTGGTGCCATCCAAACGGACACCGCCTGTCCCACAGAAGGAAAGCTTGCTGTTCGGAGCAGGTCACAAGCCCCCACCTGGGAAGACATCCATGGCCTCTTGAGGACACCCCTCCCCTCATTGGCCATCACGGACACAAACTCTAGCGTGAGCGACCATCTGACACGGGCCCTGACTCATGTGATGGCGATCTCGAAACAGAGACTGCACATTGGAAATGCCATGTGCAGGGAACTCAATGGAACCGGCACTTTTGCATTCAGTATTCATTTCTCACACTCCTGGCCCACCAGCTCTCCAGATTGTTCATTCAGGAGACCAAACAAAGTCTTCTGCCTGTTCTCCAGAAAGAAGAATGGCCCTAGTGGTCTGCTTAGAATCCCCACGTAAGGAACAACTTGCAAGGACCTCGACCACACCCCAATGTCCTAGGCCTCCCTGTGCACTAATGCTCTGTCTGACACAGCCTGAGCCCGGACCGACCATCAGCCCCCCAGGTAGCAAGTTCCATATCCTGCAGGTAGGACGTGCCAAGGCCAGAGACTGTCATCTTTACCCAATCTGGAATTCAGGCATAGCTCAAATTTGACCATCATTTGACCATAGCTCAAATCTCAGCCTAAGGGGGAAACTCAAGCGTCAGAGAACACTCCTCCTTCTCCACGATGGGAAAAGCTTGCTGTGGGGTTAGGGGTCTAACCCTCAGAGTGGGAGCCACCTGCATGGTCCATGAGACCACGCTCACCCAGGAGGGTTGCTCTGGCCACAAACAGGCATTGTGACCCACTGCCTGAGAAGGCTTTCAAACCAGTCCCCTCACTATCTGGAGCAGGAGCCCACATATTGGGCCTGACATGACCCTAGGCCCAAATCCTCACCCTCAATCATGTTCTCCAGGCGCCAGGACACAGAACCGACTCTGGAATCCCTGCTATGGGGGGACCCCTGAGATGGAAAACTCACTGTTTCCTTCCCCCCAAAAGACACCAAACACTTGGGAGCCAAGCAGAATCCTCACAGCGGAAGAATCTCCCATGGCCCCATCAGGCTAACGCTCCATTCTGTGGCCAACCAAGAGAAACAACCCAGACAGAAATGTGTCTGAATGCGTCATTTCACATCCCGCCCTACTGTCCTCATGGTCTGCAGATCGGGCCAACCAACTCCTCACCCCAACCCGATCCCGAGTTTATGTTTGCAGAATTTTGTCCCAAAAGTCCTGGCCTACAGGCCCTACAGAATGGAGCCTCTAGAGCCATAGTGCAGGACGTTCTGAATGGCAAAAGTACTTGCAACCATAGTGTCTTGAAGCCTGGGTATCTCAGGTCAGCATGCTTAACAGACATAGACTCCAGAGAACACTGTGTTTCTCCTGCAGAGCACACCAGCAAGCAACCGGGTGCAGACAGAGTGGAAACCATGATTAGAAACAATACTTGTTGACACAGTAGTATGATTAGTGTTTCTTGCAGTGCATCTGTGATAGGCACTGCAAGAGCTAGTGGCCATGGACAGGACGGTCTGGACATTACCTGCCTCACCTGCAATCACATAGTTCAAACCCTGGAAACCTGTTGGGACTACCTTCCTCACACCACGTTGCTTAGTACCAGGAGAATAGACACTTCATTGGGGACTAGAAGAAAGCCCTGCCCACATCCTCTCTCTTGACCAGAGCATTCAGCAGGCCTTAGCAATGCTGGATGGGCTCAAAGTCTCCTTTCATAGGCACACCAGAGCTGACCAAGCTAAACCTCACCATATTGGATCCAGACACCAAACACACTGAATGGCAGGAAACGAGTCCTTTTTCAGGGGACTGGCCCAAAAGAGAGCGGAAAGCCACAACCCACAAAAGTAGACATGCCACATATACTGGAGACTCCATCAAGGGTCAGCCAATCGCAATCCATGGCATCTTCATCCTAAAGAAATTACTCTCAGGGTAGAAAACAGAAGGCGATTTTCGAATACGAAGAAGAATGCAGAGACCTGAACTAAAGCAAAGATGGAAGAATCAATTGATGCCGAGGCAAAAGAACAGGAACTGGTCATGGCCAAGAAATCAAAGTGAAACCTGTACATTTCACATGCCAGGTGGAGGATTTAAGCAGCAGCCAGGATACTCATTCTGGATCAGAAAAACTTAGAAGGAATCAGGGAGTCTCAGAACACAGAAATAATGGTGCAAAAAAAATATTATCTGAAATGAAGAGGCCCTTATGAAAAAGTTTGTTAGCAGGCTGGAAGCAAAGTTCAGGAAGTTGGCAGAACCAGAGGATCCAATGAGGTACCTGGAATCCAAGTACTGGGAAAAAAAGAAGTGAAGCAAAGGAGAGAAGGAAGAATGATGGAACATGACATTGGACGTAGGGAAATCCGTGACTGCAATGAATGTCTACGGGTGCATATTGTAGGGGACCTAGAAGATAGAGAAAATAGTGGTCCCAGCATTTCTTTGAGAAATCAGTGCAGCAAACATCCCTCATCTGGGGGCAGAAACAAAGATCCAGATCCCGAGGCACAGAAGACTCCAAGCACCATCCACAGAAGCAGAGCAACACAAGACATAGTGTTATTCACCCTTCCAAACTAGCAATTCTCTTTGCCCAAATATGCTTGGGAGAAGAGTGTTTCTAAAGCCAAGTGCCATAGTTCGAGGCGACCATCTATGCCAGCTCTAGTGGCACGTTGTATAGAGCAAGCCACAGCAGCCCAAGCCACAACCTTATCCCTAGCATTTCTAAACAATAACAGAGCAGTAGTTCTTGTCTAGAAAAATGAGGTGTTAGGAAGACAAAGATTGTGTCCAGGGGTTTCTCCATCAGTTCAGAAGCAGCCTTCAGCTCTGCTACTTATCCCAGGCTCATTGCAATGTCTCCCACCTCAGGTTCCCCACTCAGAGGCAAGTCTGCTTCTCCCTCTCCAGCTCCCTCACTGATTATGTTTTTGCTGTCTCTCTCTGTCCCATACATGCAAGCACATCGTTGAAAAACAGCAACAACAAGAAGAAACTGTAGATAAGGATTGACTGGGGCCAGAGGATGCTTTTTTCAATTTGGACCTATTCCCCTACAGAATGCAGCCAGGTCCAGAGCAACTCCCACCATCTTACAATGCCAGACCTTGGCTCTGAGCTCCCTTGCTTGTTCTCCTCTTCTTCGTCTTCCTGCATCTCCCCACCAGCATGGAGCATCCAATCTCTGTCCCACTGCAATGGCCCCTTCTTCTCCCATTGTTCCTCCTCACCTGGCTCCTTTAGAACATGCTCAGCATCCACAAGAGGCACTGTGTGTTTATCCCATGAAAACCATTGCAGAATGATAATGGGAGGCTTAAGGCAGCCTTTTGCTGCAACATCTCCATTTAGTTCCACAGAAGGAAACTGCACCACCCTACGGGAATGCTCAGGGATCTTAGGCCATTGAATCCTCTTCAAGGCATCCTTTGGTAGATATATGTTGTCTTCCTGAAACTGGCATGGAAGACTTTCTGATGGCTACACGTGGGCAATGGGTCTCCTCCACCAGGTTCATTGCTTGCTCTTGTTGGCTCCAAACCAATGAGTCAGTCCTGGGCCTAAGTTTCTAGTGTGTAGGGTCTGCCTTGGTGCTTGGTCAGCTTGGAAGATGGGGAGGTCTTCTTGGTACGGTTACTCGAGATGCTAGAGGAAGTCGTGTCCTCACTGTTTAAGACTACAGGCATGTCTTTGACATGGTTGCGGGTATTCACTGGGAGCTTTCCTCAGGGGGCCATTTCCTGGATACAAGGGTCCTGATTGGGTCAGAGGACCATGCACATGTGCGGAGCGTGGATTTCCTGGCCTGAGTCTTGGTTGTAGTCCTGACCATTCTTGACCTTTTGGGGTCAGATGGAATTGTGGATCCTTGTCCTCCTCAGGAGTGCAGAGGACTGGTGATGACAGTCCCTGCCAAAGACTATAAATTCGGCCATGGAGAAGGTGACACAGACTCACTTCACAAAAGGTCTTGAAATACCCAGGTGGCTCCAACGGTTTGGGAGGGATTATGCACCTCCTGACTACTCCATGACACTCCATGACTACTAAAGCCATGTGGAGTGATTAGACATGGTTTGGGGAGGAATGGTTGCAAGGAGCTCAAAACCTTGTGACATCACAGACGCTGACTTCACTGAAGCAGCAATCCTTCTCTCATGAGCTATGTGTCCTATGGCTTTAGGTAGGAAGCCCTGGGAAGGACCAAAAAAGAGCCCTGATTGCCTGCTCATGAACTCAGGTGGTCTTTGCGGCTTCGCTCTCACTGCACCTTTATATACAAAGGGAAAATTACATGACATTCAGTATACCATCCTTTTGGCCAACATATCTCCACAGAGAGCCAGGTGTTCCTATTTCCACTGCAATGTCCTATTTCCACTCAATCAACAGGGAGGCCTCTTGGATATCAGAAGATCTCTGGGAGGTTTGATATCCTATGAGTGAGAGCATCCTTTCATAGGTTCTTTTCCAGATTTGTTCTATGGACAAGGGTCTGCCCTTGGTGATTGGTCAGCTTGGAAAATAAGGGAAGGAATAACGGAAGGAATGTCACATTTCAAGGAAACGTGCTAGGGCTTGGATGCATTGTGCTGTCTGTTTCCTGATCTCCTGGTATTCTGAAACACCAGTCGTAAGGGATGAGGGCTCTGTTTACCTGACTTTACCTGAAACACCTTTGAAAACGCTTCACGGAGAGTGATATTCTGCATGTCACTACCCCTGAAAGAAGAGCCCTGGACAGCACACCTGTCATCATCAGTTAACATTACATGCCAAGGTCATGGGGAGAGCCATGTTGACCAACTCTTTTAATTCAGAGGAAAAGGAACTACCTAAATGGATCGCCTGCCATGCCCACTCCAGCAGAACTGTGGAAGGAGCCGAGATGCCCTTCAATTGGCTACTGGATAAAGAAGGTGTGGTCCATCCAGGCCACAGTTGATACCTCCGACATTGAGAGGGATGAAGCCCTGATACTCGCCTTGACATTAGTGACACAGGGCTGGGTTATTCTCAATGAAATTGGAGGAGTCCAACGGAAATATCATATGGCTTCACTAATATGTGGCCCATGAGGAGAACCACGGACATAGTAAAAACAAGGGAAAACAGAAAGAGAAGAAATCAGACAGCTAGACAAACCAGGAGAGACTCAGGACTCTGGGAACCAAGCTGAGGGATACAGAAGGATGAGACATGCCAGGAATGAGGGAACCGTTTCATGGTATGGAGGTGGTGTGGCATATATGCTGTTGATGAGCACTCGGTGGTATATTCAACTAAAGAATCAGGGAACGCTATCTCACAAAAGTATGAGGGATGAAAGGCTGTCTTCACAAACAAAAGAAAAAGTGTGGAAAAGAAAGAAAAACAGGCCATTTCATATGTAATGAAGAAAGAAATGGGAAAGAAATGAAGTATAATTTTATTATTTACTGATGAAAATTGTATGCAATTGGTTTCCTGTTTTGTCCTTATCTGAATTTGGTCTTTATACATTGCAATTTAGATTCTTCCCTCTTCCTACATTTCAGGAATAGATGAGAGGAAGCAGTATTGCCTTCTTTAAACGTCTCGGAGTGTTGACCAGCGAATTGGTTTGACCTGGTTTTTTCGGTATTGGAAGGTGCTTGAGGATTGCTTCAAACACTTTTGTCATTACCTGAGATGTCAGATGTCTATGTTCATGACCTAGTCTTGCTAGTGGGTATGTGTCTTGGAATTTATCCTTTTCTCTTAGGTATTCGATTTGCTGGTATACTTGTGTGTAGGGAACTTTTAGGTTAGCTTGTTTAGGAGAGTTAATCCTCAATGCTTTAATTAATTCCTGAAAGGTAAGAAGTTATATTTTCTGGTTTTGTCAGTTTCTGTCATTGATACTTTTTTTCCTTAAGGTATTTTCTCTGAGTTTTGTTTCCATGAGTGCTACTCCTCACTTGCTCTCTAAATTCTGTGGGACTCTTTTAAGTGTGAGTGTGTGGGGAGGTGGGAGGGAGGGTGTGTTTCACAAAATGCTTAGAATGACATTTTCAGAGATATGAAACCGCTTTTCTTTGGATCACAATTAACCTTCTAACATATTGAAACTCATGTTCTATCTCATGTGGCCACATTTCCTGCAATGAATGTCTCATTTTATCCTCTTTTAGAAACACAGACTCTCCAAAACCTGCCGTGGATCAAACACAAATTTTGTGTGCCCGGTTAGAGTCTCTTTGTGTGTCCCTTTTTTGTTGCTTTTTCACATGTTCCTTTCCTTCCAAGATTGAGTGAAATCGTATGTTCTTTGTCTTTCTGTGACTGACAGATGGGCCGCAGCCCAATGCTTGCCACCTTTCTGCCACATGTGGCAAGTTTCAAGATTCCTTATTTCTTATGGCTGGGTAAGACTCTGTGGTGCATTGGGAGGGCAGGGAGATTGCAGAAATGTCTGGGAGCTCCAGACTTGTCTTCGGCCATCAGCACAAGGGGAAGAACACAACATCAATGGAACCATGGCATCAATGAACCTGAAGCCTTGAAATCAAACTCCACTGCGAAAGAGAGAAGTCGCAGAGACCATGGAAGAAGGGTGTTCATGTCTTTGGGGAGAAGTGGAGGGCTGGTGCTTCAGAGGGTAGGGAGCCATGGCCAAAGAAAAAAGGCCCAGGAGAGCGGAGCCCACTGGGAACTCACAAGTTGGATGCTGGCCCAAGCTGTTGGCGTAGAAATGGAGACGTTCTGAATGCCACGAGTACTTGCAATCATAGGGTGCTGAGGCCTGGTTATCTCAGATCAGTATGCTTGACAGTCATAGACTACAGAGAACACTGTGATTCTCCTGCAGAGCACTCTAGCAAGCATCCGAGTGCAGACAACCTGGAAACCATGATCAAAAACAATACTTGTAGACACAGTGGTATGATTATTGTTTCTTGCTGTGCATCCATGATAGGCACTGGTGATGGAGATGTCTCGATGTGGGCAAAAGAATCTTGGGGCTCTGCCACCTTCAGCATAAAGCCCAAGCTAGTGGCCACAGACAGGACCATGTGGACCTTAGCTGCCTCACCTGCAATCACATAGTCCCAATCCTGTAAACAAGTTGGGAGTAACTTCCTCAGGCCACGTATCTTAGTACCAGGAGAACAGATGCTCCTTTGGGGACTAGAAGAAAACCCTGCCCACATCCTCTCTCTTGACCACAGCATTCAGCAGGCCTTAGTAACTTTGAGTGGGTTGAAAGTCCCCTTTCACAGGCACACCAGAGCCGACCAAGATAAAACTCACCATATTGGTTCCAGACTCAAACACTCCGAACGGCAGGCCACAAGTGCCTCTGCAGAAGACTGGCCCAGAAGAGAGTGGACTGACAAATCCCACCCCAGAGGGCATGCCACATATACCGGAAACTCCATCAAGGGTCCGCCAGTAGCACTCCATGTCATCTTCATCCTAAAGGAATTACTCTCAGGGTTGAAAACAGAAGGCGCTTTTCGAATACAGAAAAGAATTCAGAGACCTGAACTAAGGCAATGATGGAAGAATCAATTGATGCCGAAGCAAAAGAACAGGAACTGGTCATGGCCAAGAAATCGAAGTGAAAGATGTACATTTCACATGCCAGGTGGAGGAATTAAGCAGCAGCCAGCATACTCACTCTGGATCAGTAAAACTTAGAAGGAATCAGGAAGTCTCCGACCACAGAAATAAAGGTGCTAAAAAAATAAAATAAAATGAAGAGGCCCTTATAAAAAGATTCTTTAGCAGACTGGATGCAATGTTCAGGAAGATGAAAGAACCAGAGGATCCAATGAGGTACCTGGAATGCAAGTACTGGGAAAAAAAGAAGCGAAGCAATGGAGAGGAGGAAGAATGATGGAACATGACAATGGACTTAGGGAAATCCGTGACTGCAATGAATGTCTATGGGTGCTTATTTTAGGATACCTAGAAGAGCAGAGTCTGTGTCTTCACAGTTGTCATCTTCGTCATCCTCACCTCTTTGTCATTGTCAGTGGTGTCCTCATCATCATTGCCTGTACGTAAGAATTGGCCCCTACTAGTCGGTTTCACTTTCGATGCTTGGCATGAAATAAAGCTTTGCTTGATTTTCACTTTGTGTCAGTGTCTTTAATTTGATCTCAGACCCTAATAGTGGGGGTTTGCCCGGAATCAAACAATGAGAACTGAGCCAGCATCAGATTTTATGGGAAATGTCCCCAGAGGTGTTGGGATCTTGCCCGTCTGTCTGGTTGGAGCTCCAGGGTATGGCCCACCGGGAAAAAGCTGGACGCAGCTATGCTCCCCAGGGCTGGAGAGGATGAGGGGATGCCCCATTTTCTGTTGGTAGATCACATGGAGTTAGAGTCCCCCTTGGAGGTCGGGGGGGGGGTTCAAGTCCCACTAGATGGTCAGGGGTTCGAGTCCCCCTAGATGGTCACCAGGGATTTCGAGCCCCCTATCCTGTCACAAGGTGTTTGAGTTCCCCTAGGTAGTCAGGGAGTTCATGTACTCCTAGGGGATCATCTGGAGTTCGAGTCCCCCGAGGCAGTCATTGGGGGTTCGAGTCCCCATAGGCAGTCCAGGGTTCTGAGTCCCCCTAGAAAATCCCCACCGGTTTCAGGACTTCTGGGCCTGCAGTTGTCTAATTCTTGTCTTTTTGTTGTCTGCTGTGTTGTTTGTTGTGTTTGGGAATGCGACAGGCAGAGAGTAAGGGGACTCTGACTTTCATATCTCTGTTCCTCGTAATGGATGTGGCACTTCTTCCTCACTCATTTCCTGTGCTAAGGCCTATAACTGGAGCCAACGTGGTTTAGTCTAACTTGGGAGAGAGACTTTAAGGAATATTCCCAAGCAGCTGGTGAAACTCCCTTTGTTTTGGAGAATTCCTTGCCAGCTCTTGCCTGACATGGACTGCCTAGCCACTCCCCATTGCTGGCGGGAAAGCATGGCATCTGATGTGGAATGGGCCCAGGGGGAACTTGAAATCTGTTAGCAAAGAGATGACTAAACTGATGGTTAATTGTCTATCTCAGGGATCTAATGGGTAATTTTGAAAGTAGCTTTCAGAGTCTTTGGTAACCTGAAGCTTTGAAGGTTTGCGTGGATGACAAATGGGATGAAGTGCTAGGGCGCTGGTTGCTGAAACTAGGTTTGTGCTTTTGAAATCTGTTGGCAAACACGTTTTGTGCTTAACTGCTAGCTATTGCAACAGTTCACAATTGGTTAATATGTAGTCTTCACTAGAGATTGAGATGTTTCTAAGAAAATGTAAATGGTTTTCATTGCCCACCCAGAATTGTAAATGAGATCACTTTGACTCATGAGGCTTTTCCCTGATATGCTAAGTTACTCAGGAAGTACTCCTAAATCAATGATACACCTTGAGTTACATTTGGGTAAATGCTGTAAGTACTCCAGAGGTTCTATACATTTTCTAAAGTTTTAATGTTTTGATAAGGGTCATCATTTGATATTTAACCATATCTATTCTGAGTTTTTTGTCATTTGTAATCTGTTTTAATTCTCTCTTATGATGAATTCCGCCTTAAAGGAAATTCGTATAGGAGACTTTCACAACAAATATGGTTCTTTGATATGTTGAAATCCTGGAACTGCATTTCCAGAAGTAAATGTTGCACTCACCCTAAACCAGAATTAATACGGTGACTCAAGGTAAGAATGAGTCTCCAGGAGCTTTCCTAGAAAGGCTTATTGAAACCTATAAAATGTATAGCCCGATGGATCCCGAGGCACCCGAAAATCAGGGGGCAGTGAATCTTGCTTTTGCCAGTCAGTCAGCCCCGAATATAAGGAGGAATCCTCAGGAAATTGAAGGATTTGAAGGAAAGAATCTGAATGAGCTATTGGGAATAGCAGAAAAAGTGTTTAAGAACAGGGATGCACAGGAGGATGAAAAACACACAAAAAATGGTTAAGGTTTTGGCATTATATGAGATAGGTAGATGATAGTAAATGGAAGGAAAAGCCTAAGCACAAAGAAGGCAGGTGGGAATACTTAGATTCAGATAGTGTGCTTACTGTAAGGGGAAAGGACACTGGGCCGGTGTGTGCCCCAAAAGGAAGACGGCAATGCTGGCCAGCAGAGTAAAAATTGAAGTGGAGGGGAAGTCACTTGATTTTTTTGGTGGACACAGGAGCCCAGTTTTCATCATTAGTTAAACCTATGTGAAAACTATCTGGAGAAGAAGTCTGGGTACAAGGAGCTAATGGCACAGTGAGACATAAATGGCAACAGGAAGGACTTTTTTAATTAATTAATTTATTTATATTTTCAGCGTAACAGTATTCATTGTTTTTGCACCACACCCAGTGCTACATACAATACGTGCCCTCCCTATTACCCACCACCTGGTTCCCCCAACCTCCTAACCCCGCCCCTGCAATACCCTCAGGTTGTTTTTCAGAGTCCATATTCTCTTATGGTTCACCTCCCCTTCCAATTTCACTCCACTTCCTTCGCCTCTCCATCTCCCAATGTCCTCCTTGTCATTTGTTATGCTCCACAAATAAGTGAAACCATATGATACTTGACTCTCTCTGCTTGGCTTATTTCACTCAGCATAATCACTTCCAGTCTCGTCCATGTTGCTACAAAAGTTGGGTATACATCCATTTCTTTTAAATAACCAGATAATGTATTTTTATCCCCGGGGTACAGGTCTGTGAATCACCAGGTTTACACACTTCACAGCACTTACGATAGCACATACCCTCCCCAATGTCCATAACCACCTCCCAGTCTCCCAACCCCACATCCCCCCCAGCAACACCCAGTTTGTTTTGTGAGATTAAGGCTAATTTATGGTTTGTTTCCCTCCCAATCCCATCTTGTTTCATTTATTCTTCTCCTATCCCCCTAACCCCCATGTTGCATCTCCACGTCCTCATATCAGGGAGATCATATGATAGTTGTCTTTCTCCGGTTGACTTATTTCACTAAGCATGATACCCTCTAGTTCCATCCACGTCCTCACAAATGACAAGATTTCATTTCTTTTGATGGCAAATATTTTGGCATAATATTCCATTGTGTATATATACCACATCTTCTTTATCCAGTCATCTGTTGAAGGACATCTAGGTTCTTTCCATAGTTTGGCTATTGTGGACATGGCTGCTATAAACTTTATGGTACACGTGCCCCTTCGGATCACTATGTTTGTATCTTTAGGGTAAATACCCAGTAGTGCAATTGCTGGGTCATAGGGTAGTTCTATTTTCAACATTTTGAGGAACCTCCATGCTGTTGTATAGAGTGGTTGCACCAGCTTGGATTCCCACCAACAGTGGAGGGGTTTCCCTTTCTCTGATCCTCGCCAGCATCTCTCATTTCCTGACTTGTTAATTTTAGCCAATTAACTGGTGTGAGGTGATATCTCATTGCCGTTTTGATTTGTATTTCCCTGATGCCAAGTGATTTGGAGCACTTTTTCATGTATCTGTTGGCCATCTGGATATCTTCTTTGCAGAAATGTCTGTTCATGTCCTCTGCCCATTTCTTGATTGGATTGTTTGTTAGAAAGGACTTTAAACCTGGCCTCGGGAGTAGTGAAACATCGATTTTTGGTCCTCCCTAATGCCCCATATAACTTGATGGGAAGAAATCTCCACAAGTTACGAGCTGGCATTCAGTTCTCAAAAGGAGACATAACTGGAACCTTGAGACAATACACTGTACAGGTGTTTATGGCAGCAGTAGATGAATAAGTCATTTACGAGCTAGTTTCAAAACAGAGGAGACAAAGGCGGGGAGCCTTCTCCAAATCCTAAGGTCAAGTTTCCCGAGGTCTGGGCTGAAGGGAAGCACCTGGCTTGGACAGGGGACAACCTCTAATGGTGGTACAATTAAAGGAGATGCCTATGGCTGTTCATGTTCGGCAGCATTCCCTTTCTCGGGAAGCAAAGAAGGGATCAGAAAGCATATTAACCATCTCTGAGGAGACGCTATCCCAGTTCCTTGCAAATATCCATGGAATACACCTTTGCTGCCTATCAAAAAGGCCGAGACTGGGGAGTACTGACCCGTTCAGTACCTGTGGGAAGTTAATAAACAGATTGAAGATATCCACCCGATGGTGCCTAACCCCTGTACTCTACTCTCCCTCCTGGGCCCCAAAAGAACTGTGTATACCATTTTATATCTCAAGGATGCATTTTTCTGCATATCTTTAGCAAGGGAATCTCAACCCCTTTTTGATTTTGAGTGGTCCGACCCACAGGAAGGATTCCAAGGCCAGCACACCTGTGCAAGACTTCCCCAAGGATTCAGTAATTCACCCACCACTATTTTTTGACGAGGCCCTACACGAGGATTTGCGTGAGTACAGAACCTCCAACCCAGTAGTCACTCTGCTACAGTATGTTGATGACTTGCTGGTAGCCGCTGAGGAATATGAGTCATGTTCGTGGGGGACTAGAGCTCTCTTACAGACTCTGCAGGAACAAGCGTATCGGGTGTCAGCAAAGAAATCACAGCTGTGTCAGAGCCATGACACATATCTAAACTTTGATCTCCATGAGGGAGTGTGTTCACTGAGTCCAGGAAACAGGTGATCACCCGAATCCCCGCCCCAACACATTCCAAAAAGTCAGGTAGTTTCTGGACGGTGGGCTACTGTAGGCTGTGGATACTGTGGTTGAGGAGATTGCCCAACCTTCCTACGAACTGGCAAAGGGGGGGGTTCACTATGATAGACTGGATAGCTGAGGCAGAAGGAGCATTTCGGGAATTACTAACAGCTGTACTGAGTGCATTTGCCATCCCAGATGTTACCAAGCCCTTCCACTTGTATGTGGATAAAAAATGCAGGGGAGGCCAAAGGAGTTTTGACTCAGACTCTGGGGACTTGGCAAAGGCCAGTAGCCTATCTTAGCAAGAAACTAGATCCAGTAATGGCTGGATTCTCCACTTGCCTCTGCATAATTGCTTCCACGGCCCTCCTGGTCAAGGATGCAAGTAAATTGACTTTGGGTCAAAATCTCATCTTGACCACCACCCATGCTATTGAGGGCCTTTCTGGGCTAGACCAGACCAATATGTGGGCTCCTGTTCCAGCTAGCGAGGGGGCTGGTTTGAAAGCTGGCTCAGCCTGAGGGTCAAAATGCCGGTTTGTGACCAGGGCGGCTGTCTTGAGTGGGCATGGTCTCATGGGACATGCAGCCTGCTCCCAATCTGAGGGTTAGACCCCTATCCCCACAGCAAGCTTTTCACTTCGTGGGGGAGGACGAGTGCTCTTTGATGCTTGAGGTTCCCCCATAAGCCGGGATTTGAGCTATGGTCTGGGCAGAGACGCCTGAATACCCAGGTTGGGTAGAGATTACTGTCTCTGGACATGTCAGGTCCCACCTTCAGGATATGGGGCCTGCTACCTGGTGGGCTGATGGGAGGTCGGGACTCAGGCTGTGTCAGACAGAGCATTAGTGCACAGGGCGGTCTAGGACATTGGGGTGCTGTCGAAGTCCTTTCAGGTTAATCCTCATGTGGGGATTCTATTCAGACTCCTAGGGCACTTCTTCTTTCTGGAGGACAGACAGAAGACTGGGTTTGGGTTTCTGAATGAACAATCCAGAGGGCTTGTGGGCCAGGAGGGTGAGGACGGAATTCTGAATGCACATGTGCCAGTTCAGTTCAGTGCGAGCACCTGGCATTTCCAATATGTAGCGTGTGACTCGAGATTTCCAGCACCTGAGTCAGGGAACGGGTCAGATTGTTGTTCACGCTGGAGTTTAGTGTCCATGATGGCCGACGAATGGAAGGATGGCCTCAAGAGGCCATGGATGTCTTCCCAGACTGGGGCTTGTGAGCTGCTCCGAACAGCAAGCTTTCCTTCTGCGGGACAGCAGGAGTCCATTTAATGGTTCCCTGGTCCCCCATATGGAAAGATGTCATAGCAGATGTCACTGCATGGATGCTATCAAGCCCAGCTCAGCTTCCCCTTCCAGCCCAGGAAACAGGAACTTTTGATCTGGTGTCTCTGGTTCAAAGTGCCCAGGGTGCTGAGGTGACATGGAGCCTCATTCTGATGGGTCACAATGCTGGCTTGTGTCCAGGGAGACCTTAGAATATGGCAGGAGCTCAGCTTCCATGCAGGTCTCTCCTCCCCTGATGATTGTACGCAGCTCCCAAGAGCCAGGTTGCCTTCTGGTTACAGGAGGTGTTCTGCGTTTTGACTCAGGGATCAAGTGTTGAATCAAATGTAGGTATTCCAGAGATTTCCTCTGGAGGCAGATGCCTGCAATCCTAAGCTAGGTTTCCGTTGAGGTCCTAGGGGAATGTCAGGTTCCATCTTCTGACTAAGGCCCATGCCCTGGGTGTCTGCCTGGGGGTAGGTGTCTGGCATGTGTCCGAATGCACATTTTTCCCAAGGTGGAGAATGAATTTTGGGTGCACTCAGGGGCATTGCAGGTGTCTCCTCATCTGGAAGGTTTGTGCAAATGTGAGGGGCAGAGTTTCCTTCTGGTTTTCAGGTATAGTCCTGCACTGTGGCTCCAGAGGCCCCATATTGGAGGGCCTGTTGGCCAGGGTTTTGGGGACAAAATCTGCAAACACAAACTCGGGATAGGGTTAGGGGTGAGGTGATTGCAGCCCAGATCTGCAACCGTGAGGGCAGTGACACAGGATCTGAAATTAGGATTACTGGGATTCGGGAGCACAGGCTTTTCTCTCTGAGGCGCATGTCTCAGTTGGCCATGGAAGGTAGCGGGAGCCTCATGGGGCCATGGGAGATTCTGCCTGTGTGAAGATTCTGCCTGTCTCCCAAGAGTTTGGTGTCCTCGGGGCAAGGGAAGAGTGATATGTAGGGGTCTGAATTGCCAGAGGAACTGTAATCCCTGGATATAGGAGCGGGACAGGCCAGATAGCCATATCCAATCAGTGGGGTGCACATATATTAACTGTGGTGAGTTGAAATCTCATTGGCCACCTGTGTGTAGGCAAGGCTCAACCACCTCAATAAAGGTTAGTGTGTGAAGCTTGGAAGGGGGAGAAGTAGGAGGAATTAGTATAGCCATTAGAGAAGTAGGAGGAGTTAGAATAGCCGTTAGAGAATTAGGAGGAGTTAGAATAGCCGTTAGAGAAGTAGGAAGTGTTAGAATAGCCGTTAGATAAGTAGGAGAAGGTAGAATAGTCTTTATAAAAGTAGGAGGAGTTAGAATAGCCATTAGAATTGCAGAATAGCCAGGGCGCCTGGGTGGCTCAGTGGGTTAAAGCCTCTGCTTTCGCTCAGGTCATGATCCCGGGGTCCTGGGATCGAACCCTGCATTAGGCACTCTGCTCGGCAGGGAGCCTGCTTCCTCCTCTCTCTCTCTCTCTGCCTGCCTCTCTCCCTATTTGTGATATCTATCTGTCAAATAAATAATAAAATCTTTAAAAAAAAAAAAAGAATTGCAGAATAGCGGTTAGAGTGGCAGTTAGGGTAGTCATAGGAGTGATAGATTTGGGGTCATCAGAAGCAGCGCTGCCCTGAGCTGTGGCTCCGCAGCCAGCAGCCTTGCTGCCCTGAGCCACAGCCTCACTGGAGTGGCTTGGCTGGAGCGGCCTCAACAGAGCAGCGTCAATCCAGGGAGCATCCTGGTTCTCATGTGGCCTCGACATTTAGCGGCCACCTCCAGAGTGGCCTCTTTATCACCAAGAGCGGCCTTGTCCAAAGTGGCCTCTTCATCATCGGGATCGGCCTTGTCCATAGCGGCCTTTCATTGTCAGGAGCGGCCTCGTCTGGCTTGTGGCCTCGTCTGGGGAGCAGCCTCTCTGAGGATTGGACTTGTCGGAGTGGCCTCATTGGGGGCAGAGGCTGTGTTGTCAGGGTGGTCGTCCTCCTCATTCTCGCCTCTTTTTCATCGGGAGCGGCTTCCTCATCCTCGTCGCCTCTACGTAACAGATGGCCCCGGCTGCTCTGTTTGGTTTCTGATGCTTGGCATGAAATAAAGCTTTGCTTGATTTTCACTTTGTGTCAGTCTCGATCCTTTGATCACGGACCCTAACATTGGCGGCTAGTCCGGGATCAAACAAGGAGATCTGAGCCAGCGTCGGAATTTATGGGAAATGCCTCTGGAGGTGTTGGTGTCTTGTCTGTCTGTCTGGTTGGAGCTCCAGGGTATGGCCCACCGGGGAGAAGCTGGGCGCAGCCATGCTCCCCAGGGCTGGAGTGGATGCAGGGATGCCCCATCCCTCTGCTCGTAGATTGACAGCAGGTTTGAGTCCCCCTGGGCGGTCAGAGTGGGGTTTGAGTCCCCCTAGATTGTCAGGGGTTTTGAGTCCCCCTGGACTGTAAACAGGGGGTTCAAGTCCCTCTAGGCGGTCAACAGTGAGTTCGAGTCCCCCTAGGCAGTCATGGGGTTCGTGACCCCGAGGCGGTCATTGGCGGTTCGAGATCCCTAGGCAGCCAGGGGCTTTGAGTTCCCCTAGGAAATCCCCACCGGTGACAGGACCGCTTGGCCTGCAGTTGTCTTTTTGTTGTCTGTTGTGTTGTTTGTTGTGCTTGAAGGAATGGGGCAAGCAGAGAGTAAGGGGATTCTCACTTTCGTCTCTCTGTTCCTCATAATAGATGTGGGGCTTCTTCCTCACTCATTTCCTGTGTTAAGGGCTATAAGTGGAGCCAACTGAGGTAGACTAAGTCGGGACAGAGACTTTAGGGAATATTCCCAAGCAGCTGCCGAAACTCCCTTTGTTTCGGGCAATTCCTTGCCTTCTCTGGCCTGATGTGGACTGCCTAGCCACGCCCCCTTGCTGGTGGGAAAGCATGGCGTCTGAAGTGGAATGGGCCCAGGTGGAACATGAAATTTATTAGCAAAGAGATGACTGAACTTATGGTTAATTGTCTGTCTCAGGGTTCTAATGGGTAATTTTGAAAGTAGCTTTCAGAGTCTTTGGTAACCTGAAGCTTTGAAGGTTTGCTTGGATGACAAATGGGATGAAGTGCTAGGGCGCTGGTTGCTGAAACTAGGTTTGTGCTTTTGAAATCTGTTGGTAAACATGTTTTGTGCTTAACTGCTGTTGCAACAGTTCACAATTGGTTAATATGTAGTCTTCACTAGAGATTGAGATGTTTCTAAGAAAATGTAAATGGTTTTCATTGCCCACCCAGAATTGTAAATGAGGTCTCTTTGACTCATAAACTTTTCCCAGATATGCTAGGTTACTCAGGAAATACTACTAAATCAATGATACACCTTGGGTTACATTTGGGTAAATGCTGTAAGTACTCCAGAGGTTCTATACATTTTCTAAAGTTTTAATGTTTTGATAAGGGTCATCATTTGATATTTAACCATGTCTAATCTGAGCTTTTTGTCATTTGTAATTGTTTTAATTCTCTTGTAAGATGAAGTCCGCCTGAAAGGAAATTCATATAGGAGACTTTCAGAACAAATACGGTTCTTTGACATGTTGAAATCCTGGAAGTTCCAGAAGTAAGAGCTGCACTCGCACTAAACCAGAATTAATACGGTGACTCAAGGTAAGAATGAGTCTCGAGGACCTTTCCTAGAAAGGTTTATTGAAGCCTATTAAACGTATAGCCTGAGGCACCTGAAAATCAGGGGGCAGTGAATCTTGCTTTTGCCAGTCAGTCAGCCCTGGATATAAGGAGGAAACTTCAGAAAATTGAACGATTTGAAGCGAAGAATCTGAATGAGCTATTGGAGACATGATCCTAGTTCCTTGCAAATCTCCATGGAACACACCATTTCTGCCCGTCAAAAAGGCCAATACTGGGGATTACTGATCCGTTCAAGATTGTGGGAAGTTAATAAACTGCTTGAAGATATCCACCCGACGGTGCCTAACCCCTGTACTCTACTCTCCCTCCTGGGCCCCAAAAGAACTGTGTATGCCATTTTATATCTCAAGGATGCATTTTTCTGCATATCTTTAGCAAGGGAATCTCAACCCCTTTTTGCTTTTGAGTGGTCTGACCCACAGGAAGGATTCCAAGGCCAGCTCAACTGTACAAGTCTTCCCCAAGGATTCAGTAATTCACCCACCATTATTTTTTGACGAGGCTCTACACGAGGATTTGCGTGAGTACAGAATCTCCATCCATTAGTCATTCTGCCACAGTATGTTGATGACTTGCTAGTAGCCGCTGAGGACTATGAGTCATGTTTGTGGAGGACGAGAGCTCTCTTACAGACTCTGCAGGAAAAACGGTATCGGGTGTCAGCAAAGAATTTTCAGGTCTTTCAGAGCCATGCCACATATCTAGGCTTTGATCTCCACGAGGGAGTGAGTTCACTGAGTCCAGGAAACAGGTGATCACCCTATGACCCCACCCCACCAAGTCCCGACATGTCATGGAGTTTCTTGGACACGTAGGCTGTGGATACTGTGGTTTCCAGAGATTGTCCAACCTCCCTATGAATTGGCAAAAGGGGGGGCTCACTGTGATAGAGTGGAAAGCTGAGGCTGAAGGAGCATTTCGAGAATTATAAACAGTTCACTGAGTGCATTGGCCATCCCAGATGTTACCAAGCCCTTTCACTTGAATGTGGATGAAAATGCAGGTGTGGCAAAAGGAGTTTTGACTCAGAATCTGGAGCCTTGGCAAAGGCCAGTAGCCTATCTTAGCAAGAAACTAGATCCAGTAGTGGCTGGATTCCCCTGTTGCTTTTGCATAATTGCTGCCATGGCCCTCATGTTCGAGAATGTAAGTAAATTGAATTTGGGTCAAAATATCATCTTGACTACCACCGAAGCTATTGAGGGCCTTCTCCAGACTCCACCGGACCGATGGATGTCAAATGCCTGAGTGACGGTGTATCAGGCCCTTCTCCTCAATGAATCAAAAGTGACATTGAGGCCCCTGGCAGTGCTAAATCCAGCCACTCTGCTTCCAGAGAAGCTTGCTGACCCCCCACACAACTGCGAGGTGGTCCTAAACCAGGGGCAGCATTGCTGGGAACTGTCACGACCCAGGCAGCAGTGCCGCCGCGATCGCACTCTCCTCCCGGAAGAGCAGCGCATCCCGCGACCCGCCTCACCTTGACTCCCCCGATACTGGCCTCGCTGCCCCGAGGCACAGCCTCACCAGAGTGCGGCGTCATTCAAGGGAGCTTCATCGTCAGCATGCGGCCTCGTCGTAAGTGGCCTGGTCCTGAGCGGCCTCTTTATCATCAGGTGCATACTTCGTCCAGTCTGTAGCCTTCTCTACAGCGGCCTCGTCTGGAGAGTGGCCTTGTCAGTGTGGCGTCATGGGGAGCAGAGTCTGTGTCATCAGGGTTGTCTTCCTCGTCATCCACGCTTGTCATCGGGAGCGGCTTCCTTGTCGTCATCACTAGACATAAGAAATGGTCCCGAACTTTTGAATTGATTTTCGATGCTTGGTGTGAAATAAAGCTTTGCTTGATTTTTCACTTTGTGTAGTCTTGTAACATTGATCATGGACCCTTACACTCCAAAACTTTCCTCTGGGGACAGATGCCTGCCAAGGTTCCGTTGAGGTCCTAGGGGCATGTCATTTTCCAAATTCTGACTCAGGGCCATTGACCTGAGGGTCTGCCTGGATTAGGTGTCTGGAATGTGTCAGACTGTGCATTTCTGTCTAGAGCGGCCAATGAAATTGGGTGGGGTCAGGGGCCTTGTAGGTGTCTCCGAATCTGGAGGGTTTGTGCAAATGTGATGGGCACAGTTTCCTTTAGGAGGGCAGGCAGAATCTTGTGCTGTGGCTCCAGAGGCCCCATCCTGGAGGGCCTGTCGGCCAGTACTTTAGGGACAAAAGTCTGCAAACACAAAATGGGGTTAGGGTGAGGGGCGAGGTGATGGCTGGCCCAATCTGCAGACCATGAGTGCAGAGCCTTGGGATCTGAAATTAGGATGACGGGTAGGCGAGAGTGCAGGCTTTTCATTCTGGGCAGTGTGTCTCACTAGGCCATGGAATGGAGGGGTGTCCTCATGGGCCCATGGGAGATTGTGCCTCTGGGGGTATTTTGCATTGCTCCCAAGGTTTCGGTGTCTTTCTGGATGAAGTGAAGAGAGATGTTTTCCATCTCAGGGGTCCCTCCATAGCAGGGATTCTAGAGTCGGCTTCTGGGTCCAGGCACCTGGATAACCCGACCAAGGGTGAGCATTGGGCTTAGGGGCATGGCAGGCCCGATATACCAGCTCCTGGTCCAGCTAGCGAGGTTCCTCATCTGAAATCAGGCTGAGTCTGATGGTCACAATATCTGTTTCTGTTCAGGGCAACATTCCTGGGTGGGCGTGGTTTCATGGGCCATGCAGCTGGCTCCCACACTGAGGTTTGGACCCCCATCCCCATAGCAACCTTTTACAGTCATGGCGATTGGGGAGTGCTCTTTTCTTCTTGATGTTCCCCCATAGGCGGTATTTGAGTTATGGTCTATGCACAGATGCCTGAACACCCAGTTTGTGTAGAGATCACAGCCTTGGACCCTGGCCGGTCCAACATGCAGGAGATGGCTACTGATACTGGGGGGGCTGACTGGAGGTCGGGGCTCAAGTTGTGTCACACAGAGCATTAGTGCACAGTGAGGCCAGGTTATTGTGGTTCTGACTAGGGCCGTGCAGGTTGATACTCATATGGAGATTCTAAACAGACCCATAGGGCCGTCCTTCTTTCTGAAGGGCAGGCAGTAGGCTGCGTTGTGGCTCCAGAATTCCCAATCTGTTGGGCTTTCGGGCCAGATGGGTGAGGATGGAAATTTGAAGGCAGAAGTGCCGATTCAGTTCAGTGCCAAGCACATGGCAGTTCCAATGTACAGGTTCTAACTCGAGATCTCCTGCACCTGAGTCAGGGCGAGTGTCGGATGATCGCTCATGCTGGAGTTTGTGTCCATGATGCCAGATGAATGGAGTGGTGGCCTCAAGAAGCAATGGAGGTTTTTACAGGCTGGGGCTTGTGAGCTGCTCCAAACAGCAAGCTTTCCTTCTACTGTACAGGGGGGCTCCGTTTTGGTGGCTGCAGAGTCCCCCATATGGATAGACATGGTAGCAGAGCTCACCAAATAGATTCTGGAAATCCCAGCTCAGCTTATCATTTTAGCCCAGGGACAAGGCCTTTAGGATCTGGTGACTCTAGGGCAATTGGTCAGGGGGCTGAGTTGACAGGGAGCCTCATGCTGATGGGTCAAAATCCTGGCTTGTGACCAGGGAGAGTTTAGAATGTGGTGCGGGCTCAGGCGCCATGCAGAATTCTCCTCCCTGAGGGTTGGTCGCAGCTCTCTAGAGCCAGGTAGACTTCAGGGGACAGGACGTGTTCTGTATTGTGGCTCAGGGATCAAGTGTTGGATTATATGTAGATATTCCAGAAACTTCCTCTGGGACAGATGCCTGCAAACCTCAGCTAGAGTTCCGTTGAGGTCCTACGGGCATGTCAGTTTCCGTTTTCTGACTCAGGGCATTTGACCTGGGTGTCTGCCTGAAGATAGATTTCTTAGCCATGACCAGTTCCTGTTCTTTTGCCTCGGCATCAATTGATTCTTCCATCGTTGCCTTAGTTCAGGTCTCCGTAATCTTTGTTGTATTCAAAAAGCGCCTTCTGTTTTCTACCCTGAGAGTAATTTCTTTAGGATGAAGATGTCATGGAGTGCCACTGGCTCACCCTTGATGGAGTCTCCAGTATATGTGCCATGCCCACTGAGTTGGGTTGTGGCTGTCCACTCTCTTCTGGGCAAGTCCTCTGCAGAGACACTCGTTGCCTGCAATTTGGAGTGTTTGCTGTCTGGACTGAATATGGTGAGTTTTATCTTGGTCAGCTCTTGTGTTTCTTTGAAAGGAGAATTTCTACCCAATCACCCGTATGAAGGCCTGCTGAATGCTGTGGTCAAGAGAGAGGATGTGGGCAGGGCTGTCTTCTAGTCCCCAATGGAGTGTCTGTTCTCCTGATACTAAGCAATGTGGCCTGTAGAAGTTAGTCCCAACAGGTTTCCAGGGTTGGGACTACGTGATTGCAGGTGAGGCAGCTAATGTCCACATGGTCCTCTCTGTGGCCACTAGCTCAGGCTTTATGCAGATGGTGGTAGAGCCCCAATATTTTTTTGCCCCTATTGAGGCATCTCCATGAACAGTGCCTATCACGGATGCAGAGCAAGAAACAATAATCATACCATTGTGTCATTAATTATTGTTTCTGATCATGGTTTCCAGGCTGTCTGCACCCAGTGGCTTGCTAGTGTGCTCTGCAGGAGGAACACAGTGTTCTCTGGAGTCTATGTCTGTCAAGCATGCTGATCTGATATACCCGGGTCTCAAGTAGTCATTCCATTCAGACCGTCTCCATTTCTATGCCAACAGCTATGGGTCAGCATCCAACTTGTGGGTTCCCAGTGTGGTCCTATCTCCTGGGCCTTTGCCTTTGGCCATGGCCCGTGCCCTCTGAAGCATCAACCGATCTCTTCTCCCCGAAGACATTCTACACACTTCTCCCATGATCTCTGCGAATTCTTCTCTCTTTCCTCATGGAGTTTAATTTCAAGGCTTCAGGTTCATTGACGCCATGGTTCCATTGATATGGTCATCTTCCTGTTGTGCTGACGGATGAAGACAAGGCTGGAGCTCCCAGACATTTCTGAAATCTCCCTGTCCTCCCAAAGCATCACAGACTCTTACCCAGCCATAAGGAAGAAGGAATCTTGAAACTTGCCACATGTGGAAGAAAGGTGGTGAGCATTGGGCTGCGGCCCATCTGTCAGTCACAGAAAGACAAATAACATACGATTTCACTCACTCTTGGAAGGAAAGGGAAATGTGAAAAAGCAAGAAAAAAGGGACACACAATGAGACTCTAACCGGGCACACAAAATTTGGTGTTTGTTCCATGCCAGGTTAGGAAGAGTCTGTGTTTCTAAAAGAGGATTAAATGAGACATTCATTGCAGGAAATGTGTTCAAACGAGATGGAACAAGAGTTTCAATATGTTTGAAGGTGAATTGTGATCCAAAGAATAACGTGTTCATATCTCTTAAAATATCATTCTAAGCATTTTGTGAAACACACCCTCCCTTCCTCCCCCCCCCACACACACTTAAAAGAGTCCCACAGAATTTATGGAGTAAGTGAGGAGTAGCACTCATGGAAAAAAACCTCAGAGAAAATACCTTAAGGATAAAAAGTATCAATATCTGAAAACGACAAAACTGGAATAGTTATCTTCTTGCCTATCAAGAAGTAATCAAAGCATTCAGGACTAAACTCTCCTAAACAACCTAACCTAAAAGTACAATACACACCAGTATGCCAGCAAATCCAAGACATGGGAGAAAAGGATAAATTCCAAGACACAGAACCCCTACCAAGACAAGGTCATGAACATACACATCTGACGTCTCAGGTAATGACAAAAGTGTTTGAAGCATTCCTCAAACACCTCCCAACACCCAACAAGCCAGGTCAAACCAATTTGCTGGTCAACACTCCGAGACATTTCATG
Source organism: Meles meles (assembly GCF_922984935.1). Classification (NCBI taxonomy): domain Eukaryota; kingdom Metazoa; phylum Chordata; class Mammalia; order Carnivora; family Mustelidae; genus Meles; species Meles meles. Next base: position 55,423 of record NW_025721116.1, on the reverse strand, counting down.
AAGACAATGCCGGTTCTTTGCATCTATTCCCGAAATGTAGGAAGAGGGAACAATCTAATTTGCAATGTCCAAAGACCCAATTCAGATAAGGACCTCATAGGAATCCAATCACATACCATTTCAATCAGTATGATAATAAAACAATACTTCATTTCTTTCCTCTTTCTTCATGTACATGTGAAACAGACTGTCTTTCTTTTCATTACTTTTTTGTTGTTGTTGTTCAGGAAGCCAGCATTTCATCACTCATACTTTTGTTAGATAGTGTTCTCTGATTCTTTAGTTACATATTCCACAGAGTTCTCATCAACAGCATATATGCCACACCACCTCCATACCATGAACCAGTTCCCTCATTCCTGGCACGTCTCATCCTTCTGTAACCCTCAGCTTGGTTCCCAGAATCCTGAGTCTCTCCTGGTTTGTCTCCCTGTCTGATTTCTTCTCTTTCCATTTTCCCTTGCTTTTAATCATGTCCATGGTACACCTCATAGGCCACATATGAGTGAAGCCATATGATATCCCTTGGACTTCTCTCATTTCATTGAGAATAAGCCAGCCCTGTATCATTCATGTCAAGGCGAGTATTGGGGCTTCATCCCGCTCGATGTCAGAGGTATCATCTTTGTCCTGGATGGACCACACCTTCTTTATCCAGTAGCCTATTGAAGGGCATCTAGGCTCCTTCCACAGTTCTGTTAGAGTGGGCATGGCAGGCCATCGATCAGCCAGGAGGACTCCCTGGACATAAACAGGCATTGTGACCCTCAGCCTGAGCATGATTTCAAACCAGTCGTCTTGCTAGCTGGAGCAGGGGCCTGCATATAGGGCCTGACATGCCCCAGGCCCAAATCCTCACCCTCGGTCGGTTCTCCAGGCGCCTGGAGCCAGAACCCAACTCTGGAATCCCTGCTATGGCAAGACCCCTGAGACAGAAACCAGCACTGTTCCCATCCACAACAAAGACACCAAACCCTGAGAGCTGGGCAGAATCCTCACAAATGCAGAAAACTCCCATGGCCCAATGAGGATACCACTACATTCCGTGGTCAACCAAGACACACAACCCAGATAGAAAAAGCCTACACTCCAACCTCCCAATCGACCTCACTTCAGATCCTGCAGCACTGCCCTCACTGTCCGCAGATCGGGCAGGCCATCACCTTGACCAGAACCCCACCCCGAGTTTGCGTTTGCAGACTTTTGTCCCAAAATTCCTGGCCGACAGGCCTTCCAGGATGGGGCATATGGAGCCACAGTGCAAGACTCTAGCTGCTCACCCGAAGAAATCTCTACCGGTCCACATTTGCACAAACCCTCCAGATTGGAAGACACGTGCAATGCCTCTGAGTCCACCCCAAATTTGTTGTCCGCCTTGGAAAAAAGGGGCATTCAGACACATGCCAGACACCTACTTCTAGGCAGACACCCAAGTACATGGCCCTGAGTCAGAAGATGGAACCAGAAATACCCCTAGGACCTCAATGGAAACCTAGCTTAAGTTTGCAGGCATCTGACTCCAGAGGCAAACTCTGGAATACCTACATATGGTCCAAAACTTGATCCCTGAGCCACAAATCAGAACACCTCCTGTCCCCAGAAGGCAACCTGGCTCTTGGTATCTGCGTCCAATCCTTGGGGAGGAGAAGCCTGCATGGCGCCTGAGACCCCGCCTCATTCTAAGGTCTCCAAGGACACAAGCCAGCATTGTGACCCAGCACAATGAGGATCCCTGACAACTGAGCCCCCTGGGAACTTTGCCACGTAGCCAGCAGAACCAAACGGCCTTGTTCCTGGGCTGGAATGCTAAGCGGAGCTGGGCTTTCCAGGCATCCATTTGGTGAATTCTGCCACAATGCCTTTCCATATGGGGGACCCTGGTGCTATCTAAACAGACTCCCCCTGTCCCGCAGAATGAAGGCTTACTGTTCAGAGCAGCTCACAAGCCCCAGGATGGGACAATCTCCATGGCCTCATAAGGCCACCCCTCCATTCTTCGACCATCATGGACACAAACTCCAGCCTGAGCGACCATCTGACCTGTGCCCTGACTCAGGTGCTGAAGATCTCGAGTTAGACATTGCACATTGAAAATGCCATGTGCGGGGCGCCTGGGTGGCTCAGTGGGTTAAAGCCTCTGCCTTCGGCTCAGGTCATGAACTTAGGGTCCTGGGATCGAGCCCCGCATTGGGCTCTCTGCTCCACAGGGAGCCTGCTTCCTCCTCTCTCTCTGCCTGCCTCTCTGCCTGCTTGGGATTTCTGTCTGTCAAATAAATAAAATATTTTTTTTTAAATGCCATGTGCTCAGCACTGAATGGAATGGGCACTTATGCATTCAGAATACCATCCTCATCATCTTGGCCAGCCAGCTTTCCAGATTGTTCATTCGGGAGCCACAATGCAGTCTTCTGCCTGCCCTCCAGAAATAAGAAGGGCCCTAGGTTTCTGCTGAGAATCCCCACGTGAGGATCACCCTGCTAGAAACTCGAAGGCACCCCAATGTCCTAGGCCACCCTGTGCACTAATGCTCTGTCTGACACAGCCTGAGCCCCGACCTCCCATCAGCCCCCCAGGTAGCGAGCCCCATATCCTGCATGTGGGACATGCTAAGGCCAGAATCTCTCATCTCTACATAACCTGGGTATTCAGGGATCTGTCCCCAGACCATACTCAAATTCCAGCCTATGGGGTAATCTCAAGCATTAAAGAGCACTCCTCCTTCCCCATGACAGAAAAAGCTTGCTGTAGGGATAGGGGTCTAACCCTCACATTGGGAGCCAGCTGCATTGCCCATGAAACCACGCCCAACCAGGAGGACTGCCCTGGCCACAAACAGGCATTTGACCCTAGCTGCAACCCGCTTTCAAACCAATCCCCTCGCTACCTGGACCAGGAGACTGCATATCGAGACTGACATGCACCTAGGCCCAAATCCGCACCCTCGGTTGGGTTCTCCAGGCCCCCGGACCCAGAAGCCGACACTGGTATCCCTGCTATTGCGGGACCCCTCAGATGGATATCAGCACTCTTCCTTTCCTCCCAAAAGACACAAAACCCTTGGGAGCCGGGCAGAATCCTCACAGAGACAGAATCTCCAATGGCCCCATGAGGTTAATGCTACATTCCATGGCCAACGGGGACACATAACCCAGACAGAAAGCCTGTGCCCATGGCCCTATTTTCAGATCCAGTGACACTGTACTCACGTTCCAAAGATCAGGCCTTCCATCACCTCGGCCCTAACCCTATCCCGAGTTTGTGTTTGCAGACTTTTGTCCCCAAAGCCCTGGCCGACAGACCCTACAGGATGTTGTTAGGGTCTGTGATCAATGGAATGAGACTGACACGAAGCAAAAATCCAGCAAAGCTTAATTTCGCACCATGCATCAGAAATCCAACTGACCGGTAGGTGCCCGAGCCTTGTTGGGAGCCACCGCCTCCTTGCCCGGGGGTCCCTCCTGGAGGCTCCCTGCCTCACCCTCACTGTACCACAGGCCGCTCCCTGGGACAAGGCCCCTCCTGACAAGGATGCTCCTGAAGAGGCCACTCACTACGAGGCCACTGCTAATGAGGCCTCTCCCCGGACAAGGCCACTCTGGATGGCGCCACTCCCCAGGACGAAGCCGCTCTGGACGAGGCTGCTCCCCAACCATCTAGTGACAGCACCACTGCTTGGGTGGTGAGGCCACTGCATATTAGGCCACTCCCCGGGACGAAGCCACTCGAGATGATGCAGCTCATGATGGAGCCGTTCGCAATGAGGCCGCTCCGGATGGCACCACTCCCCGGGACGAGGCCACTGCAGATGAGGCTGCTCCCTGATCATCTAGTGAGAGCATCACTGCTAGGGCGGTGAGGCCACTGGCTGGGCGCCGCTGCTCCAGGTGGCGAGGCCACTGCAGATGAGGACGCTCCCTGAGACGAGCCCGCTCCTGATGAGGCCACTCCCCGACCATCTAGTTACAGCACTACTGCTCAGGTGGTGAGGCTGCTCTGGGCGGTGATGCTGCTTGGGGCGGCGCTGCTGCTCTAGTTGTGGCCACACCCCTGGGATGAAGATCACAGCAATGCCGCTCCTGACAAAGCCGCTCCCGGTGGCGCTGCAGCTCGGGGCGGCGAGGCTCCCAGCAATGCTGCTCCCGATGCTCACGATGACGAAAAGTGCACTGTCACTCTCCACAACCCCAACACTACCACTCTTACCACCACCCTAACGGCTCCCAATGGCTCCCCTAATGGCTATTCTAACAACTCCTGCTACCCCCTACTCTAACTCCTGCTACTCTCTCCCCCATAGCCACACAGACCAGCCTTTATAGATGTGGTTGAGCCTGGTCCACACACTGGTGGCCAATGTGATTGCAAATCACCTCAGTAAATATATGCATGCTCCACTGATTGGCCAACTCCTCTAGCTGGCCTGGCCTGTCCCTACAATTCCCCCTTTTCTTTGGAAATTAGTCAAATCCATGACCTTTCAGCCAGTTCTATGCACTCCTGTTGTAAGGGGGCTACATTGAGCATGTAATACTGGGGCCAAAAAGGAAAAGTAGCGTGCAGTCAGCTGATGAGTTAGCCATTCAACACTTTGTATAACCTTTCCCATTTTTTCCTAATTCCGTTCATCTAATTTCCCACCTATAATTTCATATACAGTAACAATAGGAGAAACAATAAACTCACAGTTTTTTTAGTCCTAGCTTTAGTCCAAGGTCAGCGGGGTCTGTCAGCTGCAGTTTTCATCTCTGGGGGGCATCCACATCCTCGGCTCATTTGACGTGACCCGCATGAATCCAGGCCCTAATGCCTTCTACTTTTAATGCCATGGGGGTGGTCAAGATAACAGTAAATGGTCCCTTCAAGTGAGGCTCCATGTTTCCCACTTGATAGCGATGTATCCAAACCAAGTCCCCAGGTTGGTAAGGATGTGGTTCCACCTCCGTCTCCATCCCAGTGTGGGCAGTATGGATCCATGAGTGGGTTATTTTTTTTTTAAGTTTAGAAGTTTACCTAAAATCCCAAAACCCAGGGATTTCCACACACAGCACAGAATTGCCCCCCCACGGACACGCATGGCCACACACATCCGTTTGTGTGGTTCTGTAATTAATTTACCCAAGGAGAGTATGTGGTGGACATCTCTCTATGCTAGAAAGGACAGCTCTCCATCATGCGTGTAATGGCTCACAGTCATCTTCCAGAGCTGAATCTCGATTTACATTAACTTGTCCTTTGCTGGCGTCTTTCAGATCACGTTCAGTTTTATCTGCTTGTTTGCTGAGACAGAAGATGCAGAATGAATTACACATACTCATCGCACAGCTGGTGTTGTAAGGGAGACAGAGATGAGTCCTGCCATTCTCTGCCCTCAGGACACTTGACTTCGACAAGCCGCACAGGTGACATGGAGCATCTATCCCGGCACAGACAGGGTTGCTTTCCAGAAACAGCTCGAGTGCTCTGGGGTCTTGAAGTACAAAGGGTCTGACTTCTTGGTCCAGGTGAAGCAACCAGGCTCCTGCCTCTCCTGGGGTTGGCAGCTCTCTTCTTCTTGGGTTTGAGAGCCTCAGAGAATGTCATAAAGGAGGCCTCACAGAACTTCTGGTCAGCACCCATGAGTGGGTTATTTTTAGGACAGAATGTAAGGCCTTCAGTGACTGGAGTACAGTTTCATCAGTCATTTCTGCTAGGGCAACCTCTTGTAGTCAAGGACAGAGGGGAGGGTCTCCAAACATTATTTAAGATGGGGTCACCTTGCTTAAATAGGGTGTACATAATACCCTGAGGAGGGCAAAAGGAAGGAGATCCACTCATCCATCCCGTCTCCAGAATTAGTTTTGTCAAGGTCTCTTCAAGAGTCAGGTTCATTCTCTCTACTTGCCCAGAACTCTGGGACCGGTAGGCAAAATGTAGTTTCCAATTAGTGCCCACGGCCTTGGCCAATGCCTGTGAGAATGAACTCAGAAATGCAGGGCCACTTTCTGACCTGATTGCGAGAGGCAGCCCAAACCTAGGAATTATTTCTTCTAGTAGCTTTTTGGCTACCACACCTGCCATCTCATGTTTGGTGGGAGAAGCCTCTACCCAGCCTGAAAAGGTATCTACAAAAACTAACATGTACTTCTGCCCATGTTTTCCAGGTTTCATTACTGTAAAATCTATTTCCAATAAATTCCTGGTTCCTTACCTCTTTCTCTTGTCCCTCTTCCCATTTTAGTTCTTCCCACATGGACTGCCTGGCATTGAGCACATCTATCCACTACATCCTGAACCGTATGCCCTAATTTAAAAACCTAAAATGACTTTCCTATAAGCTCCTTGAGTTTGCATATCCCCAAATGAGTACCCTGCCTGATGTATCTGGTCTACTAACATTTGCCCAGTCTATGAGGAAGAATTGTTTTCTTTCTTCAGTCTTAGCCCAGTCCCCTTCATAGTCCAATTTAACCCATTTCTGTAAATACTTTAGTTTTTCTTCCAAATTATTTGGGTTTTCTGATAGGGCTGGAGCTGGGAGTGTAACCAGTTCTTGCACTGTTTCTCGGGCTGCTTGTTTAGCGGCTTGATCTGCTTATTAGTTTTCTTTTGAAATCAGATCAGTCCCCTTTTGGTGTCCTGGGCAATGCATAACGGCCACCTCTTTTGGGTACCAAATAGCCTGGAGGAGAGCCAATATTTCTCCTCTGTTTCTATTTCCTTCTCCTTGTGCTGTTAATTTGCCCCTTTCTTTATAAATAGCCCCTTGTATATGGAGAGTAGCAAAGGTGTACCTGCTGTTCATATAGATGTTGGCGGTTTTACCTTTAGCCATCTGCAGTACCTTAGTGAGTGCAGTCAGTTTCGCTTTTTGTGCTGGAATTCCATGTGTCAGGGCTGCTGTCTAGAGTTTCTGCTCAGTAGAAACTACTGCAGCCCCTGCATACCTATTTCCATTTCCCATGTAGCAACTCCCATCTGTGGACAGAGTCATTTTGGCATTGGGATGGGAATGTATCTGAGATCCGCCCTTATTCCTGAACTTGGGTTAGGATCTCCCTGCAATTGTGTGGGTGATCAGATAGCTCCTCTCGCAGCAGTGTGGCTGGATTTAGCACTGCCAGGGGCCAGAAGGTCACACTTGGTTCATTGAGGAGGAGGGCCTGACACCCCGTCACTTGGGCCTTTGTCATCCATCGGCCTGGTGGAGTCTGGAGAAGGTCCTCGATAGTGTGTGTGGTACTTATGATGAGATTTTGACCCAACGTCAATTTACTCGCATCCTTGACCAGAGGGCCTTGGCAGCAATTATGCAGAGGCAAGGGCGGAACCCAGTTACTACCAGATATAGTTTCTTGCTAAGATTGGCTACTGGCCTTTGCCAAGGCCCCAGGGTCTGAGTTAAAACTGCTTTGGCCACCCCTGCTTTTTCATCCACATACAAGTAGAAGGGCTTCGTAAGATCTGGGATGGCCAATGCACTCAGTACAGCTGTTTGTAATTCCTGCAATGCTCCTTCTGCCTCAGCTCTCCACACTATCATACTGAGCCCCCCTTTTGCCAGTTTGTAGAGAGGTTGGGCAATCTCTACAAACCGCGGTATCCACAGCCTACAGTAGCCCAATGTCCTAAGAAACTACCAGACTTTTTGGAACGTGGTGGGGCTGGGGTATTGGGTGAACACCTGTTTCCTGGACTCAGACAGTGAACGCACTCCGTCATGAAGATCAAAGCCTAGATAAGTGGATTGGCTCTGACAGAGCTGTGCTTTCTTAGCTGACACCCAATACCCTTTAACCTGCAGAGTCTGTAGGAGAGCTCTTGTCCCCCGCCAGCATGACTCATAGTCCTCAGCGGCTATCAGCAAGTCATCAACATACTATAACAGAGTGAATCCTGGTTTGGAGGTCCTGTACTCACACAAATCCTCATATAAGGCCTCGTCAAAAATGGTGGGTGAATTCTTGAATCCTTGGGAAAGTCTTGTCCAGGTGAGTTGGCCTTGAAACCCTTACTTGGGTTGGACCATTCAAAAGCAAAAAGGGGCTGAGATTCCTTTGCTGAAGATATGCAGAAATGCATCCTTGAGATCTAGGATGGTATACACAGTCCTTTTGGGGCCCTGGAGTGAGAGAAAGGTATAGGTGTTAGGCACTGTTGGGTGGATATCTTCAACCCGTTTATTAACTTCCCACAAGTCCTGAACAGGTTGATCCTACCCAGGCTCAGCCTTTTTGATGGGCACAGTTGTATTCCATGGAGATTTGCAAGGAACTAGGATCCCAGCTCTTCAGAGGTGGTTAATGTGTTTTCTGATCCCTTCCTTTGCTTCTGGGGGAAGGGGATACTGCTGAACGTGAAAAGCTGTAGCCATTGCCTTTAATTTTAACACCACTGGAGGTTGTTCCTTGGCCAAGCCAGGGGGCTTCCCTTCTGCCCAGACCTCAGGAAACTCATCTTGTGGGATTTGGAGACGATTCCCCTCCTTTGTCTCCTCTGGATTTGATACTGCCACGTAAAGGAGGTATTCATCTACTACTAAAATAAGCACCTGTAGAGTGGCTTGTCTCAAGGTTACAGTCATGTCTACTTCCGAGAACAGAATGACAGCTCGTAACTTGTGGAGGAGATCTCTTCCCATCAAGTTATATAGGGCATTAGGGAGGAGCAAAACTCGATATTTCACTAACCCCCAAGGCCAAACTTAAAGTCCTTTCTGTTGTCCATTTATGTCTCTCCATGCCATTTGCTCCTTGTACCCAGACTTCTCCAGATAGTTTTCCCAAAGGTTAAGTAATAATGAAAATTGGGCTCCTGTGTCGACCAAAAAATGAACTGATTTCCCCTCAACTTCAATTTTTACCCAAGGTTCGGAGAGGGGTTCCGAACCATGGCCCCTTCAGTCTCTGGTGTCAAGCATTGCTATCTTCTTTTTGGGGCACTCCCTGGCCCAATGTCCTTTTCCTTTACAGTAAGTGCACTGATCTGAATCTAAGTCTTCCCACCTGCCCTTTCTGTGCTTAGGCTTTTCCTTCCATTTACTATCCCCAACCTGCTTCCCACCCACCTCATGTAATGCCAAAACCTTAAGCAGTTTTTTTTTTTTTGCTCTGTTTTTCATCCTCTTGTTCAGCCCTCTTGTTAAACACCTTTTCTGCTATTCCCACTAACTCAGTCAGAATCTTCCCTTCAAACCCTTCGATTTTCTGAAGTTTCCTCCTTATATCGGGGCTGACAGACTAACAAACGCAAGATTCATTGCCCTCTGATTTTCGGGTACTTCATGGTCGATTGGGCTATACATTTTATAGGCTTCAATTAGCCTTTCTAGGAAAGCTCCTGGAGACTCATTCTTACCTTGAGTCACCATACTAATTTTAGATAAATTTATGGGTCTCCTTGCAGCTGCATGGAGGCCTCCCAGTAGCTCCTGGTGGTAGAAACGTAAGCTCTCCTTACCTTCATCACAATTTGGATCCCAGTCCAGCGTTTCCCTTGGGCAGTAGTCTTCCATTTTGCGGGGATCGAGGTCCCTGCCAAGTCTCTCGCTTATCACCATATGGGTTTCTTGCATGAGGCGATCCCTCTCTTCCATGTTAAAGAGAGCCATAAGGAGCTGTTGAATATTCACCCAGGTAGGTTGGTGGATAAGAAAAACAGTCTCCAAGAGACTAATTAAATCCTGAGGGTAGACAGAAAAGGATTTGTGTTGGGTCTTCCAGTTATAGATGTTGGAAGAGGAGAAAGGGATATAGCTTAGGTGGGGGTGCCCTCTCCCTTAGAACAACTTCATGGAGAGGCAGTATTGACACAGACAGTACTGATGAACTAACGGGAGGATGAGGGGAATAGAGGAAAGGGGAAGTATCAGAGTGGTCTCTCAACTTGGTGGTCCCATAGGTACATCCCAACTGCGTATGAGATGGACTGGTAAAGGAATCTTGTGACCGAGAGTCAGATTTAGGGGACAGATAAAGGGGGGGAAATTCCACATCCTCCACATCTGATGGAGATAGGACAGTCTTCTTCCCTGGCTCCCCCTCATCTGTCAGTTATGGTTTTGGTGCTCTGACCTGCCTTAGAGGTAGAGATATGGTTTCATTAGAAGGGGGAAGGTGGGACTTGAGCCATGACAGTGGTTCTTCTATCAGATATCTCCAGGCCACAATGTGCGGTATTGGTCTCTATGTAGATCGAAGACCTCACTCAGGGTAGAATAGATCTGATCAAGGCAATTTTTCCTTCAGGCGGCCACCCTGTGGAGAAAGTGGGCCACTCTAATTGACAGAGTGTATTTAGTTTTCCCGGGTAAACCTTGTCACCTGACTGAGTGGCTTTACCTTGGAAATCCTTGAAATGTTTGAGAACAAGACCTAGGGATGTCACAGGTCACTTATTCCCTGTTTGTCCCATTTCTCCAAATACAACAAATAACACTACAGACAATAAAATACCCAGGCAAAGACAACTGCAGTCCCAACGATTCTTACCCAGAACCTGACACTGGTGGGGGCTTTCTTTACCCCCAACGATCTAGGGGGTCTTGAACCCCCGACCATCTAAGGGGACTTGAACCCCCTGACGGTCTATGGGGACTCAAACTCCTTGACCACCCAGGGGCACTCGAACCCACCGACCGTCTACAGGGACTCGAACCCTAGGACTTGCGGGCCTCTTCATCATCGGTAGCATCGAAAGCGACCTCTTCCGGGGCAGCCTCGTCAAGGGGAGCTGCCTCGTTGGCAGCGGCCTCATCTCAGGGAGCCGCCCCATCCCGAATGGCCTCGCTGCCCAGAGCAGCAGTGCAACCGCGAGCGGCCTCGCCGCACCGATCAGCGCCCCTGTCACGAGTTCGGAGAGTGGCCTCATCCAGAGCGGCCTCAACAAGGAGCAGCCTCATTGGCAGCAGCCTCGTCGCAAGCGGACTCGTCTGGAGCGGCCTTGTCCCGGGTTTCAGACTTGTCCAGAGTGCCCGCATCAGGAGTGGCCTCATCCCATTGAGCGCCCTGTGGTAGAATGACAGTGAGGCAGGGAGCCTCCAGGAGGGACCCCAGGGCAAGGAGGCAGTGGCCCCCAACAAGGCTCGGGCACCTACGCGTCAGTTTGATTTCTGATGCATGGTGCGAAATAAGGCTTTGGCTGATTTTCGCTTTTGTCAGTCTCATTCCTTTGATCACGGACCCTAACATAACCCAGACAGAAAATCCTGTGCTCCAGCCTCCCCGTCACCCTAATTTCAGATCCAGAGGCACTGCCCTCACGGTCTGCAGATCGGGAATGCCATCACCTTGACCCTCACCATAACCTGAGTTTGTGTTTGCAAACTTTGTTCCCAAACCCCTGGCTGAAAAGCCCTCCAGGATGGGGACTCTGGAGGCACAGAGCAGGACTCTACCTGCCCTCACAAAGAATCTATGCCTGTCTCAGTTGCACAAACCCTCCAGATTGGGAGACACCTGCAATGCCCTGAGCCCACCCAATTTAGTAGGCCGCTCTGGACAGAAACGTACAGTCTGGCACATGCCAGAAACCTACCTCCAGGCAGACACGCAGGTCAAAGGCCCTGAGTCAGAAGATGGAACCTGATATGCCCCTAGGACCTCAATGGAACCCCAGTTAGGTTTGCAGGCATCTGTCCCCTAAGAGAGGTTCTGGATTATCTACATAGATTCCAACGCTTAGTCCCTGAGCCACAAAACAGAACACCTCCTGTCCCCAGAAGGAAACCTGGCTCTTGGGATTTGTGTCCAACCCTCGGGGGAGGAGAATCCTGCATGGCGTCTGAGCCTCCACCACATTCTCAGGTCTCTCTGGACACAAGCCAGCATTGTGATTCATCAGTATGAGGTTCCCTTTCAACGCAGCCGCTGAGCATATTCCCCAGAGCCACCAGATCGATACTGCCTTGTTCCTGAGCTGAAAGGATAAGCTGATCTGGGCTTTACAGACATCAATGTGGTGAGCTCTGCTACCATGTCTTTCACTATGGGGGACCCTGGAGCCATCAATACGGACTCCACCAGTCCCTCAGAAGGAAAGTTTGCTGTTCGGAGCAGCTCACAAGCCCCACCCTGGGAAAACCTCCATGGCCTCATGAGGCCACCCCTCCATTCATCGGGCATCACGGACACAAACTCTAGTGTGAGTGAGCATCTGACACTCGCCCTGACTCGGGTGCTGGAGTTCTCGATTCAGATGCTGCACTTTGGAACTGCCATGTGCTCGGCACTGAACAGAACAACGTTTGTGCGTTCAGAATTCCATCCTCACCCATCTGGCCCAGAAGCCCTCCAGATGGGGAATCCTGGAGCCACAATGCAGCCTTGTGCCTACCCTCCAGAATTAAGAAGAGCCCTATGGTTCTGCCAAGAATCCCGATGTAAGGAACAAACTGCATGGCCCTAGATGGAACCCCAATATCCAGGACGCACTATGCAATAATTCTCTGTCTGACACAGCCTGAGCTCTGACCTCCAGTCAGCCCCCCAGGTAGCAGGCCCCATGGTGGGACCGCCCATGGCTCAATGCTTTCATGTCTACCCAACCTGTGTTTTCAGGCATCTGTGCCTGGACCATAACTCAAATCATGGCCTATGGGGGATCCTTAAGCAAAAAGGTGCACTCCTCATTCCCCATGGCTGGAAAAGCTTGCTGTGGGGATAGGGGTCATACCCTCAGAGTGGGAGCCAGCTGCATATCCGATGAGCCCACGTCCATCAAGGAGGTCCGTCCTAGGCACAAAGAGACATTTTGACCATCAGCCTGAGCCTGATTTCAAACAAGCCCCTTGCTAGCTGGACCAGGAGCCCACATATTGGGCCTGACATTCCCCTTAGGACTCAATCCTCACCCTTGGTCTGGTTCTCCAAGCGCCCATACCCAGAAGCCAATTCTGGAATCCCTGTTATGGCAGGACCCCTGAGAAGGAAAACAGCTCTCTTCCCTTCATCCAGAAAGACACCAAAACCATGGCCCGAGGCTGTCATCTCTAGCCAACCTGGTTGTTCAGGCATCTGTGCCCAGATTTTAGCTTAAATCCCAGCCTATAGGGTTTCCTCAAGCATAAAATAGCAGTCCTGCTTCCTTAAGGCAGGAAAAGCTTGCTGGGGAGGTGGGTGTCAAGCCCTCTGAGTGGGAGCCAGCTGCATGAACCATGAGAACACGCCCTCACATGAAGGCTACCCTGGTCACAAAAAGGCATTGTGAGCCCACTTTCAAACAAGCTGGAACAGGATCCCGCCTACTGGGTCTGAGATTGACCCTAGGCCCAAAACCTTACCCTCAGTCATGTTCTACAGAGGCCCGGACCCAGAAGCTGACTCTGCATTCCCTGTTATGGCTATACCCCTGAGATGGAAAACAACACTCTACCCCTTCCCACGAATGACACCAAAATTTGGGAGCTGGGCAGAATCCACACAGAGGCAGAATCTCCCATGGCCCCAAAGGTCACTCTTCCATCCCTTGGCCAACCGAAACACACAACCCATACAGGAAAGCATGGGGTCCCTCCTCCCAATAGCCCTAATTTCAGATCCGAAGCACTGTCCACAGGGCTGCAGATCGGGCCTGCCCTCACCTCGCCCCTCACCCTAACCCGAGGTTGTGTTTGCAGACTTTTCTCCCAAAAGACTTGGCCGACAGGACCTCCAGATGGGTCTCTGGAGCCACAGCTCAGGACTCTGCCTGCAATCCCAATGGAAAAAACTGCCCGTCACAGTTACACAAACCCTACAGATTGGGAGACACCTGCAAAGCGCCTGAGCCCACCGAATTTCATTGGCCGCTCTGGATAGAAATGCACACTCTGACACATGCCAGATGACTACCTCCAGGCAGACACCCATGTCAATGGCCCTGAGTCAGAAGATGGAAACTGATATGCATCTAGGATTTCAATGGAACCCTAGGTGAGATTTGCAGGCATCTGTCCCCAGAGGCAGGTTAAGGAATACCTACATGTGTTCCAACACTTTGTCCCTGAGCAGCAGAACAGAACACCTGCTGCCCCAGAAGGCAACCTGGCTCTTGGGAGCTGTGTCCAACCCTCTAGGGAAGAGAACCTGCATGGCACCTGACCCCCGCCATATTCTAAGGTCTCCCTGGACACAAGCCAGTATTCTGAACCATCAACATGAGTCTCCATATCAACTCAGGGCCCTGGGTACTTGCCCAGAGCCACCAGATCGAAACTGCCTTGTTTCTGGGCTAAAGGATAAGCTGAACTGGGCTTTCTAAACATCTATGTGGAGATCTCTGCTACCATGTATTTCCATTTGGGGGGCCCTGGAGCCATCAAATGGACTCCCTTGTCCCACAGAAGGAAAGATTGCTGTTTGGAGCAGCTCACAAGCCCAGCCTGGGAAAACCTCCATGGCCTCATGAGGCCACCCTTCCATTCTTCAGGCATCATGGACACAAACTCCATCGTGAGTGACCATCTGACACTCGTCCTGACTCAGGTGCTGGAGATCTCAAGTCAGACGTTGCACATTGGAACTGTCATCTGCTCAGACTGAATTGAACTGGCGCTTGTGCATTGAGAATTCCGTCCTCACCATCCTGGCCAGCAAGACCTCGAGATTGGGAAGTCTGGAACCCAAACACATCCTTCTGCCTGCACGCCAGATAAAAGAAGGGCCCTATGGATCTGCCCTGGATACCCATATGAGGATCAACATGCACGGCCCTAAACAGAATCCCAATATGCAGGCCGCACAGTGCACTACTTCTCTCACACTGCCTGAGGCCTGACTATAGTAGTAGGTAGTAGTAGTAGGTAGTGACCACCACCTTCTGCCGGTAGAACGGGCCATGGCCCAAGTCTGTCATCTCAACCCAACTTGGATATCAGGCATCTGTGCCCCGAAGATAGCTCCAATAAAGGCATATGGAGGATCCTCAAGCACAAAAGAGCACTTCTCCTTCCCCACAGCAGGAAAAGCTTGCCGTGGGGTTGGGGGTCAAATACTCAGAGTAGCAGCCAGCTGCATGGCCCAGGAGACCACGCCCAACCAGGAGGGCCGCCCTGGGCACAAACCAAATAGGCATTGTGACAATCAGCCTGAGACTGCTTTCAAACAAGTCCCCATGCTAGATAGACAGAGAGGCCACAATCAGGCCTGCCACGACCCTAGACTCAAATCCTCACCCTCCGTAGGATTCTCCATGCACCCGGAGCCAGAAGCCCACTCAGGAATCCCTGCAATGGCGGGACCACTGAGAAGGAATACAACTCTCTTCTCTTCATCCAGAAATTCACCAAAAACTTGGGAGCTGTGCAAAATCCCCACAGAGGCAGAATCTCCCAAGGCCCCATGAGGCTACCGGTACATTCTGTGGCCAACCAAGACACCCAAACTAGAGAGAAAAGCCTGCACTTCCGCCTCACCATCGCCAAATTTCAGATGCCGCGGCACTGCCCTCACGGTCCACAGATCTGGCCGGCCATCACCTCGCCCATAACCCTATCCCGAGTTTGAGTTTTCAGACTTTTGTCCCCAAAGCCCTGGCAGACAGGCCCTCCAGGATGGGACCTCTGGAGCCAAGCACAGGACTCTGCAAGCCAAACTGAAGGAAGCCTTACCCGTCATATTTGCACAAACCCTCCACATTGGGAGACAACTGCAATGCTCCTGGGCCCACCCCAAATTCGTAGGCTGCCTTGGAATAAATGCGCATTCAGACACAATCAAGACACCTACCTGCAGGCAGACAACCAGGTCAATGGCCCTGAGTCAGAAGATGGAACCTGACATACCCCTAGAACCTCAATGGTACCCTAGCTTAGGTGTGCAGGCATTTGTCTCCAGAGGCATACTCTGAAATACCTACGTATGGTCCAACACATGATCCCTGACTGAAAAAACGGAACACCTCCTGTCCCAGAAGGCAACCTTGTTCTTGGTAGTTTCGTCCAACCCTCAGGGGAGGAGAATCCTCCGTGGAACCTGAGACCCAGCCACATTCTAAGGTCTCCATGGACACAAGCCAGCTTTAGGACCCATCAGAATGAGGCTCCCGGTCACCTCAACCCACTGGGCACTTTAACCCAGAGCCACCAGATCGAAAAGGCCTTGTTCCGGGCCTGGAAGG
Source organism: Meles meles (assembly GCF_922984935.1). Lineage (NCBI taxonomy): Eukaryota > Metazoa > Chordata > Mammalia > Carnivora > Mustelidae > Meles > Meles meles. The sequence continues at coordinate 39,352 of NW_025721116.1, read as the reverse complement.
TAAGCGGAGCTGGGTTTTCCAGCCATCCATGCGGTGAGTTCTCCTACAACCTCTTTCCATATGGGGCGACACTGTTGCCATCAAAACGGACTCCCCCTGTCCCGGAGAAGGAAAGCGTGCTGTTCGAAGCAGCTCACAAGCCCCAGCCAGGGAAGACCTCCATGACCTCATGAAGCCACACCTCCACTCGTCAGCGATCATGAACATAAACACCAGCTCTGACTCAGGTGCTGGAGATCTCGAGTCAGACGTTGCACACTGAAAATGCCACATGCTCAGCACTGAACTGAACCGGCGCTTGTGCGTTCAGAAGTCCATCCTCACCCTCCTGGCCCACCAGCCCTCCAGTCTTTTCATTCGGAAGCACCAAAGCAGGCTTCTACCTGCCCTCCAGAAAAGAGAAGTGCCCTAAGAGTCTGCCCAGAATCCCCATGTGAGGATCAATCTGCACGGACCTCGATGGCACCCCAATGTCACCCCAATGATACAGGCATCTATATCCAGAGGCAAACTCTGGAATACCTACATATGGCCGCCCTGTGCACTGATGCCTTGTCTGACACAGCTTAGCCACGATTCCCCATCAGCCACCCAGGTAGCGGGCCCCATATGCTGCAGGGGGGACCTACCATGGCCAGAGACTCTCATCTCTACACAACATGGGTATTCAGGTTTCTGTACCCAGACCATAGCTCAAATCCCGGACTATGGGGGAACCTGAAGCATCAAAGAGCACTCCTCCATCCCCATGACAGGAAAACCTTGCAGTGGGGATGGGGGTCTAACACTCAGAGTGGGAGGCAGCTGCATGATCCATAAGACGATGCCCAACCAGGATTGCTTCCCTGGACACAAACAGACATTGTGAGCCTCAGCCTGAATAAGCTTTCAAACCAGCCCCTTCGCTAGCTGGACCAGGAATTCGCATATCAGGCCTGACATGCCTCTAGGCTCAAATCATCACCCTTGGTGGGGATCTCCAGGCACCTGGACCCAGAAGCCCACTCTTAAATCCCTACAATGGCTGGACCCCTGAGATGGAAAACAACCCTCTTCCCTTCCCCCCAAAAGACACCAAACCCATGGGAGCCGGGCAGAATCCTCACAGAGGCAGAATCTCCCTGCCCCATGAGGCTACCGCTACATTATGTTGCCAATCAAGACACACAATTCAGACAGAAAAGCCTGCGTTCCCGCCTCCTGTCACACTCATTTCAGATCCCTCGGCACTGCCCTCACGGTCTGTAGATCGGGCCTGCTATCAAGTCCCCCAGAACCCTATCTGAGTTTGTGTTGAAGACTTTTGTCCACGAAGCCCTGGCTGACAGTCCCTCTGGGATAGGGCCTCTGGAGCCACAGCACAGGACTCTACCTGCCCACTGGAAGGAGGCTCTGCAAGTCAATTTGCACAAACCTACCAGATTGGGAGACACTTGCAAGGCCCATGAGCCCACCCCAAATTCGTTGGCAGCCTTGGAAAAAAGGCGCCTTCGGAGACAGGCCAGACACCTACCTCCAGGCATACACCCAGGACAATGGCCCTGAGTCAGAAGATGGAACCTGAAATACCCCTAGGTCCTCAACGGAACCCTAGCTTAGATTTGCAGACATCTGTATCCAGAGGCAAACTCTGGAATACCTACATATGATCTAACACTTGATCCCTGAGCAAAAAACAAAACACCTCCTGTCCGCAGAAGGCAACTTGGCTCTTGGGAGCTTTGTCCAGCCCTCAGGGGAGGAGAATCCTGCATGGCACCTGAGCCCCCGCCACATTCTACCATCTCCCTGGACACAAGCCAGCATTGTGACCCATCAGAAAGAGGCTCCCTTTCACCTCAGCCCCCTGGGAACTTTGCACCAGAGCCACCAGATCCAAAAGGCCTTGTTCCTGGGATAGAAGGGTAAGCAGAGCTGGTCATTGCAGGCATCCATGTAGTGACTTCTGCTACAACGTCTTTCCATATGAGGTACACTGGTGTCATCAAAACGGACGCCCCCTGTACTGCAGAAGGAAAGCTTGCTGTTCGCAGCAGCTCACAAGTCCCAGCCTGGGAAGGCAGCCAAGACCTCATGAGGCCACCCCTCCTTTCGTCAGCCATCATGGATAGAATCTCCAGCATGAGTGAATATCTGACACGTGCCCTGACTCAGGTGCAGGAGATCTCGTACCAGATGCTGCACATTGGAATTGCCAGGTGCTTGGCCCTGAATAGAACTGGTACTTGTGCGTTCAGAATTCCGTCCTCACCCTCCTGGTCCACCAGCCCTCCAGATTATTCATTCGGGAGCCACAACGCAGTCTTCTGCCTGCCCTCCAGAAAGAAGAAGAGCACTAGTGGTCTACTCAGAATCCCCACGTGAGGAGAAACGTACACGGACCTCGACAGCACCTCAATGTCCAATCCATCCTGTGCACTAATGCTCTGTCTGATACAAACTGATCCCTGACCTCCCATTAGCCCCCAAGATAACAGGCCCTGAATCCTACACGTGGGTACATGCCAAGATCATATAATGTCATTTCTAACCAACCACAGTATCCAGGCATCTGTTTACAGACCATAGCTCAAATTTCGGGCTATGGGGGAATCTGAAGCAAAAAATAGCACTCCTCCTTCGCCATGATGGGAAAAGCTTGCTGTGGGGATGGGGGTGTAACCCTCAGAGTGGGAGCCAGCTGCATGGACCGTGTACCTCGCCCACCCAGGAGGGCTGCCCTGGCCAAAAACAGGCATTGTGACCTTCAGCCTGAGCCCGCTTTCCAACCAGTCCTCTCGCTTGCTGGACCAGGAGCACGCATAGCGGGCCTGACATGATCCTAGGCCCAAATCCTCAACCTCGGTTGGGTTTCCAGCCGCCCGGACACAGAAACCGACTCAGGAATCCCTGCTATGGTGGGACAATGAGACAGAAATCAGCACTGTTTCTTTCCCCTCGAAAGATACCAAACCCTTGGAAGCCAGGCAGAATCTTCACAGAAGTAGAATCTCCTGTGGCCCCATGAGATTACCGTTCCATTCCATGGCCAAGCAAGACACACAATGCAGACATAAAAGCCCCCGCTCCTGCTTCCCCTTCGCACTCATTTTAGATACCGGGCACTGCCCTCACGGTCTGCAGATTGGGCCGTCCATCACCTCGCCCATACCCCTATCCCGTTTGTGTTTGCAGACTTTTTTCCCCGAAGTCCTGGCCAACAGGCCATCCAGGATGGGGCCTCTGGAGGCACAGCACAGGACTCTGCCTGCCCACCCGAAGGAAACTATGCCCGTCACATTTGTACAAACCCTCCAGATTGGGAGACAACTGCAATGCCTGTGAGCCCACTCCAAATTCATTGGCCTCCTTGGAAAATAGGCGCATTAAAACACATGCCAGACACCTACCTCCAGGCAGACACCCAGGTCAATGGTCCTGAGTCAGAAGATGGAACCTGACATATCCCTTCGACCTCAACATAATCCTAGCTTAGGTTTGCAGGCATCTGCCTCCAGAGGCAAGCTCTGGAATACCTACGTATTCCAATCCATCCTGTGCCATCCAACACTTGATCCTGGGGCCACAAAACAGAACACCTCCTGTCCCCAGAAGGCAACCTGGCTTTGGGAGCTGCATCCAACCCTTAGGGGAGAAGAATCCTGCAGGGCGCCTGAGCCCCTGCCACATTCTAAGGTCTCCCTGGACACCAGCCACCATTGTGACCCATCAGAATGAGGATCCCTCTCACCTCAGTCCCGTGGGCACTTAGCTCCAGAGACACCAGATCAAAATGGCCTTGTTCCTGTGCTGGAAGGCTAAGAGGATCTGGACTTTCCAGGCATCCATGCTGTGACTTCTGCAATGATATCATTGCATATGGGGACCTTGGTGCCATCAAAACAGACTCCCCCTGTCCAGCAGAAAGAAAGCTTGCTGTTAGGAGCAGTTTACAAGCCTCAGCCCGGGAAGACCTCCATGGCATCATGAGGCCATCCCTCCATTCGTCGGCTATCCTGGACACAAACTCCAGCATGAGCGACCATCTTACATATGCCCTGACTCAGGTCCTGAAGATCTCAATTCACACGCTGCACTTTGGAAATGCCATGTGGTCGGCACTGAAAGAAACCGGCACGTGTATGTTCAGAATTCCGTCCTACCCTCTTGGCCCACCAGCCCTCTGGATTGTTCCTTCGGGAGCCACAACGCAGTCTTGTCCCTGCCCTCCAGAAAGAAGGGCCCTAGGGGTATTCCCAGAATCCCCAAGTGAGCATCAACCTGCAAGGACCACGAAGGCACATCAATGTGCTAGGCTGCTTGTGCACTAATGCTCTGCCTGACACAGCCTGTCTCCGACCTCCCATCAGGCCCCAGGTAGCAGGCACCATATCCGCCAGGTGGGATGTGCCAAGTCCAGAGCCTGATACCTCTACCCAACTAGGCTATTCAGGGTTCTGTGCCCAAATCATAGCTCAAATCCCGGTCAATGTGGGAACCTCAAGCATCAAAGAGCACTCCTTCCCCACAACGGGAAAAGCTTGCTGTGGGGATGGGGTCGAACCTTCATAGTGGGAGCCAGCTGCATGCCCCATGAAACCACGCCCACCCAGGAGGGCTTCCCTGGCCACAAACAGGCATGCAACCCCTATCCTGAGTCCGCTTTCAAACCAGCCCCCTCGCTAGCTGAACCAAGCTTCCTCATATCGTGCGTGACATGCCCCTAGGCCCAATCCTCACCATCTGTTGGGTTCTCCAGGCAACAGGACCCAGAAACCGATTCTGGAATTCCTGCTATGGTGGGACACCTGAAATGGAAAACAGCTCTCTTCCCTTTCCCACGAAAGACACCAAACCCTTGGGAGCCGGGTAGAATCCTTACAAAGTTAGAATATCTCATGGCCCCATGAGGATACCATACATTCCGTGGCCAACCAAGACACACATCCCAGACAGAAAAGCCTGCACTCCCGCCTCCCCATAGAAATAATTTCAGATGCCATGGCACTGCCCTCACGGTCCACAGATTGGGCCAGCCATCACTCGCACAGAACCCTATCCCGAGTTTGTGTTTGCAGAATTTTGTCCCCAAAGCTCTGGCTGACAGGACCTCCAGGATGGAGCCTCTGGAGCCACAGCAGAGGATTCTGCCTGCCCACCGGGAGGAAGCTCTGCCATCCCATTTGCACAAACCCTCCAGATTGAGAGACACCTGAAATGCCCCTGAGTCCACCCCTAATTCGTTCGCTGAATTGGAAAAAAGGAGCTTGCAGACACATGCCAGACACCTATCTCCAGGCAGACACCCAAGTCAATGTCCCTGAGTCAGAAGATGGAACCTGACATACCCGCAGGACTTCAATGGAACACTAGCCTAGGTTTGCAGGTATCTACCTCCAGAGGCAAACCCTGGAATACGTATATGGTCCAACACTTGATCCCGGAGCAACAAAACAGAACACCTCCTGTCCCCAGAAATCAACAAGACCCTTGGGCGCTGCGTCCAACCCTCAGGGGAGGAAAATCCTGCATGGCGCCTGAGCCCCCGCCACATTCTAAGGTCTCTCTGGAAACCAGTCAGCATTTTGACCCGTCCGAATGAGCCTCCTTGTCACCTCAGTCCCTGGGAACTTTGCCCAGACCCAACATATCAAAAGGGCCTTGTCCAGGCTGGAAAGGTAAGCAGAGCAGTGCTTTCCAGGCATCTATGCAGTGACTTCTGCTATGGCGTCTATCCATATGGGGGATCCTGGTGCCATCCAAACAGACTCCCCATCTCCTGCAGAAGGAAAGCTTGCTGTCCAGAGCAGCTCACAACCCCAGCCTGGGAACACTTCCATGGCCTTATGAATCCACCCCTCCATTCGTCGGCCCTCATGGACACAAAGTCCAGCATGAGTGAATTCTGACACGTGCCCTGACTCAGGTGCTGGAGATCTCGAGTCAGAATCTACACATTGGAAATGTGTTGTGCTTGGCACTGAACAGACCAGGAACTTGTGTTTCTAAATTCCCTCCTGGCCCACCAGCCCTCCAGATGGTTCATTCGGGAGCCAAAATGCAGTCTTTTGCCTGCCCTCCAGAAAGAAGAAGGGCCCTAGGGGTCTGCACAAAATCACCATGTGAGGATCAACATGCACAGACCTCGACGGCACCTCAATGTCCTAGGCCACCCTGTGCACTAATGCTCTGTCTGACACAGCCTAGGCCTGACCTCCCATCAATACCTAAGTTATCAGGCCCCATATCCTGCAGGTGGGACGTGCCAAGGCCAGAGACAGTCATCTCTCCACAACCTGGGTATTCAGGCGTCTGCATCCAGAACATAGCTAAAATCCAGACTATGTGGGAACCTGAAGCATCAAAGAGAACCCCTCCTTCCCCAGGACGGGAAAAGCTGCTTTGGAGATGGAGGTCTTACCCTCAGCGTAGGATAGAGCTGCATGGCCCATGAGACCACGCCCACTCAGGAGGTCTGCCCTGGCCACAATCAGGCATTGTGTCCCTCAGCCTGAGCCCACTTTCAAACCAGCATCCCCGCTAGCTGGACCAGGAACCCGAATATCAGGCCTGAACATACAACTCGGCCCAAATCCTCACCCTTGGTGGGGTTCTCCTGGCGCCCAGACACAGAAACTGAAACTGGAATCCCTGCTATGGTGGGACTGTGAGATGGAAAACAGCACTCTTCCCTTCCCCCCGAAGATACCTCTCTAATCTGTGGCCAACCGAGACACACAACCCAGACCGAAAAGTCTGCGTTCCCGCCTCCCCGTTGCCATCATTTCAAATCGCATGGCAGTGCCTTCATGGTTCGAAGATTGTGTCTACCATCACCCTGCCACTAACCCTATCCCGAGTTTGGGTGTACAGACTCTTGTCCCCAAAGACCTGGCAATCAGGCCCTCCGGGATGGGGCATCTGGAGCCACAGCACAGGACTCTGCCTGCCCACCTGAAGGAAACTCTTCCTGTCACATTTGCACAATCCTCCAGATTGGGAGACACTTGCAATTCCCCTGAGCCCACCCAAAATTCGTTGTATATAAGGCGCTTGTATAAAAGGCTCTTTTGGACACAGGCCAGACCCCTACCTCCCTCCAGGCCATTGACCATTCGGGTCAATGACCCGGATCTGAAGATGGAACCTGACATACCCCTAGGACCTCAACGGAAATCTAGCATAGGTTTGCAGGCATCTGTCTCCAGAGGCAAACTCTGGAATACCTACATATGGTCCAAAACTTGATCCCTGCGCCACAAAACAGAAGACCTCCTGTCCCGAGAAGGCAACCTGGCTCTTGGAAGCTGCGTCCAACCCTCTGGGGAGGAGAATTCTGCATGGCGCCTGAATCCCCGCCACAGTCTAAGGTCTCTCTGGACACAAGCCAGCATTGTGACCCATCAGAATGAGTCTCCCTGTCACCTCAGCCCCTTGGGCCCTTTGCCGCAGAGTCATCATATCGAAATGGCCTTGTTCTTGGGCTGGAAGAGTTTGTGGAGCTGGGCTTACCAAGCGTCCATTTAGTGACTTCTGCTAAGACTTCTTTCTAAATGGGAGACCCTGATGCTTTTCAAATGGACTCCCCCTGTCGTGCAGAAGGAAATCTTGCTGTTCGGAGAAGCGTCCAAGCCCAAGCCTGAAAAGACCTCCATGGCCTCATGAGGCCACCCCTCCATTCATTGGTCATCATGGACACAAACTCCAGCATGACCAACCATCTGACACTTGCCCTGACTCCAGTTCTGAGATCGCAAATCAGACGCTACACATTGGAAATGGCAGGGGCTCGGCACTGAAGTGAATGGTCGCTTGTGTGTTCAGAATTCTGTCCTCATCCTCCTGGGCTGCAAGCCCTCCAGATTGTTCATTAAGGAGTCCCAATGCTGGCTCCTGCCTGCCCTCCTGAAAGAAGAAGGGGCCTTGGGTTCAGCCCTGAATCCCCACTTGAGGATCAACCTGCACGGAACTCGATGGCACCCCAATACCCTAGGTCGCCCTGTACACTAATGCTCTGACACAGCCTGAGTAACGAACTACCATCAGCTCCCCAGGTAGCGGGCCCCATATCCTGCATGTGGGACGTGCCAAGGGCAGAGACTGTCATCTCTACCCAACCTGGGTATTCAGGCATCTGTACCCAGACCATAGCTCAAATCACGGCCAGTGGGGGATCCTCAAGCATAAAGAGCACTCCTCCTTCTCCATGACGGGAAAAGTTTGCTGTGGGGATGGGGGTCTAACTCTCAGAGTTGGAGCCGGCTCAATCGACCATGAGACCACGCCCAACCAGGAGGTCTTCCCTGGCCACAAACAGGCATTGTGACCCTCATCCTGAGCCCACTTACACCCAGCCCCCTCGCTAGCTGGACCAGGAGCCCACATAATAGATATAACATGCCCCTAGGCCCAAATCCTCACTCTCGGTCGGGTTCCCCAGGCACACGGTCCCAGACACCAACTCTGGAATCCCTGCTATGGCAGGACCACCGAGACAGAAGACAGCTTTAGGGTCCATGATCCAAGGAACGAGATTGACACAAAGTGAAAATCAAGAAAAGCTTTATTTCACGCCAAGGATCAGAAACCAAACAGACCGGTCGAGGCCATCTCTTATGTAGAGGAGACGATGACGAGGTCACTGCTCTTGATGACAAAGTGGTGAGGATGATGAGGATGACAATCCTGATGACAGTCTCTGCTCCCCATGAGGCCACTCCTACAAGGCAACTCCCGGGAGGAGGCCGCTCCCCAGATGAGGCCATACACCAGAAGAGGCCACTCCCAACAATGAAGAAACCGCTCCGGACAAGGCCGCTCCCTACGATGAAGAGGCTGCTCTGGAGGAGGCCACTCGATGACGAGGCTGCATGCCAATGAGGCCCCTCCCCGGAATGACCCTACTCTGGCGAGGCCACTCCAGCCAGGCCACTCCAGCAAGGCCGCGGCTCGCGGTGGTGAGGCTGCTGCAGGCAGGACGTGGCTTGGGGCGGCACTGCTCCTGACAAGCCCAACGCTATGACTCCTATGACTACCCTAATGGCTCCCAACCGCCTCTCTAACAGCTATTGTGCTATTCTAACAGCTATTCTAACTCCTCCTACTTCTCTAACAACTATTCTAACTCCTCCTATTTCTCTAATGGGTATTCAAAATCCTCCTACTTCTCTAATTGCTATCTAACTCCTCCTACTTCTCTAATGGCTATTCTAATTCCTGTACTTCCCTAATGGCGATTCTAACTTCTCCTACATATCTAAAGGCTATTCTAACTCCTCCTACTTCTCCAATGGCTATTCTAACTCCTCCTAGTTCTCCCCCCTCCCAGCTTCCCAGACTAACATTTAGAGTGGTGGTTGATTTGGGTTCAAACACAGGTGGCCAATTATACTTCAACTCACCACAGTTAATATATGTGCACCCCACTGATTAGATATGGCTATCTGGCCTGGTCCGACCCTATGTCTGGGTTTGAAAGTTTCTTTGGCTAAACAGGCCCATCCATTCCCGCCTTCTCTTTGGAAATTAGTCAAATCCTTGACTTTTCAGCCAGTTCTATGTTCTCCTGTTGTAAGGGGGTTTATTAACATGTAAGACTTACATTTTTATCGCTCCAATTTTCTTTGGTACAAATGACATTAGGGCGTTTATAATACAGGTGCCAAAACGTAATCATAATGCACAGTTGGCTGATGAGTTAGCCATTCAACGCTTTGTATAACCTTTTCCATTTTTATCCTAATTCCGTTCATCTAATTTCCCACCTATACTTTACATAAACAGGTAACAATAGGAGCAACAATAAACTCACATTTTTTAGTCTTAGCTTTAGTCTATGGTCACCAGGGTCCATCGGCTGCAGCTTCCATCTCTGGGGAGCAGCCTAGTCCTTGGCTCATTTGATGTGACCCACGTGAATCCAGGCCCTGATGCCTTCTACTTTCACTGACATTGGGGTGGTCAGGATAACAGTACATTGTCCCTTCCAGCGAGGCTCCAAGTTTCCCACTTGATAGTGACATATGCAAACCAAGTCCCCAGGTTGGTAAGGATGTGGTTCCACCACAGTCTCCGTCCCAGTGTGGGCCATCTGGATCCCTGAGCAGGCTTTTTTAAAGACATACTGTAATGCCTGCAGTGACTGGAGTACAGACTGATCAGTCATTTATGCTAGGTCAACCTTTTGTAGTCTAGGACAGAGAGTGGTGGGTCTCCCAAATATTATTTCAAATGGGGTCACCTTGCTTAAATAGGGAGTACATCATGCCCTGAGGAGGGCGAAAGAAAGGAGATCCACCCATCCACCCCAAGTCTCCAGAATTAGTTTTGTCAAGGTCTCTTCAAGAGTCTGGTTCATTCTCTCTACTTGCCCAGAACTCTGAGGCCAGTAGGCACAATATAGTTTCCAATTATTGCCCACGGTCTTGGTCAATACCTGTGAGACTGAACTGGCAAATGCAGGACCATTGTCTGACCCGATTGTGAGAGGCAGCCCAAACCTAGGAATTATTTCTTCTAGTAGCTTTTTGGCTACCACTCCTGCCGTCTCATGTTTGGTGGGAAAAGCCTCTACCCAGCCTGAAAAGGTATCTAAAAAAACTAACATGTACTTGTGCCCATATTTTCCAGGTTTCATTTCTGTAAAATCTATTTCCCAAGAAATTACTGGTTCCTTACCTCTTTTAGGTAAGGAACCTTACCCATTTAAGTTCTTCCCACATTAACTATCTCGCATCGAGCACATCTATCAACTACATCCTGAACCATACGCCCTAAGTTAGAAAACTGGAACTGATTGTCTATAAGCTCCTTGAGTTTGCATGTCCCCAAATGAGTATGCTGATGTATCTGGTCTACTAACTTTTTGCCTAGTCTTGGAGGAAGAATTGTTTTTCCTGCTTTAGTCTTAGCCCGTCCCCTTCATAGTCAAATTTAACCCATTTATGTAAATATTTTAAATCTTCTTCTGAATAATTCAGTTTTTCTGATAGGGCTGGAGCTGGGAGTGTAACTAGTTCTTGTACTGTTTCTCGGGCTGCTTGTTTTGTGGCTTGATTTGCTAATTGCTTTCCTTTTGAAATCATATCAGTCCCCTTTTCTTGTCCCAGGCAATGCATAATGGCCACAATTTTGGGTCACAAATAGCCTGGAGGAGAGCCAATATTTCTCCTCTGCTTTTAATTCCTTTTCCTTCTGCTGTTAATTGGCCCCCTTCTTTATAAATAGCCCCATGTATATGGAGAGAAACAGAGGCATACCTGCTGTCCGTATAGATGTTGGCGGTTTTACCATTGGCCATCTGCAGTGCCTTAGTGCCTGCAATCAGTTCCACTTTTTGTGCAAAAGTTCCGTGTGGCAGGGCTGCTGTAAAGAGTTTCTGCTCAGGATAAACCACCACCACTCCTGTATACCTCTTTCCATTGACCACGTAGCTATTCCCATCTGTGAACAGTCATCTTGGCATCCGCGAGGGGAATGTCTCTGAGATCCGATCTTATTCCTGCGACTTGGGTTAGGACCTCCCCGCAGTCATGTGGATGGTCAGCCAGCTCCTCTGGCAGCAGCGTGGCTGGATTTAGCACTTCCAGGTGTCGGAAGGTCACTCTTGGTACATTGAGGAGGAGATCCTGATACCCTGTCACTTAGGTGTTTGTCATCCATCGGTCTGGTCTAGTCCAGAGAAGGCCCTCGATAGCGTGGGTTATGGTCAAGATGAGATTTTGACCCAAATTCAATGTCCTTGCATCCTTGGCCAAGAGAGCATGGCAGCAATTATGCAGAGGCAAGAGGGGAACCCAGCCACTACTGGATCTAGTTTCTTGCTAAGAAAGGCTACTGGCCTTTGCCAAGGCCCCAGATTCTGAGTCAAAACTCCTTTAGCCACGCCTGCATTTTCATCCACATTCAAGTGAAAGGGCTTGGTAACATCTGGGATGGCCAATGCACTCAGTACAGCTGTTTGTAATTCCTGAAATGCTCCTTCTGCCTCAGCTGTCCACTCTATCATAGTGAGCCCCCCCCACCTTTTGCCATTTCGAAGGGAGGTTGGACAATTTCTGCAACCTGCAGTATCCACAGCCTACAGTAACCCACCATCCAAAAAACTCCCTGACTTGTCAGGACATGGTTGGGAGAGGGTATCGGATGATCACCTGTTTCCTGGACTCAGTGAGTGCACTTCCTCATGGAGATCAAAGCTTATATATGTGGCATGGCTCTTACAGAGCTGTTCCTTCTTTGCTGACATCCGATACCCTTTTCCCTGCAGAGTCTGTAAGAGAGCTCTTGTCCCCCCCAATCATGACTTATAGTCCTCAGTGGCTATGAGCAAGTCATCAGCATACTGCAACAGAGTGACTACTGGGTTGGAGATTCTGTACTTATGCAAATCCTTGTGTAGTGCCTCGTCAAAAAATATGGAATCCTGACTGAGGGTTGGACCACTCAAAAGCAAAAAGGGGTTGAATTTCCCAAGCTAAGGATATGCAGAAAAATGCATCCTAGAGATCTGAGATGGTATACACAGTTATTTTGGGGCCCAGGAGGGAGAGTAGGGTATACAGGTTAGGCACCTTCGGGGGGATATCTTTAACCCGTTTTTTAACTTCCCACAATTCCTGAATGGGTCCGTACTCCAGAGTCTCGGCCTTTTTGATGGGTATCAAAGGTGTGTTCCATGGAGATTTTCAAGGAACTAGGATTGCTTCTCCTCAGAGGTGGTTAATATACTCTTTGATTCCTTCCATTGCTTCCCGGTGAAGGGGGTGCTGCCAAAAGTGAACACCTGTAGGCATCGCCTTTAATTGTACCACCACTGGAGGTTGTCCCCTGGCCAAGCCATGGGGCTTCCCTTCTGCCCAGACCTTGGTAAACTTGACCTGTAGGATTTGGAGAAGACACCCTGCCTTTGTCTCCTCTGGTTTTGAGACTGGCTTGTAAATGAGGTATTCATTTACTGCTGCCATAAGCACCTGTACAGGGTGTTGTCTCAAGGTTACAGTCATGTCTCCTTCCAAGAACTGAATGCCAGCTTGTAACTTGTGGAGGAGATCTCTTCCCATCAAGTTATATGGGGCATTAGGGAGGACCAAAATCCTATGTTTCACTACTCCCGAGGCCAGATTTTAAGAAGTTTATGTTGTCCATTTATGTCTCACTGTGCCATTTGCTCCTTGTACCCAAACCTCCTCTCCAGAGAGTTTTCCTATAGGTTTAAGTAATGATGAAAACTGGGCTCCCGTTTCCACCAAAAAAAAAAAAATCAACTGAATTCCCTTTCACTTCAATTTGTACTCTGGTGGCCAGCATTGCCATCTTCCTTTTGGGGCACTCCCTGGCCCAGTGTCCCTTTTCCTTACAGTAAACACACTTATCTGAATCTAAGTCTTCCCACCTGCCTTCTCTATGCTTAGGTTTTTCCTTCTATTTACTATCTTCTACCTATCTCATGTAATGCCAAAACCTTAACCAGCTTTTTGTCTGTTTTCCATCCTCCTGTGCATCCCTCTTGTTAAATTCCTTTTCTGCTATTCTCAATAGCTCAATCAGATTCTTCCCTTCAAATCCTTCAATTTCCTGAAGTTTCTTCCTTATATCCGGGGCTGACTGATTGGCAAAAGCAAGATTCACTGCCCCCTGATTTTCAGGTGCCTCAGGGTTGATAAGGCTATACATTTTTTAGGCTTCAATGAGCCTTTCTGGGAAAGCTCCTGGAAACTCATTCTTAACTTGAGTCACCATATTAATTCTGGTTTAGTGCGAGTGAAACTTTTACTTCTGGAAATTCAGTTCCAGGATTTCAAAATATCAAAGAACCCTATTTGATCTGAAAGTCTCATATATGAATTTAATTTAAGGTGGACTTCATCTTACAAGAGAATTAAATCAATTACAAATGACAAAAAAAACTCAGAATAGATATGGTTAAAAATCAAATGATGCGGGGGAGGAGTTAAGATGGCGGAGAAGTAGCAGCCTGAGACTACATCAGGTAACAGGAGATCAGCTCAGTAGCTTATCTAAACATTGCAAACACCTACAAATCCAACGGGAGAGCGAAGAGAAGAAGAACAGCAACTCTAGAAACAGAAAATCAACCACTTTCTGAAAGGTAGGACTGGCGGAGAAGTGAATCTAAAATGACGGGAAGATAGACCGCGGGGGGAGGGGCCGGCTCCCGGCAAGCGGCGGAGGAACGGAGCACAAAATCAGGACTTTTAAAAGTCTGTTCCACTGAGGGACATTGCTCCAGAGGCTAAACCAGGGTGAAGCCCACGCGGGGCCAGCGTGGCCCCAGGCCCCGCAGGGTCACAGAAGGATCGGGGGAGTCGGAGTGTCGGAGAGCTCGCAGGTATTAGAACGGAGAAGCCGGCTGCAGAGACAGAGCCGAGGACTGAACTTTCAGCTCGGGGTTACCTTGAACTGGTCGCGGGCTGGGTGAGCTCGGAGCGCGGCTAGAGGCTGGGGATACGGGAGTGATTGGGTGCTGTCCTCTGGGGGCGCACTGAGGAGTGGGGCCCCAGGCTCTCGGCTCCTCCGGGCCGGAGACTGGGAGGCCGCCATTTTCATTCCCGTCCTCCAGAACTCTATGGAAAGCGTTCAGGGAACAGAAGCTCCCAAAAGCGAACCCGAGCCGATTACTTAGTCCGGCCGCCGGTAAGGGCGGTGCAATCCCGCCTCGGGCAAAGACACTTGAGAGTCACTACAACAGGCCCCTCCCCCAGAAGATCAACAAAATATCCAGCCAGGACGATGTTCTTCTATCAAGGGGAAAGCAAATTCAATTCCTAAGACAGCAGAGCAATTCCAGAGGAGGAGAAAGCAAAGCACGGAACTCATGGCTTTCTCCCCATGATTCCTTAGTCTTGCGGCTACTTCAATTTTTTTTCTTTTTTCAATTTTTTTTTCTTTTTTCAATTTTTTTTTCTTTTTTCTTTTTTCTTCTTCTGCTAAATTTTTTAAAACTTTTACCCTTATCTTTTTTAACGTTTTTTGACTAGTTCATCTAAATATATATATTTTTTCTTTCTTTTTTATATTTTTTATTTGTTTTATTTTTTAAATTTTTTTTTCCAGAACCTGTTTTTATCCCCTTTCTCCCCCCCACAATTTGGGGTCTCTTCTGATTTGGTTACAGCGCATTTTTCCGGGGTCTTTGCCACCCTTTTAGTAGTTTATTTGCTCCTTCATACCCTCTTATCTGGACAAAATGACAAGGCGGAAAAAATCACCACAAACAAAAGAACAAGAGACAGTACCGAAGGCTAGGGACCTAATCAACACAGACATTAGTACTATGTCAGATCAAGAGTTCAGAATGACGATTCTGAACATTCAAGCCGGGCTCGAAAAAGGCATGGAAGATATTAGAGAAACCCTCTCTGGAGATATTAAAGCCCTTTCTGGAGAAATTAAAGAACTAAAATCTAACCAAGTTGAAATCAAAAAAGCTATTAATGAGGTGCAATCAAAAATGGAGGCTCTCACTGCTAGGATCAATGAGGAAGAAGAAAGAATTAGTGATATAGAAGACCAAATGACAGAGAATAAGGAAGCTGAGCAAAAGAGGGACAAACAGCTACTGGACCATGAGGGGAGAATTCGAGAGATAAGTGACACCATAAGACGAATCAACATTAGAATAATTGGGATTCCAGAAGAAGAAGAAACACTGAGGGGAGTAGAAGGTCTATTGGAGAGAATCATTGGAGAGAATTTCCCTAATATGGCAAAGGGAACAAGCATCAAAATCCAGGAGATGCAGAGAACCCCCCTCAAAGTCAACAAGAATAGGTCCACACCCCGTCACATAATAGTAAAATTGACAAGTCTTAGTGACAAAGAGAAAATCCTGAAAGCAGCCCGAGAAAAGAAGTCTGTAACATACAATGGTAAAAATATTAGACTGGCGGCAGACTTATCCACAGAGACCTGGCAGGCCAGAAAGAGCTGGCATGATATATTCAGAGCACTCAACGAGAAAAACATGCAGCCAAGAATATTCTATCCAGCTAGGCTATCATTGAAAATAGAAGGAGAGATCAAAAACTTCCAGGACAAACAAAAACTGAAAGAATTTGCAAACACCAAACCAGCTCTACAGGAAATATTGAAAGGGGTCCTCTAAGCAAAGAGAGAGCCTAAAAGTAGTAGATCAGAAAGGTACAGAGACAATATACAGTAACAGTCACCTTACAGGCTAATAATGGCACTAAATTCATATCTCTCAATAGTTACCCTGAATGTTAATGGGCTAAATGCCCCAATCAAAAGACACAGGGTATCAGAATGGATAAAAAAACAAAACCCATCAGTATGTTGCCTACAAGAAACTCATTTTAGACGCGAAGACACCTCCAGATTGAAAGTGAGGGGGTGGAAAACAATTTACCATGCTAATGGGCATCAGAAGAAAGCTGGGGTGGCAATCCTTATAGTAGATCAATTAGATTTTAAGCCAAAGACTATAATAAGAGATGAGGAAGGACACTATATCCTACTCAAAGGGTCTGTCCAACAAGAAGATCTAACAATTTTAAATATCTATGCCCCTAACGTGGGAGCAGCCAACTATATCAACCAATTAATAACAAAATCAAAGAAACACATCAATAATAATACAATAATAGTAGGGGACTTGAACACTCCCCTCACTGAAATGGACAGATCATCCAAGCAAAAGATCAACAAGGAAATAAAGGCCTTAAATGACACACTGGACCAGATGGACATCACAGATATATTCAGAACATTTCATCCCAAAGCAACAGAATACACATTCTTCTCTAGTGCACATGGAACCTTCTCCAGAATAGATCACATCCTGGGTCACAAATCAGGTCTCAACCGGTATGAAAAGATTAGGATTATTCCCTGCATATTTTCAGACCACAATGCTCTGAAGCTAGAACTCAATCACAAGAGGAAAGCTGGAAAGAACCCAAATACATGGAGACTAAACAGCATCCTTCTAAAGAATGAATGGGTTAACCAGGAAATTAAAGAAGAATTGAAAAAATTCATGGAAACAAATGATAATGAAAACACAACAGTTCAAAATCTGTGGGACACAACAAAGGCAGTCCTGAGAGGAAAATATATAGCGGTACAAGCCTTTCTCAAGAAACAAGAAAGGTCCCAAGTACACAACCTAACCCTACACGTAAAGGAGCTGGAGAAAGAACAAGAAAGAAACCCTAAACCCAGCAGGAGAAGAGAAATCATAAAGATCAGAACAGAAATCAATGAAATAGAAACCAAAAAAACAATAGAAAAAATCAATGAAACGAGGAGCTGGTTCTTTGAAAGAATCAATAAGATTGATAAACCCCTGGCCAGACTCATCAAAAAGAAAAGAGAAAGGACCCAAATCAATAAAATCATGAATGAAAGAGGAGAGATCACAACTAACACCAAAGAAATACAGACAATTATAAGAACATACTATGAGCAACTCTACGCCAACAAATTGGACAACCTGGAAGAAATGGATGCATTCCTAGAGACATATAAACTACCACAACTGAACCAGGAAGAAATAGAAAACCTGAACAGGCCCATAACCAGTAAGGAGATTGAAACAGTCATCAAAAATCTCCAAACAAACAAAAGCCCAGGGCCAGACGGCTTCCCAGGGGAATTCTACCAAACATTTAAAGAAGAACTCATTCCTATTCTCCTGAAACTGTTCCAAAAAAGAGAAATGGAAGGAAAACTTCCAAACTCATTCTATGAGGCCAGCATCACCTTGATCCCAAAACCAGACAAGGATCCCACCAAAAAAGAGAACTACAGACCAATATCCTTGATGAACACAGATGCAAAAATTCTCGCCAAAATACTAGCCAATAGGATTCAACAGTACATTAAAAGGATTATTCACCACGATCAAGTGGGATTTATTCCAGGGCTGCAGGGTTGGTTCAACATCCGCAAATCAATCAATGTGATAGAACACATTAATAAAAGAAAGAACAAGAACCATATGATACTCTCAATAGATGCTGAAAAAGCATTTGACAAAGTACAGCATCCCTTCCTGATCAAAACTCTTCAAAGTGTGGGGATAGAGGGCACATACCTCAATATTATCAAAGCAATCTATGAAAAACCCACCGCAAATATCATTCTCAATGGAGAAAAACTGAAAGCTTTTCCGTTAAGGTCAGGAACATGGCAGGGATGTCCATTATCACCACTGCTATTCAACATAGTATTAGAAGTCCTAGCCTCAGCAATCAGACAACAAAAATAAATTAAAGGCATCCCAATCGGCAAAGAATAACTCAAACTATCACTCTTCGCAGATGATATGATACTATATGTGGAAAACCCAAAAGACTCCACTCCAAAACTGCTAGAACTTGTACAGGAATTCAGTAAAGTGTCAGGATATAAAATCAATGCACAGAAATCAGTTGCATTTCTGTACACCAACAACAAGACTGAAGAAAGAGAAATTAAGGAGTCAATCCCATTTACAATTGTACCCAAAACTATAAGATACCTAGGAATAAACCTAACCAAAGAGACTAAGAATCTATACACAGAAAATTATAAAGTACTCATGAAAGAAATTGAGGAAGACACAAAGAAATGGAAAAATGTTCCATGCTCCTGGATTGGAAGAATAAATATTGTGAAAATGTCTATGCTACCTAAAGCAATCTACACATTTAATGCAATCCCTATCAAAATACCGTCCATTTTTTTCAAAGAAATGGAACAAATAATCCTAAAATTTATATGGAACCAGAAAAGACCTCGAATAGCCAAAGGAATATTGAAGAACAAAGCCAAAGTTGGTGGCATCACAATTCCGGACTTCAAGCTCTATTACAAAGCTGTCATCATCAAGACAGCATGGTACTGGCACAAAAACAGACACATAGATCAGTGGAACAGAATAGAGAGCCCAGAAATCGACCCTCAACTCTATGGTCAACTCATCTTCGACAAAGCAGGAAAGAATGTCCAATGGAAAAAAGACAGCCTCTTCAATAAATGGTGCTGGGAAAATTGGACAGCCACATGCAGAAAAATGAAATTGGACCACTTCCTTACACCACACACGAAAATAGACTCCAAATGGATGAAGGACCTCAATGTGAGAAAGGAATCCATCAAAATCCTTGAGGAGAATGCAGGCAGCAACCTCTTCGACCTCAGCCATAGCAACATCTTCCTAGGAACAACGGCAAAGGCAAGGGAAGCAAGGGCAAAAATGAACTATTGGGATATCATCAAGATCAAAAGCTTTTGCACAGCAAAGGAAACAGTTCACAAAACCAAAAGACAACTGACAGAATGGGAGAAGATATTTGCAAACGACATATCAGATAAAGGGCTAGTATCCAAAATCTATAAGGAACTTAGCAAACTCAACACCCAAAGAACAAACAATCCAATCAAGAAATGGGCAGAGGACATGAACAGACATTTCTGCAAAGAAGACATCCAGATGGCCAACAGACACATGAAAAAGTGCTCCACGTCACTCGGCATCAGGGAAATACAAATCAAAACCACAATGAGATATCACCTCACACCAGTCAGAATGGCTAAATTTAACAAGTCAGGAAATGACAGATGCTGGCGAGGATGTGGAGAAAGGGGAACCCTCCTCCACTGTTGGTGGGAATGCAAGCTGGTTCAACCACTCTGGAAAACAACATGGAGGTTCCTCAAAATGTTGAAAATAGAACTACCCTATGACCCAGCAATTGCACTACTGGGTATTTACCCTAAAGATACAAACATAGTGATCCGAAGGGGCACGTGTACCCGAATGTTTATAGCAGCAATGTCTACAATAGCCAGACTATGGAAAGAACCTAGATGTCCATCAACAGATGAATGGATCAAGAAGATGTGGTATATATACACAATGGAATACTATGCAGCCATCAAAAGAAATGAAATCTTGCCATTTGCGACGACGTGCATGGAACTAGAGCGTATCATGCTTAGTGAAATAAGTCAATCGGAGAAAGACAACTATCATATGATCTCCCTGATATGAGGACATGGAGAAGCAACATGGGGGGGGTAGGGGGATAGGAGAAGAATAAATGAAACAAGATGGGATTGGGAGGGAGACAAACCATAAATGACTCTTAATCTCACAAAACAAACTGGGGGTTGCTGGGGGGAGGTGGGATTGGGAGAGGGGGAGCGGGCTATGGACATTGGGGAGGGGAGGCGAACCATAAGAGACTATGGACTCTGAAAAACAACCTGAGGGTTTTGAAGGGTCAGGGGTGGGAGGCTGGGGCAACCTGAGGGTTTTGAAGGGTCAAGGGTGGGAGGTTGGGGGAACAGGTGGTGGGTAATGGGGAGGGCACATTTTGCATGGAGCACTGGGTGTTGTGCAAAAAGAATGAATACTGTTACGCTGAAAAAATAAATAAAATGGAAAAAAAAAAGAAAAAAAATCAAATGATGACCCTTATCTGCAAGGGGAGGGGCTAGGCAGTCCACGTCAGGCCAGAGAAGGCAAGGAATTCCCCAAAAGAAATGGAGTTTTGGAAGCTTCTTGGGAATATTCTTTAAAGTCTCTCTCCCAAGTTAGACTAACCCCAGTTGGCTCCAGTTATAGACCTTAACACATGAAATGAGTGAGGACGAAGCCCCACATCTAATATGAGGAACAGAGAGAAGAAAGTCGAGTCCCCTTACTCTCTGCCTGTCCCATTCCCCAAACACAACAAACAACACAGCAGAAAACAAAAAGACAAGACAAAGACAACTGCAGGCCCAGTGATCCCGCCACCTGTAGGGAATTTCTAGGGGGACTTAAACGCCCTGACCGCCTAGGGGGACTCGAATCACTGATGACTGCCTCGGGGGATGTGAACACACAAAGACTGCTTAGGTGGATGCAAATATCCTGACTGCCTAGGGGATCAAACCCCCTGGTGACCGCCTAGGGGGACTCGAATCACCGGGTGATCGTCTAGGGGGACTCGAACCCCCTGACAATCTAAGGGGACTTGAAAACCCCGCCAAAGGGGACTTGAACCCAATGTTGATCTACCAACAGAGGAATGGGGCATCCCCGCATCCACTCCATCCCAGGGGAGCATAGCTGCATCCAGTTCTCCCCGGTGGACCATATCCTGGTGCTCCAACAAGATCTCAACACCTCTGGAGGCTTTCCCCAGAAATTCTGGTGGTCGCTCAGTTCTCGTTGTTTGATCAAGGGCAAGCCCCCAGTCTTAGGGTCCTTGATCAAAGGAATCAGACTGACACAAAGCGAAAATCAAGCAAAGCTTTATTTCACGCCAAGCATCGAAAATCAAACCAACAGGTCGGGTCCATTTCTTATGTAGAGGTGACGACGACAAGGACGCTGTTCCCAATGACAAAGACGCGAGGATGACGAGGATGACAACACTGATGACACAGACTCTGCTCCCCATGACGGCACTCTGACAAGGCTGCTCCCCAGACAAGGCCATTCTGGACGAGGCCACACACTGGACGAAGGTCAAAACCGATGATGGAGAGGCCTCTCCAGACCAGGCCACTCTCCAATGAGGTTGCAAGCTGACGAGGCTGCTCACCAGAATGATGCCGCTCTGGCAAGGCCACAGCTCTGGGCAGCGAGGGGGGCTCGTGGCGAGTCTACAGCGAGGCGAATCGCTGGTCGTGCTACTGCTTGGGGAGGCAAGGCCGCTCGTGCGTCCATTTTAATGGATTCAGGTCTCCCATATGGAAAGACTTGGTAACAGAGCTGACCGCATGGACGCCTGAAAATCCCAGCTCAGCTTACACTTGCAGCCCAGGAATAAGACAGTTTCGATCTGGTGGCTATGGGGTGAATTGCCCAGGGGGCTGTGTTGACAGGGAGCCTCAAGCTGATGGATCAAAATGCTGGCTTGTGTCCTGTGAGACCTAAGTACGTGGCAGAGGCTCTGGCACCATGCAGAATTCTCCACCCGTGAGGAGTGGATGCAACTCCTTAGAGCCAGGTTGCCTTCTGGGAACAGAAGGTGTGCTGTTTTTTGCATAAGGGACCTAGCATTGGAACATAGGTAAGTAAGTACTCTGAACATTCCTCTGGGGAATGATCCTGCATACCTAAGCTAGGATACCATTGAGATCCTAGGGGCATGTCAGTTTCCACCTTCTGAGTTAGGTCCCATTGACCTGATTGTCTGTCTGGAATTAGGTGTCTGGCATGTGTCAGAATGTGCATTTCTGACTAGAGCGGCCACCGAAATTGGTGGTCTCAGGGTCCTTGCATGTGTCTCCCAATCTGGAGGGTTTGTGCAACTGTGATGAGAAGAATGTCCTTCGGAAGGGCAGGAGAGTCCTGTTCTCTTGCTCAAGAGGCCCCATCCTGGAGGGCCAGAGCTTTGGGGATAAAAGTCTGCAAACACAAACTCGGTTTAGGGTGAGGGGCAAGGTGATGGCAGGCCCGATATGCAGATCGTGAGGGCTCTTCTTCTTTTTGAAGGGCTGGCAGAAGGCTGTGTTGTGGCTCTAGAATTCCCAATCTGGAGGGCGTGTTGGCCAGGAGGGTGAGGACGGAAATCTGCACGCACAAGCACTGTTTCTGTTCAGTGCTGAGCACATGATAGTTCCGATGTGCAGCGTCTGACTCGAGATCTCCAGCACCTGAGTCAAGCGAGTGTCAGATTGTCGCTCACGCTGGAGTTTGTGTGCATGATGCTAGATGAAAGGAAGGGTGGCCTCATGAGCCCATGGAGATTTTCCCAGGCTGGGCCTTGTGAGCTGCTCTGAACAGCAAGATTTCCTTCTGCGGGAAAAGGTGAGTCCCTTTTGATGTCTCCATGGTCCCCCATATGGAAAGACATGATAGTAGAGCTCACCTCATAGATGTCTGAAAATCCCAGCTCAGCTTATCCTTTTAGCTCAGGAACAAGGCAGTTTCGATCTGATGGCTCTAGGGCAAGTGCTCAGGGTGCTGAGCTGACAAGGAGCTTCATACTGATGGGATTTCCATGCTGGGTGGTGTCAAGGGAGACCTTAGAATGTGTAGGGAGCTCAGGTGCCATACAGGATTCTCCTCCCCTGAGGATTGGACACAGCTCCCAAGAGCCAGGTTGCCTTCTAGGGACAGGAGGTGTTCTGTTTTTTGGATCAGGGACCTAGCGTTGGAACATATGTAGGTACTAATGTAGGGGCCTGGTTAGCCAGAGGAACTTACTTGTAAACCCCGGATATAAGGACGGGCCTGGCCAGATTGCCTTATCCAATCAGTGGGGTGTGCATATATTAAATGTGGTGAGTTGAAATCTCATTGGCCACCCGTGTGTGGCCAGGCTCAACCACCTCTATAAATGTTAGTCTGTGAGGCTGGCAGTGGGGGGGGGGGATAACCGTAGAATAGCCGTTAGAGAAGAGGAGGAGTTAGAATAGCCGTTAGAGTAGTAGAAGGAGTTAGAGTAGCCATTAGAGTAACAATTGGGAGCCATTAGAGTAGTCATAGGAGTGATAGTGATGACGTCGTCCAGAGCTTCAGAGCTCAGGATCATCGGGAGCATTGGGAGCAGCATTGCTGGGGGTGTCACGGCCAAGAGCGGCCTTGCCTCCCCAAGCAGTAGCACGACCAGCGATTCACCTCACTGTAGCCTCGCCACGAGCCCCCCTTGCTGCCCTGAGCTGCGGCCTCGCCAGAGTGGCATCATTCTGGTGAGCAGCCTCGTCAGCTTGCAACCTCGTTGGAGAGTGGCCCCATGAGGCCACCCCTCCATTCCTTCTCTAAGGGAGACACACAACCCAGACAGAAAAGAGTGCATTCCCCCCTCTCCAACGCCCTAATTTCAGATCACGAGGCACTGACCACATGGACTGCAGATCGGGCCTGCCATAACCTCGCCCATAAACCTAAACCAATTATGTGTTCCCAGTCTTTTGTTCCCAAAGTCTTGGCCGACAGGCCATCCAGGATGGGGCCTCTGGAGTCAAGTGCAGGACTCTGCCTGCCGGGCCGAAGGAATCTCTGCACAACACGGTTGCACAAACCCTCCCTATTGGGAGATACCTGAAAGGCCCCTGAGCCCACACCAATTTCATTGGACACTCTGGATGAAAATGCGCAGTCTGACACATGCCATACACCTACATGTAGGCAGACACCCAGGTCAATGGCCCTGAGTCAGAAGATGTAACCTGACATGATCCTAGGACTTCAACAGAACCCTAGCTTAGGTTTGCAGGCATCTGTCCACAGAGGCAAGTTCTGGAATACATACATATGGTATAGCACTTGGTCCCTGAGCCACAAAATTAAACACCTCCTGTCCCCAGAAGGCAGTCTGGCTCTTGGGAGCTGGGTCCAAACTTCAGCAGAGTAGAATACTGCATGGCACCTGAAGTCTCTCCACATTCTAAGGTCTCCCTGGACACAAGAGAGATTCGTGACCCATCAGCATGAGGGTCCCTGCCAACTCAGCATCCTGCGCACTAGACCACAGAGCCTCCAGATCGAAACTGCCTTGTTCTTGGACTTCAAGTGTAAGCTGAGCTCAGCTTTCCATATATCCATGCGGTGAGCTCTGCCAACAAGTCTTTCCATTTGGGGGACACTGGAGCCTTCAAAATGTACTCCTGCTGTCCTACAGAAGGAAAGCTTGCTCTTCAGTGCTGTTCACAAGCCCCAGCCTGGGAAAACCTAAATGGTCTCTTGAAGCCACCCCTCCATTAGTTGGCCATCATGGACACAAACACCAGCGTGAGCGACCTTCTGACACTTGCCCTGACTTGGGTGCTGGAGATCACGATTCAGAAGCTGCCTATTGAACTGCCATGCGCTCGTCACTGAACTGAACGAGCCCTTGTGCGCTCAGATTTCCGTCATCAACCTCTTGGCCTGCAAGCCCCCCAGATTGGGAATTCTGGAGCCACAACAAAGACTTTGATCTGCATCCCAGAAAGAAGAAGGGCCCTTTGGGTCTGCCCAGAATCTCCACGTGAGGATCAACCTGCATGGCCCTTGAAAGCACCCCAAAATCCTCGGCCGTCCTGTGCACTAATGCTCTGTCTGCCACTGCCTGAGCCCTGACATCTAGTCAGCCCTACAGGTAGCAGACTCCATCTCCTGCAGGTGGGAGCGGCCATGGCCAGAGACTGTCATCTCGACCCAACCTGTGTAATCAGGCATCTGTGCCCAGACCATAGCTCAAATCCCGACCTATGGGGTAACCTCAAGCATCAAAGAGCACTCCTCCCTCCCCACAACAGTAAGGCTTGCTGTGGGGATGGGTCTCTAACCCTCACAGTGGGAGCCAGCTGCAAAGCCCATGAGTCCATGCACACCCAGGAGGGCTGCCCTGGCCACAAACAGGCATTGTGACTCTCAGCCTGAGCCCGCTTTCAAACCACTCCCTGGCTAGGTGGACCAGGAGCCCCCCAAGGGGGTGTGACATGGCCCTAGTCCTCAACCTTGGTTGGGTTCTCCAGAAGCAAGGACCCAAAAGATGACACTGGAATGCCTGCTATGGAAGGACCTGTGTGACGAAAAGATCACTCTTCCCTTCCCCCGGAAAGACACCAAACCCTTTGGAGACGGGCAGATTCCACACAGAGGCATAATCTAGCATGTCTCCATGAGGCTAACGCTACATTCTGTGGCCAACTGAGACATACAACCCAGACAGAGAAGCCTGCACTCCCACCTCCCCGTTGCCCTCATTTAAGATGGCGTGGAACTGCTGTCATGGTCTGCAGATTAGGTCAGCCATCACCTCACCCCTAACACTATCCAGAGGTTGTGTTTACAGACTTTTGTCCCCAAAGCTCTGGCCGACAGGCTCCCCAGGATGGGGCTTCAGGAGCCAGGGTGCAGGACTTTGCCTGCTCACCCGAAGGAAGCTCTGCCTGTCATATTTGCTCAAAGCCCCAGAATGGGAGACACCGGCAATGCCCCTGAGACAACCCCAAATTCATTGGCCACCTTGGAAAAAAAGCACTTTCGGAAACAGGTCAGAAACCTACCTCCAGGCAGACACCCAGGTCAATGGGCATGAGTCAGAAGATGGAACCTGACCTACCCCTAGGACTTCAATGGAACCCTAGCTTAGGTGCAGGCATCTGTATACAGAGCCAAACACTGGAATACCTACATTAGGTCCATCACTTGATCCCTGAGCCAAAAAACAGAGTATATCCTATCCCCAGATGGCAACCTGGCTCTTGGGAGCTGCGTCCAACTCTCAGAGGAGGAGAATCCTGCATGGCGCCTGAACCCCTGACATATTCTAAGGTCTCCCTGGACACAAGCTAGCCGTGTGATCCATCAGAGTGATGCTCTCTGTCACCTCAGGCCCCTGGGCACTTTACCCCAGAGACACCAGGTCAAAACGGCTTTGTTCCTGGGCTGGAAGTCTAAGAGGATCTGGGCTTTAAAGGCATCCAGGTGGTGGCTTCTGATACGACGTCCTTTTGTATGGGGGACACTGGTGCCATGCAAATGGACTCCCCCTGTCCCCCATACTAAAGCTTGCTGTTCGGAGCAGCACACAAGTCCCACCCTGGGAGGACCTCCATGGCCTCATGAGGCCACCCCTCCTTTTGTCGGCCATCATGGACACAAACTCCAGTGTGAGGGTCCTTTTGACATGTGCCCTGACTCAGGTGCTAGAGATCTCGAGTCAGATGCTGCACATTGGAAGTGCCATTGCTCAGCACTGAAAAGAACTGGCACTTGTGTGTTCAGAATTCCGTCCTCACCTTCCTGGCCACCAAGCCCTCCAGATTTTTCATTCCTGAGCTACAACACCATCTTCTGTCTTCCCTGCAGAAAGAAGAAGGGACCTAGGGGTCTGCCTAGAATACCCACGTGAGAATCAACCTGCACGGTCCTCGATGGCACCCCAATGTCCTAGACGGCCTGTGCACTAATGCACTGTCTAACAGCCTGAGCCCCAACCTCCCATCACAGTCCCAGGTAGTGGGAACCATATCCTGCAGGTAGGACATACCAAGGCCACAGACTGTCATCTCTACCCAACCTGAGTATACAGGCATCTGTGCCCAGACCATCGCACAAATCCAGGCCTATGGGGAAACCTCAAGCATCAAAGAGCACTCCTCTTTTCCCATGACATGAAAAGCTTGCTGTGGGCATGGGGGTCTTAACTCCAAGTGGGAGGCAGCTGCATGGCCTATGAGACCACGCCCACCCTGGAGGGCTGCCCTGGGCACAAACAGGCGTTGTGACCCTCACGGTGTGCCCACTTTCAAACAAGCCCCCTTACTAGCTGAACCAGGGGCCCACACATAGGGCCTGCCCTGCCCCTAGTCCCAAATCCTCACCCTTGGTCGGTTTTCCAGGTGCCAGAACCTGGAAGTCAACTCCAAATGCCTGCTATGGCGGGATCCCTCAGATGAAAAACAGCACTCTTGCATTCCCCCAAAAGACACCAAAACCTTGGAGGCTATACAGAATCCTCACAGAGGCAAAATCTTCTATGGCTCCATGAGGCTACTGCTACATTCCATGGCCAACTGAGACACACAACCCAGACAGAAAACACTGCGCTCCCACCTCCCCATCCAACTCATTTCTGATCCCGGGCAGTCCCAATGGTCCGCAGATCGGGCCTGCCATCACCTTGCCCAGAACCCTATCCCGAGTTTGTGTTTGCAGACTTTTGTCCCCAAAGCCCTGGCCGAAATGCCCTCCAGGATGGGGCCTCTGGAGTCCGAGCGCTGGACTCTGCCTGCCCACCCAAAGGAAGCTCTGCCTGTCACATTTGCACAAACCCACAAGATTGGGAGACACCTGCAGTGCCCCTGAACCCACCACCAATTCGTTGACTGCCTTGGAAAAAGGCGCTTCCGACAAATGCCAGACACCTACCTCCAAGGAGACACCCAGGCCAATGGCCCTGAGTCAGAAGTGGAAACTGACTGACCCCTAGGACTACAAAGGAAACCTAGCTGAGCTGTGCAGGCATCTGCCTCCAGTGTCAAATTCTGCAATACATACATATGGTCCAACACTTGATCCCTGAGCCAAAAAACAGAACACCTCCTGACACAAGAAGGCAACCTGGCTCTTGGGAGCTGCGTCCAACCCTCAGAGGAGGAGAATCCTGCTAAGCACTTGTGACCCCATCACATTCTCAGGTCTCCCTGGACACAAGTCAGCATTGTGACCAATCAGTATGAGGCTCCCTGTCACTTCAGTCCCCTGGGAACTTTGCCATAGAGCCAACAAATCATAATGGCCTTGTTCCTGGGTGGGTAGTGTAAGCAGAGCTGCTCTTCTCAGGTATCCATGCGGTGACATCTGTTACAACATCATTCCATTTAAGGGACCCTGGTGCCATCAAAACAGACGCCCCCTTTCATGCAGAGGGAAATCTTGCTGTTTGGAGCTGCTCACAAGCCCCAGCCTGGGAAGACCTCCTGAGGCCACCCTTCCACTCATTGGCCATCATGGACACAAACTCTAGTGTGAGCCCCATTCTGACAGGTGCCCTGAATCCGGTGCTGGAGAACGTGATTCAGACGCTGCACATTGGAAATGCCATGTGCTCCACACTGAAATGAACCGGCACTTGTGCGTTCAGAATTTTGTCCTCACCATCCTGGCCCGCCAGCCCTCCAGATTGTTCATTTGGGAGCCACAACGCAGTTTAATGCCAGCCCTTCAGAAAGAGGAATTTCCCTAGGGGTCTCCCCAGGATCCCCACATGAGGATCAACCTGCATGGAACTCTATGACATGCCAATATCCTAGTCTGCACTGTGCACTAATGCTCTGTCTGACACAGCCTGAGCCCCAACCTCCCATCAGTCCTCCAGGTACCGTGCCCCATATTGAGCATGTGGGACCTGCCATAGCCAGAGACTATCATCCCTACCCAACCTTGGTACTCAGGCGTCAGTGCCCAGATCAGAGCTTAAATTGGGCCTATGAGGGAATCTCAAGCATAAAAGAGCACTCCTCCTTCCCCACAAGAGTAAAACCTTGCTGTGGGATTGGGACCCAGCTGCATGTCCCATGAGACCACGCCCACCCAGTAGGGCTGCCCTGGCCACAAACAGGCATTGTTTACCTCAGCCGGAGTCGGTTTCCAGGATATCTGCACCCAGTGGTCAAACCTCCCAGAGATCACATGATACCCAAGAGGCCTCCCAGTTGATTGAGATCTCTAGACTTTGCAGTGGAAATATGAATACCTGGTGAGTCGTTGTCGCCTTCTCCATGGCCAAATTTGTAGTCTTTGGTCGGGAATGTCACCACCAGCCCTCTGCACTCCTGAGACAGGCAAGGATTCACAATTCCAACTTACCCCAAAAAGGCCAAGAAATGGTCAATACTACAACAAAGTCTCAGGCCAGGAACTCCACACTCCCAGTGAACAAAGCTCCCAGTGAACACCACGCCAAAGACATGTCTGTAGTCTTCAACAGCGAGGACACGAGTTCCTCTAGCATCTCCAGTAACCATACAAAAAAGGCCTCCCTATCATCCAAGCACCAAAGGCAGACCCCACACCCTAGAACCTTAGGCCCAGGATGGACTCATCGGTATGGAGCCAACAGGAGCAAGCACGGAGCCTGGTGGAGCAGACCCATTGCCCATGTGAAGCGATCAGAGAGGCTTCCATGCCAGTTTCAGGAAGACAACATGTGTTTACAAAAGGATGCCTTGAAGAGGAATCAACAGCCTAAGATCCCTGAGCATTCCAGCAGGGTGTTGCAACTTCCTTCTGTGGAACTAAATGGAGATGTTGTAGTACAAGGCTGCCTTAAGCCTCCCAATTTCATTCCACAATGGTTTTCATGGGACAAACACACAGGGCATATTGCGGATGACGGGCATGTTCTAAAGGAGCCAGGTGAGGAGGAACAATGGGAGAACAAGGGGCCATAGCAGCGGGACAGAGAGCAGATGCTCCATGCTGGTGGGGAGATGCAAGATGATGAAGAAGAGGAGAACAAACAAGGGAGCTCAGAGCCAAGGTCTGGCATTATAAGATGGTGGGATGTGCTCTGGACCTGGTTGCGTTCCATAGGGGCATAGGTCCAAATTGAATAAAGAATCCTCTGGCCCGGTCAGTCCTTATCTACTGTTTCTTGTTGTTGCTGTTGTTGTTTTTCAACGATGTGATTGCATGGCTGGAACAGAGATAGACAGCGAGAAAACAATCAGTTAGGGAGCTGTGGAGGGAGAAGCAGACTTGCATTCTGAGTTGGGAACCTGAGGTGGGAGCCATCCCAATGAGCCTGGGATAAGGAGCAGAGCTGAAGGCCACTTCTGAACTGATACAGACACCCCTGGACACAATCTTTGCCTGCTTAACACCTCATTGTACTAGACAAGAACTAGACAAGAAATCCTGCTCTGTCATTCTTTAGAAATGCAGGGGGAGGATTTGGCTTGGGCTGGTATGGCTTGCTATATACAACGTGCTGATAGAGCTGGCATAGCTGGTCGCCTCAAAGTAACACACTTGGCCTTAGAAACACTCTTCTCCCAAGCATATTTGGGCAAAGAGAATTCCTCCATTGCTAGCTTTGGAAGGTTGAATGACACTATCTTGTGTTGTTCTGCTTCTGTGGAAGGTGATAGGAGTCCTCTGTGCATCAGAATCTGGATCTCTGCTTCTGCCCCCAGATGAGGGATGTTTGCAGTCCTGAATTCTCAAAGAAATGTTGAGCCTACTATTTTCTATCTCTTCTAGGTCTCCTACAATAAGCACCCATAGACACCCATTACAGTCAAGGATTTCCCGTAGTCCATTGTTATGTTCCATCATTCTTCCTTCTCTCCATTGCTTTGCTTCTTTTTTTCCCAGTACTTGTATTCCAGGTACCTCATTGGATTCTCTGGTTCTGCAAACTTCCTGAAATTTGCATCCAGTTTGCTAAGAAATCTTTTCAGAAGGGCCTCTTCATTTTATTTAATTTTTTTATCCCCTTTATCTCTGTGGTCCGAGACTCCCTGATTCCTTCTAGGTTTTTCTGATCCAGAGTGAATATCCTGGCTGCTGCTTAAATCCTCCAAAGGCATGTGACATGTACAGGTTTCACTTTGTTTTCTTGGCCATGACCAGTTCCTATTCTTTTGCCGTGGCATCAATGGATTCTTCCATCGTTGCCTTAGTTCAGGTCTCTGTGTTCTTCTCTGTATTTGAAAAGTGCCTTCTGTTTTCTACCATGAGAGTAATTTCTTTAGGATGAAGATGTCATGGATTGCCACTGGCTGACCCTTGATGGAGTCTCCAGTATATGGAGTGGCATGCCCACTGGGTTGGGTTGTGGCTGTCCACTCTCTTCTGGGCCAGTCCTCTGCAGAGGCACTTGTTGCCTGCCGTTCAGAGGGTTTGGTGTCTGGACCGCATATGGTGAGGTTTAGTTTGGTTGGCTCTGGTGTGTCTGTGAAAGGAGTCTTTCAACCCACTCAATCTTTAAGGCCTGCTGAATGCTGTGGTCAAGAGAGAGGATGTGGGCAGGGCTTTCTTCTAGTCCCCAATGGAGGGTCTGTTCTCCTGGTACTAATCAACGTGGCCTGAGGAAGGTAGTACCAACAGGTGTGAGTATCCTGGTTGCTGCTCAAATCCTCCACCTGGCATGTGACATATACAGGTTTCACTTTGGTTTCTTGGCCATGACCAGTTCCTGTTCTTTTGCTTGTGGGGTTACAATGCTATCTTGTGTCCAGGGAGACCTTAGAATGTGGCGGGGGCTCAGGCGCCATGCAGGCTTCTTTGCCCCTGAGGGTTGGACACAGCACCAAAGAGCCAGGTTGCTTTATGGGGACAGGATATTTTCTGTTTTGTGGCTAAGCTATCAAGTGTTGGACCATATGTAGGTATTCCAGAGTTTGCCTCTGGAAGAAGATGCCTGCAAATCTAAGCTAGAGTTCCATTGAGGTCCTAGGGTTATGTCAGGTTCCACCTTCTGACTCAAGTCCATGGACCTGGGTGTCTGCCAGGAGGTAGGTGTCTGACTTGTGTCTGAATACTCCTTTTTTCCAAGGCGGCCAACGAATTTCGGGTGGGCTCAGGGTCATTGTATATGTCTCCCAATCTGGAGGGTTTGTGCAAATATGACTGGCAGAGTTTCCTTCAGTGGGCGTTCAGAGTCCTGCGCTGTGCCTCCAGAGGCCCCATCCTGGAGGGCCTGTAAGCCAGGGCATCGTGGACAAAAGTCTGCAAACACAAACTCAGGATAGGGTTTTGGGCGAGGTGATGGCAGGCCCAAACTAGGGACAGTGAGGACAGTGCCATGGGATCTGAAATGAGGGCAATGCGGAGGCAGGAGCACAAGCTTTTTGTCTGGGTTGTTTGTCTCAGTTGGCCATGGAATGAAATAGTAGCCTCATGGGGCCATAGGAGATTATGCCTCTGTGAGGATTCTGCCTGGCTCCCAAGTGTTTGGTGTCTTTCGGGGGGAAGGTAAGAGTTCCGTTTTCCATCTCATGGGTACCCATAGAAGAGATTCCAGAGTTGGGTTCCGGGTGCCTGTGCCTCGACAGCCTGACCAAGGGTGAGGACTTGGGCCTAGGGTCATGTCAGGCCAGATATTCGGGCTCCTGGTCCAGCTATCGAGGGTGCTGTTTTGAAAGTGGACTCAGGCTGATAGTCATAATGCCTGTTTGTGGCCAGGGCAGCCCTCTTGGGTGGCCTGGTGTCATGGGCCATGCAGCTGGCTCCCATTCTGAGGGTTAGAGACCCATCCCCACTGCAAGCTTTACTGTTGGGGAAGGAGGAGTGCTCTTTGATGCTTGAGGTTCCCCCATAGCCTGGGATTTGAGCTATGGTCTGGGCACAGACGCCTAAATAACCAGGTTGGGTAGAGATGACAGTCTCTGGCCTTAGCACATCCCACTTGCAGGATACGGTGCCCGATACCTGGGGGAATGATGGGAGGTCAGGGCTCAGGCTGTGTCAGAACATTATTGCACAGGGTGGCCAAGGACATTGGGCTGCCGTTGAGGTTCTAGCAGGTTGATCCTCACGTGGGGATTCTGGACAGACCACTAGGGCCCCCTTTTTTTTTCTGGAGGGCTGGCAGAAGATGGCTTTGTGGCTCCAGAATGAATAATCTGGAGGATTGGTGGGCCAAGAGGGTGAGGACGGAATTCTGAATGCACAAGTGCCTGTTCAGTTCAGTGCCGAACACATGGCATTAAAATGTGTAGCATCTGACTGGAGATCTCCGGCACGTGAATCAGGGCACTTGTCAGATGTTCTCTCATGCTGGAGAGTGTGTCGATGGTGGCCGAGGAAGGGAGGGATGCCCTCATGTGGCCATGGATGTCTTTGCAGGCTGGAGCTTGTGAGCTGCTCCGAACAGCAAGCTTTCCTTCTGTGGGACAGGGCTAGTCCATTTTGGTGGCACCAGGGTCCCCCGTATGGAAAGATGTCATAGCAGAAGTCACCACATGGATGCCTGTAATGCCCAGCTCCGCTTAGCCTTCCAACCCAGAAACAAGACTATTTTGCTGTGGTGGAACTGCGGCAAAGGGCCCAGGGGGCTGTGGTGAATGGGAGCCTCATTCTGATGGGTCACAATGCTGGCTGGTGTCCAGAGAGACCTTAGAATGTGGGGGGGGGCTCAGGCTCCATGCAGGATTCTCCTCCCCTGAGGGTTGGTCGCAGCTCCCAAGAGCCAGGTAGCCTTCTGGGGACAGGAGGTGTTCTGTTTTGTGCTCAGGGATCAAGTGTTGTACCATATGTAGGTATTCCAGAAACTTACTCTGGAACAGATGCCTGCAAATCTAAGCTAGGGTTCCGTTGAAGTCCTAGCGGCATGTCAGATTCCATCTTCTGACTCAGGGCCATTGACCTGTGTGTCTGCCTGGAGGTAGGTGTCTGGCATGTGTCAAACTGCGCTCCTATGTCCAGAGCGGCCATAGAAATTGGGTGGGTTCAGTGCCTTGGATTCTGAAATTAGGGCGACAGGGAGCGGGAGTGCAGGCTTTTCTGTCTGGGTTTTGTGTCTCGGCTTGCATGGCATGATGGGTGGCCTCATTGTTGCATGGGAGACTCTGCTTCAGTGGGGATTTTGCATGGCTCCAAAGGTTTTGGTGTCCTTCTGGATGAAGGGAAGAGAGCTGTTTTCCTTCCCAGGGGTCCCACCATAGCATGGATTCCAGAGTCGGGTTCTGGGTATGGGTGCCTGGAGACCCCGACCAAGGGTGAAGATTTGAGCCTAGAAGCATGGCAGAACCAATGCGGGCTCCTGGTCCAGCTCCTGAGGGGGCTTCGTTGAAAGCAGGTTCAGACTGATAGTCATAATGCCCGTTTTTTTGCCCACGGTGGACCTCCTGTGTGAGCGTGGTCTCAAGGGCCATGCAGCTGGCTGCCACTCGTAGGGTTTGACCCCCATCTCAACAGCAAACATTTCTGGCCATGGGAAAGGACGAGTGCTCTTTTGTGCTTGAGGTTTCCCAATATGCCGTGATTTGAGCTATGGTCAGGGCACAGATGCCTGAACACCCAGGTTGGGTACAGATAACAGCCTGGGGCCAAACCTTCTGGGGACAGGAGGTGTTCTGTTTTATGGCTCAGGGACCAAACATTGGACAATATGAGGTATTCCAGAACCTGCCCCTGGGGACAGATGGCTGCCAAACTTAGCTAGGGTTCCATTGATGTCCTAGGGGCATGTCAGTTCCCATCTTCTGATTCAGCGCCATTGACCTGGGTGTCTGCCTGGAGATAGGTGTGTGCATGTGTCAGACTGTGTATTTCTGCCTAGAGCGGCCATCGATATTGGGTGGGCTCAGGGGCCTTGTAGGTGTCTCCCAATCTGGAGGGTTTGTGCAACTGTGACGGTCAGATTTTGCTACGGGAGGGCAGGCAGAGTCCTGCGCAGAGGCTCCAGACGCCCCATCCTGGAGGGCCTGTTGGCCAGGGATTGGGGGACAAAAATCTGCAAACACAAACTAGGGTTAGAGTGAGGGGCGAGGTGATGGCAGGCCCAATCTGCAGATCTTGAGGGCAGTGACTCGGGATCTGAAATTAGGGCATCAGGGAGTCCGGGCCACAGGCTGTTCTGTCTGAGTTGTGTGTCTCGAATTGCCAGGGAATGGAGTGGTGGCCTCATTGGGCCATGAGATGTTCTGCCTCTGTGAGGATTCTGCCCAGCTCCCAAGGGTTTGGTGTCTTTCAGGGGGAAGGGAAGAGTGCAGTATTCCGTTTCAGGGGTCCCGCCATAGCAGGGATTCCAGAGTCAGCTTCTAGATCTGGGCGCCCGGAGAATCCAACCGGGAGTGAGGATTTGGGCCTAGTGGAATGTCACGCCCGATATGTGGTCTCCTGGTCCAGATAGCGAGGGGGTTGGTTTGAAAGCGGGCTCAGGCTGAGAGTCACAATGCCTGTTTGTGGCCAGGGCGGCCCTCCTGTGTGGGTGTGGTCTCATGGGCCATGCTGCTGGCTCCCACTCTGAGTGTTAAACCCTCATCCCCACAGCAATGTTTTACCATCGTGGGGAAAGACGTGTGCTCTTTATTGCTTGAGGTTCCCCCAGAGGTCAGGATTTGAGCTCTTGTCTGGGCCCAGACACCTGACAACACAGGTTGGGTAGAGATGACAGTCCCTGGCCATGGCAGGTCCACCCTGCAGGATGTAGGGGCTGCAAACTGGAGGGCTGATGGGATGTCGGGGGTCAGGCTGTTTCGGACAGAGCTTTAGTGCACAGGGCAGCCGAGGATATTGGGCTTCCTTCGAGATCCGTGCAGGTTGATCCTCACTTGGGGATTCTGAGCTGACCCCTAGGGAACTTCTTCTTTCTGGAGGGCAGGCAGAAGACTGCGTTGGAGCTCCCATATGAACAGTCTGGAGGGCCACGAATTGAGGACGGAATTCTCTACGCAAAACCGCCAGTTCTGTACAGTGCCAAGCACCTTGCATTTGCAATGTGCAGAGTCTGACTTGAGATCTCTTGCACCTGTGATAGGGCACGTGTCAGATGGTTGCCAACCCTGGAGTTTGTGTATATGGTAGCCGACGAGTGGAGGGGTGGCCATATGAGGCCATGGACGTCTTCCCAGACTGGAGATTTTGTTCTTCTCTGAACAGCAACCTTTCCTCCTGCGGGACAGTGGGAGTCCGTTTTGATGGCAGCTGGGTCCCCCATTGGGAAAGACCTTGTACCAAAAGTCCCCGCATGGATGCCTGGAAAGCCCAGCTCCGCTTACACTTCCAGACCAGGAACAAGGCCGTTTGGATCTGGTGGCTCCTGGGCAAAGTGCCCAGGGGGATGAGATGACAGGGAGCTTCATTCTGATGGGTTACAAGGCTTGCTTGTGTCCAGGGAGACCTTAGAATGTGGTGGGAGCTTAGGCGCCATACAGGACTCTCCTCCCCTGAGGGTTGGACGCAGTTCCCAAGAGCCAGGGTGCCTTCTGAGGACAGGAGGTGTTTGGTGTTGTGGCTCAGGGATCAAGTTTTACACCATATGTAGGTATTCCAGAGTTTGCCTCTGGACGCAGATGCCTGCCAACCTAGCTAGGGTTCCACTGAGGTCCTAGGGGTATGTCAGATTGCATCTTTTGACTCAGGGACATTGACCTGGGTGTCTGCCTGGAGGTAGGTGTCTGGCATATGTCCTAATGCGCCTTTTTTCAAAGGCATCCAATGAATTTGTGCTGGGCTCAGGAGCATTGCAAATGACTCCCCATCTGGTGGGCGTTTCCAAATGTGACGGGCAGAGTTTCCTTCAGGTGGGCATTCAGAGTCCTGCGCTTTGCCTCCAGATGCCCTATTCTGGTGGGCCTGTCAGCCATGGCTTTGGGAAAAGAAGTCCGCAAACACAAACTCACGATAGGGTTTTGGGCGAGATGATGGCAGGCCCGATCTAGGGACCATGAGGGCAGTGCCACGGGATCTGAAATGAGGGTGACACGGAGGCAGGAGTGCAGTCTTTTCTGTCTGGTTTGTTGTCTTGGTTGGCCTCAAATGGTAGCCTCATGGGGCCATGGGAGATTTTGTTTCTGTGAGGATTCTGCCCGGCTCCCAAGGTTTGGTGTCTTTCGGGGGGAAGGGAAGAGTGCTGTTTTCCGTCTCAGTGTTCCAGTCATAGCAGTTATTTGGAGTCTGCTTCTGGGTTCGGGCACATGGAGAACTCGACTGAGGGTGAGGATTTGGGCCTAAGGGCATGTCAGGCCTGATATGCGGGCTCCTGTTCCAGCTAGCAAGGGGGCTGGTTTGAAAGTGGGTTCAGCCTGAGGGTCACAATGCCTGTTTTGGTCCAGGGCAGCCCTTCTGGGGGGGCGTGGTCACATGGGCCCTGCTGCTGGCTCCCACCTGAATGTTTGATCCCCATCCCCACAGCAAGCTTTTTCCTTGATGGTGAAGGAGGAGTGCTCTTTTATGCTTATGGTTCCCCCATAATCGGGGATTTGATCTATGGTCTGGGTTGGGTAGAAATGACAGTCTCTGGCCTTGGCATGTCCCACCAGAAGGTAATGGGGTCCGTTACCTGGGGGCTGATGGGGGGTCGAGGCTCAGGCTGTATCAGACAGAGAATTATTGCACAGGGCGGCCACAGATATAGGGATGATGTCAAGGTCCCTTCAGGTTGATCCTCACGTGAGGATTCTGGGCAGACACCTTGGGCCCTACTTCTTTCTGGAGAACAGGCAGAAGACTGTGTTGTTGCTCCCAAATGAACGATCTGGAGGACTGGTGGACCAGGTGGGTGAGGACGGAATTCTGAACACAGAAGCGCCAGTTCAGTTCAGTGCTGAGCACATCGCATTTCCAATGTGCAGCTTCTGATTCCAGATATCCAGCACCTGAGTCAGGGCATGTGTCTGATGGTCGCTCACACTGGAGTTTGTGTCCATCTATACGGACAGCAGGTACACCTTTGCTACTCTCCATATTCATGGGGCTACTTATAAAGAAAGGGGACTTTTAACAGCAGAAGGAAAATGAATTAAAAACAGAGGAGAAATATTGGCTCTCCTCCAGGTTATCTTGGACCCAAAAGAGGTGGCCGTAATGCATTGCCTGGGACACCAAAAGGGGAGTGATCTGATCTCCAAAGGAAACCAATTAGCAGATCACGCTGCAAAGCAAGCACCTCAAGAAACAGTACAAGAACTAGTTACACTCACGGCTCCAGCCATTACAGAAACACCGAAGTATTCAGAAGAAGATTTAAAGTATTTACAGAAATGGGTTAAATTGGTCTATGAAGGGGACTGGGCTAAGATTAAGCGGGAAAAATAATTCTTCCCTGAAGACTACGCAAAAAGTTAGTAGACCAGATACATCAGGGTACTCATTTGGGGATACGCAAACTCAAGGAGCTTATAGGCAAGCAGTTCCAGGTTTCTAAATTAGGGCCTATGGTTCAGGATGTACTTGATAGATGTGCTCAATGCCAGGCAGTTCATGTGGGAAGAACTAAAATGGGAAGAGGGAAAAGAGAAAAAGCTTAGGAACCAGGAATTTACTGGGAAATAGATTTTACAGAAATGAAATCTGGAAAATATGGGCACATGTACATGTTAGTTTTTGTAGATACCTTTTCAGGCTGGGTAGAGGTTTTTCCCGCCAAACATGAGACGGCAGCAGTGGTAGCCAAAAAGCTACTAGACGAAATAATTCCTAGGTTTGGGCTGCCTCTCTCAATCGGGTCAGACAATGGCTCTGCATTTATGAGTACAGTCTCACAGGCATTGGACAAGGCCGTGGGCAATAATTGGAAACTAATTGGGCCTACCTCCCCCCCCCCCCAGAGTTCTGGGCAAGTAGAGAAAATAAACCGGACTCTTAAAGAGACCTTCACAAAACTTATTCTGGAGACTAGCGGTGGATGGGTGGATCTCCTTCCTTTTGCCCTCCTCAGGGCACGATGTACACCCTGTTTAAGCAAGGTGACCCCATTTGAAATAATGTTTGGGATACCCCCCCCCGTCCTTGATTACAAGAGGTCGCCCTAGCAGAAATGACTGATCAATCTGTACTCCAGTCACTGCAGGCATTACAGTCTGTCTTAAAAAAATCCCACTCACGGATCCAGACTGCCCACACTGGGACAGAGACGGAGGTGGAACCACATCCTTACCAACCCGGGGACTTGGTTTGGATACGTCGCTATCAAGTGGGAAACTAGGAGCCTCGCTTGAAGGACCATTTACTGTTATCTTGAACACCCCCACGGCAGTAAAAGTAGAAGGCATTAAGGCCTGGATTCATGCGGGTCATGTAAAATGAGCCGAGGACAAGGACACCCCCCAGAGATGGAAGGTGCAATCGACAGACCCCGCTGCCCATGGACTAAAGCTAAGACTAAAAGAACTGTGAGTTTATTGTTGCTCCTATTTACCTGTTTATGTAAAGTATAGGTAGGAAATTAGATGAACGAAATTAGGAAAAATGGTAAAGGTTATACAAAACAGTAAGTGGCTAACTCATCAGCCAACTGTGCAT